>NC_135719.1:2888203-3193245 GCF_964656455.1 Halichoerus grypus
GCGGGAAGCCTGCTTCTCCCTCTCCCACTCCCCCTGCTTGTGTTCCCTCTCTCGCTGTGTCTTTCTCTGTTGAATAAATAAATAAAATCTTAAAAAAAAAAAAAAAAGAATGTGCTGGTAGATTGGATGTGGCTGAGGAGGAAATCTGAGGAGCCAGGGAGGCACCTGGGCCCTGGATCTTGGGTGAATGGTGAGCTGGGGGAGGAGAAAGTTTGCACGGTGGAGACAGTGAGAAGTCACAGGAAGAGAATCTGTTGGGGTTAAAGTGAAAATACCACGTGAGCAATTGGTACGCAGCTAGAGTTTAAACAAGAGGACTGGGCAGGGGACATCAGTTTGTGAGTCAATCGTACATAGAATGTATCGAGATCTGTAGGGATGGGTGAGTTCAATGAGCCATGCGTTTTACTGTCATGAGCTTCCCTTGGGCCAGGAGCCACACAGGTGCATAATGTCCTAATGAGATTGTCTCAACACCTTCAAACATTTGACTTTTACATCTACCTCATGACCCTTAAGGGAATCATTAAACTTTAAGGACTACGTAGAGAAAACAGGGGGAGGAGTGAAAGGCAGAAGAAGTTCAGGAATTCATTTGGCCCCCAGGGAGGCAACACTAGAACACACCGTCTACACCAAGAAATGGTAACGAAGGTCAGGGAAACTCTCCAGCAAGTGTGGCTCCAACATGTCTTGGCAGCAGCAACAAGAGCAATGACCAAGGGCCGGAGATGTGGAGACAGAGGTGAGCCAAGCACATCCCCCCAGAGCCTCTGCCTCCACCAATCTCTTAGTCTAGGGATAGCTGGTCTCCAGAGACCTCCTCCATTCAGACCCTTGGGGACGTTCATCAGCAGAATGGTTTTCTTCAAGCACAGCCAGGCCTGGGAAGCCCCAGTACAAGAACTCCAATGAGGGTGCTGGCAAGCTCAGCTCCGGGCTTGGCCATACCCTTCCCCCAAAGGGCACCCTTCTTCATCTGCAGACCCCTTCGGGTGACCTCTATGTCTATACCTACTGCTCCCCACCATGAGACTTCGATCCCAAGTTGGGGCTGACCAACTGAATGAGAACCATCATAGCATGGGGACATTTCTGAATTCATAGAAGAGTCAACCCACTGAAATGTCCTGCTGATCCCTAAGGGGAACCATGAAAAACCAAAGAAAACAGTTTATGTTTGTGTAATTCATTCACATTGCTGCCCCAAGTTATAAGTTATTCTTTGTTTGTTTGTTTCTTTTTTTGCTGTAGATCAGTGTTTCTCAGTCTTTAACATCAGAATCGTCTCAAGGGCTTGTTAGAACAAGGACTGAGCCCCACCTCCAGAGTCTCTGGTCTGTTCGGTGTGAATCGAGACCCAAGAATTTGCATTCCTAACAAGTCCCCAGGTGATGCTGTTGTTGCTGACGTGTGGTCCGTGTTTTGAGAACCACTACCGTGGAGTATTCCATTGTGTGACCGTCCCGCAATTTATTTACACTTTCTACTGCCTGTGGACATCCGGGTTGTTTTCACTTGGGGGCCGCTATAAATAATGATTCTGTGAATATCCTTGTCCACCACATTTGTTCACATATGTAATGCGTTTCTGTTGGGTCCCTAGGAATTTTGGGTCATACCGCATGTGTGTGTTCAGCCTTAGGAGATACTGCCAACAAGTTTTCCAAAGTAGTTGTAACTAATTTACACTCTCAGGAGCAATAAATATTTGCAAGTTCTTGTAATGCACTGCATTCCCACCAACATTTAGGCTTGTGAAGCTTTTAAGTCTCTGCCAATCTGTTGACTGTGTATGTGGTTTTCATTGTGGTTTTAATTTTCCTTTCCCTGATGACTAATGAGGTGGAGGCCTTTTAATATGTTTATTGGGCATTAGGCTTTCTTTTTATATGAAATGCCTCATCAAGATTTTGCCCGTTTTTCTAATTGATTTGAATGAGTTCTTTATACATTTTAGATACTAGGTCTTTGTCAGTTACATGTGTTGCAAACATTTTCTTCCATTGTGCAGCTTGTCTTTAATCCTGATGGTGCCTTCTTGTGAATAGCATCTCTTGATTTTCATGGCGCCTGTTTCATGGAGTCTCAAACTACCTGTGGTGAAAGACCTCCCCCCCGCCCAAATCGACGGGGGACTGATACTTTTAGAAATTACAACATGATGATTTCATAAACATAAAATTTTTTAAAAGCACTCAAAAAACTTTAAGCATTTTTATGATCAAGAAATGTGTTCAGGAGACCCTCCCCTCATCCCTAAGCCTCACCCAATCTTCTGAGGATATTGTACCCAAGAATGAAGTGAGACTTGGGAATCAGAGTTTTGTACTTATCAATTGACCCTTAAACAGAAGAACATCCAAGTGCCAAGCTTTTTATCCTTCAGTAAAAGTCACAATAAACATCTTAGCCTACTTACTCCCAAATATTCCCACACCCATTCTTTTTTTTTTTTAAGATTTTATTTATTTATTTGACAGAGAGAGAGAGCTCGCACACACAAGTAGGGGGAGCGGCAGGTAAAGGGAGAAATGGGCTCCCCGCTCATGACCTGAGCCGAAGGCAGAGGCTTAACAACTGAGCCACCCACGCACCACCTCTCCACCCCCCCACCCCCGCACCCCCACACCCATTCTTGACCTTCACTGTATTTCTGTCCTCATTCATGAGCCTCCAGTCTCCTTGAAGCACAGGGATGGTTAAAGTCCTGGATGTGATTAAGTCATCTGTACACATGATATATAGTGATAAAAAAAATTTTTATGGTTTTAAAATCATGTCTCCCCCCAAAAAATTTTTAATTAAAAATAAATTTAAAAAATTAAAATAAAATAATTATGGTTTTAAAATCATGCCCCCCAAAATTCAAAAAAATAGTAAATTTAAAAAATGAAAATAAAATAAAATCATGTCCAAATGTCCCCAGAAATTTTTTTTAAATCAGAGTCCAAATGTCAGGTAGACTAGCTGGGTGGCATGCTCATAATATAGTTTGATTGTAGCAAAATATTTAAAAACTTTCCTATAAGATATAATGATAGATAAAATGGTATAGTGACAACAGGAAGATTACACCATTAAGTCCTAGAAAAGGGAATGTTTGAGCAATATTATTATATAAAAAGAAATTAAAAGGTGAAGACTGATTTAATTGATATGATCCTTATTTTCTTCTCTGTGAAGAAGACTTTTTTTTTTTAAGATTTTATTTATTTATTTATTTGACAGAGACACAGCAAGAGAGGGAACACAAGCAGGGGGAGTGGGAGAGGGAGAAGCAGGCTTCCCGCGGAGCAGGGAGCCCGATGCGAGGCTCGATCCCAGGACCCCGGGATCATGACCTGAGCCGAAGGCAGACGCTTAACGACTGAGCCACCCAGGCGCCCCTCTGTGAAGAAGACTTAAAAATAATTATGTGGTTCCCGCCTGTCACTGTTTCTGTGCCTATCCATCTCAGATTGTGAGCCACCTCGGATAAGTTCACCTCTGCAGTGGGTTTTTTTGCAGATAATCTTTAACAGGTTTAAAAAGTGTCCTTTCATTCCCAGTTTGTTAAAAGTTTACGGTAAATGAATGCTTGTGTACATGTTTTTCCTACACCTGTTGAAATGATCGTGTGGTTTTCTGCTTGCATCAGGAAACATGGCGGCATGTTCCAGTAGACGTTCTCTTCTTAGGCTCTTGAGGGGCAACTAGTTTGTCATTTTGTAGCATCACGTCTACACATCGCTGGATTCAGCTTGCTAATGTTTTGTTCGTCAGTTCACGAGCAAAACTGGCCAGAAGTTTTCTTTTCTCTTACTGTCCTTGTCTTGTTTCGATATCAGTGTTATACTTGCTTCATTAAACAAGTGGGAGGAACTTCCTTTTTTTTTTCTATTTTATGGAGTATTTTATGTGAGTCTAAAACTGTATATCCCTGAATTATTTATTAGAACCTGCCTCTAAAGACTCTAGACTCAAGGGCGCCTGGGTGGTTCAGTCAGTTAAGCGTCTGCCTTCCGCTCGTGTCATGATCCCAGGGTCCTGGGAATGAGCCCCGCATCGGGCTCCCTGCTTGGTGGGGAGTCTGCTTCTCCCTCTCCTTCTGCCCCTTTACCCCACTTATGCTCTCTCTCACTCTCTCAAATAAATTAAAAAAAAAAAAAAAACCTGTTTTAAAAAAAAAAGACTCTAGACTCCAGTATTTCTTTTTGGGAAAACTTTAACTACAAATTACTTTCTTTAATGATTACAGTGCAAACTGTGCCTTCTGTTTTTCTTGAGTCAACTTGGATAAGTTATATTTTTCTAGGAATCTGTCCATTGATACCTAAGTTCTAAAAAAATGGGGCACAGGAGGCCTGGGTGGCTCAGTCGTTAAGCGTCTGCCTTCGGCTCAGGTCATGATCCCAGGATCCTGGGATCGAGCCCCGCATCGGGCTCCCTGCTCCGTGGGAAGCCTGCTTCTCCCTCCCCCACCCCCCCGTTTGTGTTCCCTCTCTCTCTGTGTCTCTCTCTGTCAAATACATAAATAAATAAATTTTTAAAAAAAATAACTAAATAAATAAATGGGGCACAAAGTTATCCGTAATAGTGTCTCATTACATGTTAATCTCTGCAGCGTGTACAACTCTGTTCCTTTCTCTCTCCGGTGTGCTTTATCTGAGCTTATTTTCTTGATAAATACTGCCAAGGCTTTATCCATATGATTAATCTTTTCAAACAGTGGACTCTGGCTTTGCTTACTCTCTTTATTGTCCCCCTTCCTCTTCTATTTAAATAATTTTTATCCTACCATTAATATTTTCTTTCAGGGGGGCGGTTATTTTGTTTTTATTTTTTTAATTTACTTAGAATCACTCAAGTCATTACTTAGGCCTTTCTTCTGTTCTTGTGGAAATAACTAAGGCTTTACGTTTCCCTCTACCAAATTTAGCTGCAAGTCAAGTTCACTTATTCTGCCTTTTTGTTCTTGGCCAACCCCAGATACATTCGATTTTCCATTATGATTTCCTCTTTGACCTCTGAATTCTTTAGAAGTGTTTTGGATTTCCAAATGGATGAGATTTTTTAGTTCTCTTTCGATACTGATTTTTGAATTTAATTTTTGTTAATGTCAAAGAATGCGAGCTTATGGTGCCCATCCTTAAAAATGTGCTGGGTGTTATACGCAACTAATGAATCGTTGAACACTACATCAAAGACAAATGATGTACTATATGTTGGCTAACTGAACATAATAATAAAAAATAAATAAATAAAATTTTTAAAATGTGCTGGCTTTTATGATCTAGTATCACATTGTCCAATACATAACCACCAGCCACAATGGCTATTTAAATATAAATCCATTACAACTGAATAAAATTTAAAATCCGGTTTCTTTATTGCACTGGCCATATTTCTGTTGCTCAGTGGCCACCACACCAGACTGCAAATACGGAACAGTCCCATCACTGCACGAAGTTGTGTTGGACAGCTCTGGCATGGTGTGGGGTCAGTTCTTCTAAATAGGCCGTGAGTGCTTGAGATGAGTGTGATCGGTGCAGTTGTGGGATACAGGTTCTTACACGCACAAGTTCGATCGTGTTGTACCTACTACTGGAGAAGTGTGCTAAAATCTCCCACGATGGTGGTGAGTTTGTTTACTGCTCCACGAAGTTCTGTCAAGTTTCATTTTACATATTTTGAGGTTATATCACCACGGTGTGCGAGATCAGAATTGTGACATCTTCCTTGTGACTTGAATGATTTAATCGTCAGGTGTTGATCTTCCGTGTCTCCGGTGACATTTTTTACCTGAATATCTATTTTGTCTGATGTGGTTATACCTGGATGTGGTTCGTCTAATAGAGCTGTCCCTTTATGTGGTTCATGTTTACCTGGGGTATCTTCTTCCATTCCTTTACTTTTCAACTGTGTATTTTACTTTCACTGTGCCTTTTAAGCAAATAATGGCTGATCTGTTCTTTAAGTCCCGGGTGACAATATTTATCTTATAACTGGATGGTTTATGTCATTAACATATATTGAAATTAATGATAGATGAGATCTATTTCTACCATTTTATTTTGTGTGCTTTATACTTTTCTTGCCCTTTCCCTTTCTTTTATTTATTTATTATTATTTTTCCTTTCTTGCTGTGTTGTAGAATAGTCAAGTTGCTTTCTTCTTTTGTTTCTTTCTTTACTATGTTGAAAGTTTTGCACTCAGTACCTACCTTGTGGTGGTTTCTCTAGAACTTGTAACATCCACACGTAACTTAGTAAAATCTTATGTTAACCAGTATCCCACCTCTTGAAGAGATTGTATTTTAACTCTGATTAATCCCATCCTGACCAACGCAGTTTTATGTCCAGTATTTTGGGTTTCACCTTGTCTTTATTTAAATCAGGTGTTATTTTAGTTAAATGGTTAATGATTGTTTTGCCCTGATCATTCTTAATTCCTACATTTTCTTGTCTTTGGGCTTCCAAAGAGTTCTACTTTCTTGTTAATCTAGCATTTGAAGGGTTTTTATGTGCATGTGTGAGCTGACAAGAGTCACTCATTTAATGAAGATCTTTTTTATTAAAGCTTAGGGGCTCATGATTTGGGGAGCCTTCCTTGTAGCTTGAAAGAGGCATTTCAACCCAAGAGAATATTTATGGAGACTGTGAATGAGCACAGGTCAAGAAGTTTTAGAGACACCCCTGGAAAATTCATCACAAACATGTGCACAGCCCTCCAGGGGTAAGTAAGAGTTGTCATCTGCATTACTTGCTGAGCAAAGTATAATGATGATCTGCAGTATTCAGATGAAGAAAATGTGTCTTAGATTATGGATGATCCCCAAAGCTTGAGAGAAAGATCTGGAACATGAATCCAGATCTTCTGGCTGTGAACCCTTCGGGCTGTCCACCACCCCTCCACTCGCTTGTCCATCATAGGTTGTTGAGACCAGAGTTGGAGATCTTCCGGCGGTCGCGTCTGTTTAACGTTGACAGCAAAGAAGGGAGATCTCTGCCACGGGGAGTGAGGGGTGGATGAGTAGAAACTGAACAGAGAATAACACGTTGGAGTTTGTTTCGTTTTGTTCAAAACACTGTGATTATTCTCCTAATGTCCAATCGTAAGTGCTTGCTCTCCCTTGCTTGCTGTCCAAATCTCCAGATGTCTTGTAAGACAGATGCTCCAGCATGTCAAACATTTGGCCCCTTTAAGATGACAACGTATGGTTCCTGAAACACTCAATTACCAAAAATAATTGTGCTGTACTTAATAAATCCTCAGTGATGCAGCAAGCATGTGGGCAAGGCAATATGGTAGATGTCATACAGCAAGAATAATGACAACAGATGTGCTACTACCGAGTCCTCTCTGGGACAGCCACTCCCGTTTCCTACTCCCTGTTTCAAGATTAAAAAGTGGAGCTCATTAATGAATGGTCTGGCCTTACAGGAAAAAATATACATTCTATGATCTGGCCAAGTGCCCGTGCCAGAGTCCCCAAGACAACCCCTGTCCACCCTTGGAATTCCAGGCTCTTCTGCATACTTTAGTCGTCATGGACTCTTCGGAAGGCTTCACTTTCCCTCCAGCTCTCTCCTGCCATGTCAAGAGTCTTTAACTCTCATTAAAAAAATGGCATCAGATTGACAAATGTTTAATTCTAGAACCCCTTTCTATCCCTTCATCCGTGTAGCTGTGTGACTTTCCCGCATCACCTTACATCTCATCCAGAAGAAGGAAGTCACTGACCCTGGTGACTTCCTCGGGGCTGCCCAGAGCCTCTGGCTTTATGCTACTGCAGAGGCCCGAGCTGCTTCTGTCTGCCCTGTAAGCCAACTCAGCCCCAAAGACCACACATTCCTGAGACCCAAGTGGTCTCCTATCCCTTGCTTCTTTCAGTTTCAGGGCTTTCCTGCTTTGACCACTGCTGGGACCTCATCTTCTAGGTTCAAATCTCAGAGACAGTCAGGCAGCCCTAAGAGAGCCACTGAAGAGAATTCAACCATGTGCCATGTCTGCGTCTACCATGAGCTTCCCAGCAAAGACTCCCCCATCCAGGGAGCTATCCCCTCCTCGAGCCCGCATTGCCATGGTGGTTCCCAGGTCTAGAAAGACTGAGTCAGCAAGGAGAGATATCCTGATCCAGCTTCTCCATGAGCAAGTAACAGGTATGGTTTCCTCTGCTCTGACCCATCATACTCTTTTTTTTTTTTTTTTTTTTAATCCTCAGCAAACTGGATTCAGTTTTGGGTCTCCAACCTCTGGGTTCCTCTGTCTTAGACACTATGGACGACCGTTAATACAAGTGGAAACGACTGGTGATCACCATCTCATGTTTCTCTGTGTGGCTCCCATGCAGCATTCCCATGAAAAAGGTGTTTAAATCCTATAAAACTGGAAGTGGTCTCTGAAACACAGAATGATATTTAACAGGCTTGGCAAAAATCTTCTCACAGTGAGGTCTTCCAGAATCGAACTCTGAGTCTCCCCGACTCAACTCTTCTCTCTTCTTTTACTCACTAGAGCCAGAGGCAACTTGAAGCTGCAGAGTACTGAGTGTGGGAGCCCCCGCTGGGACTGAGGCATAGTTGGGAAAAAGACAATGTAGAAAAGAAAGCACTAGCCACAGAGAATTTGCTCATAGATGGGAGGGTCCTTGATCCCCCTACATATTGCTCATCAGCCTTCATCTTTAACTCTGCCCCACTCTCTTTGAGTACCTTATCTCCAGTTCCATTAAGAAAATTGCCTCCTGCCACCCAACCACCAATCACATTATTTCTGCACCCATCACTCATCTTTACTGCATTTCATTCTTCCTGATCATGACTATTCTCCACACTGGTGCCTTTGAGATCACCCCCTCCACCTCCTTGGAAACAGTCTTCATCAGTCTTTACCTCCCTGCCCTATGTCTGAAATCTCTCTCTCCCAGCACTTTCCCTTTGGTAAATAAGCATGCTTGTCTCCCCCATTCTTTTTCAAAATTCCTACTTTAACCCTGTGTGGTAGACAGAATAATGCCCCCTCTTCCCTGAACACATCCATATTCTAATCCCAGGAACCCATGAACATGTTATGTTACGTGGCTAAAGAGACTTTGCAGACGTGACTAAGTGAAGTATCTTGAGATAGGGAACTCATCTGGATTATCTGGGTGGGCCCAAAGTAAATCATAAGGGTCCTTATAAGAGGAATGCAGAAGGGTCAGAGCAAGAGAAGGAGATATGACAATAAAACACAGGTCAGAGGGATGCCATTGTTGGAAGGGGAGCATGAGCCCAGGAATACAAACAATCTCTACAAGGTTAGAGGCAAGGAAGAGATTCTCTAGAATCTTCAAAAGGAGTGAAGTCCTGCCAACAGCTTGATTTTAGCCCATGAGACCTATTTTCCAACTTCTAACCTCCACAACCGTAAGATAATAATTTTTTTGGTTGTTTTCAGCCACTAAGTTTCTGCAATTTGCTACAGCAGCAATGGGAAGCTTATACACCCTGCACCCTCCTTTAGCCAACCTTCAAGACGTTCTTCTCTCTCATCCAAACTGGCTCCCCTTCTTTTCCCATTAACCCCTCAAATCACTGTAATCTCTTCTCAGAGAGAAACACCCAAGGTATTTTCCTACCAATTCCCATTCTGGAACATTCCCATATCTAGAACATAGTCTCTTTGTGTCCTCAGAGCACTGGCTATAACTCAAGAAGATAATCCTTAAGATCTTCTGTAAAACAAAACCTGTTGCCTCAGACCCTGGTTGCCTTGAACATTGTTTGTTCATGTATAAGAAATTCTCCACTACTTTAGTGGGTCTTCTCTTCTCTGTGGTTGAAAATATTTTCTCTCTGTGTGGATTTCTTAGAAGAAAGAGTAACATGGAAACACCTAGTTAAGGGTATTTTACTCATTGCTTGTATCCCTTCAAATTCCTCCATGCCCTCTGTCAGCTCCGGCCCCTCACCCTGGTCCCACCACTCCACCACACCTTCCCCCCAGACAAGACTGCCTTTCCAGAGCCCTCCTCTAGCTCGCCTCCCATCGCCCGTTGGGATCCTGCCCCTCTCCAAACTCACAGCATGGCTCCCCTCAACTTCCTGAGGACTTCAACCTGCAGGTGAGGTCTTGGCTCCCCTCCCTTCTCCAGACCTGTCCTGGTGTCTGAGGTCAGCTGTTCTGTCTTTCCCCTGTGCACCTGCTCCTGGGCCCCACACTGTCAGTGCCATCTGCATGGGTGAGGAAGTCAGTACATTGAAATGTCTTTAATGTCACTGAGTGGAGACTACTATCAAGAAGACCCAAATCCACTCTCTACTGTCTGCTCTATGGATGGAAGAGTCTGGGTGAGTTCTCTCTAGGCATGTCCCTCTGTTGAGGAGAGCTGGCTACCTTATGTCTCTGCCTCGGCAAAGTTGTCCCGTTTGGCCTACTTTTTCTTGCGCACATCTCTTGTGGCATCTAGTTTTCTCAGCTTGGCTAATGTGTGAAGCTACCACATCTCAGTCTTTTTTCTGTTTGAACTCCAAGTCTGAGACAAAGTGTCTTGACTCCAGCTCTTCCTTGAAGGAGACTTGGCCGCTGGAACTGCCCTTCACCCCATACCAGCATCCTCCAGGATGGCCTTCGTGTGTGAAACACGCAGCAGCCGGCCACCCGGCAGAAGCCCCGGGGTCTCTGCCTGGGCCTCTCTTCCTTTTCCTTCCTTATGGACAAGCTCACGTATTTCAGGCACTGCATCCTCCTCAGAAGGCCTGATGGGATTGACAAAGAACCACAACCAACAAACAAGAGCAAGCTTTTGAGGATAAAATATCTGACTGCCAAAATGCGTTTTTAAATTCTTAGTGGAAGGGTGGGAAGATAAAAGTGAGAAACCCTCCTAGATGGATGCATCGAATCTAGAAGGTCAAACAATCAACATATAAACTCCAGAAAGATGTACTAGCACAGGGAGAATCCTATTCAAAATTGAAAGAAAATTTCTGCAGCTAAAGAGAACACTGACCTTCAGATTAAAAGACACCCTTGAAGAGCTAGATGCTGGAGAAAGGATTCAAACCCAGACACATCCCCATGAGGTTTCAGAACCTCAGAATGAAGCAGACAGTCCTAAAACTCCTAGACACTAGAGAAGGAAAAGCAGGTCACTTAAAAAGAAATAAAAATTAAACAGGATCCTCATCAGCGATCCTGGATGACCTATGACAACAGAACACCCTGTTCTTTGGATGGAACAGTGCCTTCAGAAGCTCAAGTAACTGAGTGGTCAGAAGAAATGAGATTCAGGAAACAGTAGCTGCAACCCAGCAGAGCAAGGAAGCGCTATCCCCTGTGACACTAAGGTACCAGACCTGGAAGCCAGCCGTGCCGAGGCCAACAGGCTGGCTGAAATTCAGCGACATAATCAAGTCAGGAGTCTCACATCCGGCCCCAGAGTAGCGATTTCTCGCATAGGACAGAGAGGCACCGAAGATGGTGGTGGTAGAGAAACGCCATCCCCGCTCCCAGGGTTCACAGTCTAGCCCAAAGGAAACAAGCTAGGGTGGGCCCCAGCCTCCTGTCCAGATACACAGTGTAGCCGTCCCCTGGCTCCATCACGGGGCTGCAGCTCCTTGGCAGCGTGGTGACTCAGTTGCTCCGTGACTGGGAGTCCAGTAGGAAAAGGGGATTCGAGGAACGACACTCCCATTCCGTCCCATGGCCCATCCTTCTGCTTTCCAAACCAGCTTGCTTCCTTGCGTCCTTCAGCATCCCTGCCCCCCTGAAGGGCAGCCACAGGCAAGAGATCAGTGCCCCCACTTTGGTCTGGGCCCCGCTGCACTGGGCTGGGCTGGGCAGAAGCTCCCCCAGAGCGTGGCCTGTGGGTGGCCTCTTGTCTGAGGCAGACCCTCCCCTATTTGATATCCTTTTTGATTTCCAATCGAAAGAGAATGGAGGTGTGGCAAAATGGAGAAAGTAATTCGATATGTATATATGATAAAACTGCCATTTTACCCCGAGTTAGAAGGAGCTGAGAGATTGAACAGAGAAAGAAAGAAAACTGGAAGTTAATTGCTACTTGACAACAGAATAAGGAACTGAGAATGCCTTGCATTCTTGATTATCAGTCCTCCCTGAATTACAAAATAAACAGGATAAAACTTCGTATTTTCTCTATGCGGACTGAAGTGTGGCATTAAGAGGCTCTGGTAATTAAATTTAATTGGAGCCAGATTTATAAAACAGACGTGGGCTGTTGGGGCCGAGGCCTGGGCACCATCCGCCTTCCTCCATGCATAAATGCTGAGTATTGTACTCAACGCTGTGATAGAGTATGCATAACAGAATTTAGAAATAATTGCCTCACAGAAGGATCAAAATGGGGTCTTACTTCTATTGATGATTATAAGATATTTGTAAGTAAATCACGGCCGGATGGACTTCTTTGTAAGGGACAGTGTTCCACAGCAGGATTGATATTTAAACTCTAGGGCTAGTATTTTTGTTAGGGCTCTTAGAAAATTGGTCATAAAAAAGCTGTTTCCCCTCGTCAACCCAGCGCAAGGCCAGCACTCTGGATCCGTGCAAACTCAAACTGCTTCTCTCTAAATGCATTCCCCTGCCGGCTTTCAGACAGATCTCCCTCCAGACAGACAGATGGCACTGTGTGGGAGAAGCTGGAGGCTGGTCCCATGGTCAAAAACAGCACCTTCAGAGCAGGGGCTGCCTTTCTGGGACAGCAGCAGGGAGCACGGACCAGAAGTAAAGACGGGGACAAGTCCCGGGTGACAGCGTAAGTGCCAAGGCAGGGTGGGAACAAAGGAGAAGGCAGTGGGGTCGAGGTGGCAGCTTGGGGAAGGAGAAAGGGAAGTAAGAGCGAAGGGAAAAGCAGGCACGTGGAGAGAAGCATGCGGAGCGAAGCCGGCCAAGGCGATGGGGCAGCAAGTTACCCTCCACGCCCCGGTCAGAGCACAGGGAAACATGGAGGAGCTGGTGTGCGGGGAGCGGGATGGACACTCAGCTCCCTGTTTCCAGCCCCAAGTATTCCTGGACACAGGGATGGCGTCATATCCATTTTCACCCACATAGCGGCACCGTCAACGTCCTGGACAGAGCACAGTAAGACTGATCATTCCAGAACCAGCATTTAACTGAGCAGCTACTATGGGCCACGCCCTCTGCCCATGTTCTTATTTCACTGAATCCTCATCAGCAGTTTGTGAGAGACAGATTGTTTACCCTCCTGTTGTGAATGGGAAAAATAAATCTGAGGGTGATGAAATCATTTTCTTCATGGCCCAATATGCGGTGACGTTTGTGCGTCTGGAACGTCCTTGTCCTTAACAAGAATAAAACCCAAAGAATCGCACGGTGCTCTCAAAGTCTGCAAGCAGCCTAACAAATCTTATCTCATTTGTTTTATAAACACTTACCTAGTGAAACAAGCAGGTCATTTATTAGTACTCTAGTCGGAAAAACGAATAAACTGGGTTGAAAATTAAGTCACACAGCCTGGGAAAAATGCCAGAACTGTGGCCACAGCCAGACCTCCTGAGTCCCTGACCGGCAAGTTTCCAAGCCCTTTCCAGGTTACAGGGAAGAGCTGGGATCTATTCTCGAATGGAAGTGAGGGTGATTCCCCAAGGAGCAGAGGAGCAACAACGAGTGGGGGAAAACGTACATTTTCCCTTTAATATTTTATTAGGTCAGGTAGCCTTGACCGATGGAACAGATAAACTCCCACATCTCAGCAGAGTAACAAACAGATTATTTCTCATATATAAAAAATATATATAATTTTATATGTATTTAATGTATATTTAGAAGATATATATATATAAAGAAGATGTTGGAGTATAGACGTATGGAGGCAACTGTTTTGACAGAGCTCAACTCTCAGTGGGGAGAAAAGGACACTCTGGCGAAGGGCTCCTCAGACAATTCCAGTTTCCAAGGCACCCTCTGCCCCCCACCCCGGAAATGCCAGGCTCCCCACCCTTGTACTTCTGGGCCTCAGGATTCTCCTGCTTGATCTTTAGGGGCACCCAGGCATCTCCCTGTCCTTCCTCCTCTTCTCCCAAGCAAGCCGTCTCTGGCATGCCAAAGAGTTGAAAGTCACCAGCCGGCAGGTGACCGCACGGGGGTTTCCTTATGCTCGCTCCTCCCAGCCTCGTTCGAAACCAGTGCCTTCCAAGATGGTCAGTCTCCTCAAGCCACTTGCCATTCCGTTCTCAAGGCCAAGGTCACTGACAAGGAAAGCTCCAGATTCCCTGAGGCATTGGACAACGATGGCCAGGGCGTTCTTTACCCACCTGCTAGGCTGGAGCCAACCCAAGGGGATACAAGTCCCTACCCCTTCCTCTAAGTTCCAGATGGTTCCCTTGCCCCAGCACATAGCCAACCTGCCCTCTCCCCCGTTCCTTCAGGCACAGCTTCTTTGTAGACACCACATCTCAGAACTGATCAAGCCATCACCCCCAGCGAAAAGGTCAGCCGCAAGCATGATCCACTTAATGTCCAAAGCCGGCCAAACCCACAAAATGTGCCCAGTCATCAATAGCCTTTCCTCCCCCAGAAGCACCTTGGGGTTCCCTGTGGGGCAGTCCAGGGATGACCCCATCAGAGCAGAGCCCCTGATGAGGACTGATGAGGTCATCTGAGGAGGCTCCTTCTTTGCTGCGGCTCAGCTTGCTGACCCTGGGCTTTTGTGGTGACAAGCTGAGCCCGTTCATGTGTCTCTGGAACTGGTCGGTAAGCTCCTCCCCCTCCAGGGCTCACCTTTGCCTCAGTGCCCAGAGGATGATCAGAACTGCAGCTGAAAGCAAAGGGCCGCCGCAGTCAGCCTCCCACCCAGTCCCTGCTTCCGCTTGTCTGGCACCTGCAGCCTTGGGAAGCCAGCAAGAGAACCCGGATGGAGCCCAGCAGGAACCCCATGTGCAAAGAGGCATTCACACTCTAGTTAATTAACTAATTCATCTGATCAGTCCACAAACATGCCGATGCCATCTCTCTGCCAGTTCCCTTGCTGGGAACTCACGGTCTCTCCTCCCGGACCTCATCCCAGGGGATTTTCCTACCAGGAGTCTCTCGGTCCATCCCTGCACCATCTCTTTGAGCAAAGAGTCTGGAGAGCCCCTTCACAGTGCATTGGGCACCAGTCAGAGATTGAAATGGGAGTGGATTTTCTCCCCCAGAGGTATGGGTGAAGGAGATCTAAAAACAATCCCCTTCAAGCCAAATGGCCTTGGACTCTATAAATTCAAATTTCTTCATGAATAACGGGCTCTCCTCAACCCTTTGCATGGATCTCAGGAACCTGATTCTGCTCCTGGCTTGGAGGTTGCTAGGAGGGGAGGGGAGCATGGTGGTATGTAGACGAAGGGAGGAAAACTCATATGCTCTGCCCAGAAAAATGTCTCTGTGGCCGGGTGGCAATTCTTGGTCTTCGTATTGCAGGGAACTGGGTCAAAGGTCAGTCACACACACACAAACAAACACACACACACACACACACACACACACTGCTGATGGGCCTGGAGCCTCTCCCCCCTACCCCTGCCCGTGACTCACAGAAATCTCTCTTCCACGTAATAGTGAGGTTCATACCATGTGCCGAGCCCTATTTTCCAGATAAGGCTGTGGTCCCACCTCTCCTGTCCTGGGAATGGGTGTCCCTCTAAGGTCAGCTATTCTGAGCCTCCTGCCAGAGCACCTGCTCCTGGGGCCAGTCCTGTTGGGCAATCGGGAGTGGGGGAGAGGGGGCAGATTCAAAGGCCTCTGATGAGAAGCCTCGAAAATACCCCACTTCACTGATTTCCCTTCCGGAGGTGAAGAGCCTTATCCTCAGTCTCAGTCTTGGAGCAAGGGCTTCCTTTTCTTCCTTGCATGTCCCCTGCTCTTTTGCATCCTGCCCAGCTGTTTTTCTAGCCTGCACAGCTGCTTTCAGCTCATCCCACTGCTCTTGCAGGACTGGACATGTTTCTCTCTTTGCCTTCTCTTCCCTCGTGGTAACAGGCCAAGCAACAGAAGCCACCAAGAGTAACCAGCCAGTCCAGCCGGGGGCACTGCCCGGGGCCTGTCCCCCTCCACTACCCAGGGACAAGCTCTGCTGGGTCAGATTCCATCTCGTCTTCAAGGGTCCCATTGGAACTGCCCCGGGGGATCTTGTGTTAATGTTGCCCACTGGAGAGCAAATTCTGCTCTGTCCTGCAAGCTCAAAGGCTTGGAGGGGGGAAGGGGGTCTGCAGTAGGGGAAAACATGGTCTCTGCTTCCCAGTCAACTGCCTCCTCCTTTTGGGTTTTCCACCAGATTCCCCAATGTCCCACAGGTCCAGCTGGTTGGCCTTGAAGAGGACCCCTCCTCAGCTGCCCACCGGCCTGCCCTAGACCTGGTAGGATTCTTTGTTTGAAGGATCCAGCCAAGAATATCTCCCCTCTTCTACTAATGGAAACCATGAGGTCTCTGGATCCCCGCCTTATCTATAACTTAAGGAATTCTTAGCCGGGAGCAATTTTTACACATGCACACACACACACACACACACACACACACACACACCACCAAGGAATATTGGCAATGTCTGGAGACATTCTTGGTTGTCACACGGGGGTGGAGAGATGCTCCTGGCATCTGGTGGGCGGAGGCCAAGCATGCCACTAAACATCTCACAGGGCACAGGACCAGGACGGCCCCCTCAACCAAGATGGCCTGTCCCAAGATGTCAATAGTGGCCAGTTTGAGAATCCTGGCTCTAAGGGTTTGGTATCAAGAGATCCTTAAGGTTCTTTCCAGCCCAACAGTCTCCGAAACCTATCAACTTCTTCCCATTCCTGTCCCAGAGATTTACGCATTTCAAGTTCTGAGTCCCAAGTGCTGGCGGTGAATATCCAATCGAATGAGTAATTTCAAAGAGATTAATAATAGTAATGCCTAACGAAAAATTTGTATTCATCTTAAAGAAAAGATAACTCATTTGTATATACTGTGGTATATTTTTTATCTGCAGAGTACCTACCTGTTTAATTCTTTTTTAAGTCTCTCCAATTTTTTTAGAGGACATGTTGGGGACATATTTTTTTTTCAAATATTTGTTTGTTGAATATTGGATGGAGAAGTCCCGGGAGACTTCGAAAAACAGTTTTTACCAAACTTCATAATGAAGTTTTATCTCAATGGAGGAATGTGATTTTTCCTTAGAATGATGTAGTTTAAGCAGAGGAAATATTGACCTCGTTAAAGGTAAGGCATTTTACATCAGCAAATGTATTTAAGGAACGAAAATGAATCTTATCCTTCCATGAAGGCTTCTACAAGATTTCCCGATAGAGAGGTGTTCTCCTTAGCCCTGACAATGCCACGGCACATTATCTACAGACTGGAAAGCCAGGAAATTACCTTTCTCTACACATTTGCCTCTCTAGTCAAAATTCTTGAATTCAGATTAACCTCGAGAGTGAAGTCAAATCGTTGACATCTACTGTGTCTGAAAACTTGGAAGTCAGAAACCAGTTCCTCAGCCGAACGCAGGGCCCAGGGAACTCAAAGGGAAGAAGAGGTCAGGAAAGTATGTGTGTGTGGTCGTGGTGGCCTCGTCCAGGAGTGTGGCTGTGTCCAGGGAGGAGGGGCGGTGGCCGGACGTGGGGGCATCCAAGGTGGGGGGAAGGAGGAAGAGGGAAGGAAATAGCCAGAAGGGAAAGACAAGAGTGAAACAGGAGCATTGGGACAAGCTGTAGAACAGAAAGGCAGATGAGGGGATAGAGAAACGGAGGCAGGACAGCACAGGGCAACGGGGGTGAGGGGCCAGGAAGATGCGTGTCGAGTACAGTGTTGCACGAGAAATTCCACATTCTGGACTCCTGCGAGGCAAAATTTTAAATAAGAAAAGTATGAATTTCTTCCTTGAAAGTTTCTTGACCCCTGAGTGCAGGATAGATGGGAAAGCCGGAAAGGTAGAGAGACAGGAGCAGGGCAGGAGGGCTGCTCAAGCACATTATTGGGCCACGTGCACCCCCTCATGCTATAACAGATTGCCACAAAATAGCTTAAAAATAACAAAATTTTATTATCTTATAGTTCTGGAGGTCAGATGTCCAAAATAGGTCTCACTGGACTAAAATCAAGGTGCCAGCAAGTCTGTGTTCCTTCTGAAGGCTCTAGAAAAGAATCTGTTTCCTTGCCTTTTTTAGCTCTTAGAGACCACCCACATCCCTTGGCTTAAGACGCCTTCCTCCATCTTCAAAGCCAGTGACTGCATCCCTCCAGCTTCCCCTTCTGTCACTTCGCTCCTTCGCTAACTCTCCTGTATCCTTATTTCCCCCATAAGGACCCCTGTGATTATATTGCGTCCACCCAGAAAATCGAGGATGATCTCCCTTTCTCAAGGTCCTTAACTTCGTCACATCTGCAAAGTCCCTTCTGCCAAATAAGGATCACATAGTCAGAGGCTCTGGGGATTAAGATGTGAACATCTTCAAGGAGCCACGTTTCTGCCCATCGCCCCCCAATGTTGAGTCTTTAGCCTGTGAAGCAGGTGCTACCATAGTGAAGAGGACCAGGTGGAACCCTCTGGAAGTGGAACCCTCTGGAAGTGGAGCCCTCTGGAATTGCTCCCCTGGTAGTCCATCAGAAACAATACGAAATATGGTTTCCAGGGAAAATTCCAGAGATTGGTGACATCTTTAATGATTTCGGGGATATAGGGTTGGAGACCTTATTGTATCTCAGTTTAATTTACCAGTATGGATCCTCCAAAAACCAGATGGATCCGAGGGCATGACTAGAGACTCCCACAAGCGCAGTTAAGTAGTAACCTCAGTTGCAACTGCCCTGCAGACCATGGAATTATTGCTAGGACAAATTAATAAAACTTCAGGTACAATGTATGCTGTCACTGATTTGGCAAATTCATTATTTTCTATTCCAACCAGAAAAGAAGATCTGAAACAGTTTGCATTCCTAAGGATCAGACAACAGTATTAATTTGCAGTTTGCCTCAGGGCGATGTTAACTCTCCTGCTCTCTATCAAAAGGTAGTCTAAAGAGATGTGAAGCCCCCGGACATCCCACAGACCAGCACACTGATCCCTTGCATTGATGCCATTGTGCTGATCAGTCAGGATGAACAGAGCTGGTGAGTACTCCGGAGGCTTTGGTAAGACACTTGCAGTCCAAAGGTGGGAAATAAATCCCACAAAGATTCAGGTACCTGTTCCTTTGATAAATTTTTAGGAGTCAAGGTATCAGGGAAATACTGGGATTTACCTCCAAAGTAAAAGACAGATTGCCACACCTTGCATTGCCTACGCTAAAGAAGGAAGGTTGGCCTTTCAGGGCTCCACATCTAGAAGTACTGCTCTGGTCCACATACTGGTTGACGCAGAAAGCTGACAGCTTCAAGTGCAACCCAGGGCAGAAAAGAGATTTGTGCAGTCTCGTTACGTGGGCCAGACAATCTGGCAGACCACGTGATGTTGGTGGCATCCAGGGTAGCAGAGGATGTGGTGTGGAGTTCATTGCAAAGGCCCATGGGAAAAAATCATAAGCAGGTCCCGGGGTACTGAATCAAGGCCCCATCATCTACAGCAGAGACTTATGTGACTTTCAAGAAATAGCTCATGTTGTATGATTAGGGCCTGGTAGAGACGGAATGCTTGATCATGGAGCATCAAATGAACATGTGTCCATAGATGTCCATTAGGAGATGGGTTCTCTAAGTCATAAAGTCAGATGGGCTCAGTAGTCCATTACTAATTGAAAATGATCAATCCAAGACTGGGTCTCACAGGACCAAAAGGCACACGAAAGCTGCATGAATGGGTAGCCCAGATGCCCAGGCCACCCACCACAATTTTCTCAGCTGATGTGGGACCAACTGAAGGAGGAGAAAGGGTCTAAGCTTGGTTTACTGCTGGGTCAGTTTGGGATTGGGTATAAGCTGAAAATAGATAGCAGCTGCATTCTAGCCATATTCAGGGTGGTCCTGAAAGACAAGTGAGAGGGGGGAAATCTTCCCCGTGGATGAGCTGCATACCTGGCAATGTACTTCGTGTGAAGGAGAAGTGGTCAAGAGGAAAACATCCAAACTCCCGAGCAAGGGTCAGTGGTCTGTGTAGCTGGTACGGGGCCCAAAAGGAAGAGACTGGAAGGTTGAAGACAAGGAAGTCTGTGGTAGAGGCACGTAGAGGAATGTGGGAAATGGGCACAGTATGTGGTAAGTTTTTATCACCCATTAGCGCCCACCAGAAAGCATCCACCATGGAAGAGATGATGACAACCAGCTAGACGAAATGACTTGGCCAGTTGGCTTTCACCAGCCTTTGTCATAGGCCAGCCCAGAACTGGCCCCGTGGGCGCAGGAATGGAGCAGTGGAGGCCACGCGTGGTCCCGACGGCGTGGACTCCTACTGACCACGGCCAGTCTAGTCATGGCCACGTCCGAATGTTCAGCCTGCATCCACGGAGCTCAGGGCTAAGCATAGGAAGCGGCACTATTCCTTGAGGAGACCAACAGGCACAGAGCGGCAAGTTGGCTATTGTGAACCCCTCCATCCTCAAAGGGATGACTGCTCATCCTCTCTCTAGGCCTCAGGTCCTATTTCCTGCCATAAACCAAGCCTTACTCAGCTCAGGTGGATCTATTAAACTACCTGCCTGATGACCTCAGCCTTCACCCTGACTTTGGCAAATTCCTGGCCCATCCAGTCTCAGCTCTTAAAGTAGCTCTATTGCCATTTGTCCCATATTTATCCCCCCCCACCCACCTTCATCCTTTATCTTTTGTTCAAGATGATGCTGTGCGCAGCTAAAAACATCTGATTTCCCGACCCTGGGAACAGTTCTGGCCAGTGAGAGGGAGTCCCTGAATGAAAGGGCAGAGACGCTCACAGGGAAATTGCCTCTTTATGGTCCCCTTTGCGCTTTCACTGGGCCTTCCCCTCTCTCTTCATGCAAGGACTACAGGAAAGAGGGCTGGGGAGGCAGCAGCCACCTCAGCAACCCGAGGCACCCAGCACACAACACTGTGGACAGAGCAGTGGTCCCTGGTTGTGTCTCTGAGCCAGCAGACCAGCCCTGACCCACCTATTCTGGAGCTGTCTAGATGTAAATCCAGTCAAACTGGGCTTCAGCTGCTATGGGAAGTTTTATAGGCTGAATTCTGTCCCCTGAAAAAATGTATGTGGTGGTCTTGACCCCCAGCATCTCAGAACGTGACTTGATTAGGAGACACGGGTCCTTACAGAGGTAATCAAGTAGGTGGGCCCCAGTCCAATATGACTGGTGTCCTTGTAAAAGGGGGAGATTTGAACACAGAGACACACATAGAGGGAAGACACGGGGGCAGACAGCCACCTACACACCGAGGACAGAGAGCTGGAATGGGTTTTCCCTCCCAGCCCTCAGAAGGAACCAGCCCTGCTGACACCTTGATTTCTGCCCTCTTACCTCCAGAGCCCTGAGACAGTGAATTTCTGTTGGGTAAGCCACTCAGCGTGGGGTGCTTTGTCAACCCTAGCAGAGCAATACAAGAGGGTTTTCTGTAATTTAAAATGGACGTATGTTCCCCTACGATGCAGCCAGGCAGCCTCTGGCTCCGCTCCTCCCCAGCACTCACCCCACACGTGACCTCAGCAATCAGCGGCTGTCATGCAACATTCGGAAAAATCTCCCCGCTCTGGATGACTGACTGGTCAGTGAGCTATAGGGATGGCCACTAAGTGGTACTTAAATGTAAGGAGCCGGTAAGAACCACCAGGGAGATCCTCAGAGGTCTTAGCAAGAGGCTGGGGTTTAGTTCCTTCCTGTCACTTGGGGGCATCCAGTTCCTAACAGCTCAACCTGCATAAGGACTGCCCATGGCCATGAAGTTATCAGAACCCGATTCCATAAGCACCACGTGGGGATGTGTTTTTGCATTCCTCCCATCCTGTGCCGCAAACCCTGCAGACTTCCCTATTTTGAGAAGCTCCTAAGTTTGACTGATTATCTTTGGAGGTGGGTTTGGATGATATTCTACCCATTAAGGAAGGATTAATTGGGTTGCCCTGGAAGGGACTTCATTCTGGTTTCCAAATTTAATATATGGCTAAGTTCCACCAAGAACCTGCAAGGCCTGGCTCGCTCACTCTCTTAGAGCGAGCTGCTTGGCAGCTCCCACCTTACTAAGCAGAGGGCAAGATGTTTAGGCAATAAATTCAAAATCCCACCCCCTCCACCACTTACTCAGTCCCAAACTTCTCATAAATGTTTGAGTGAAATTTAAGGTGTTTTTTTTTTCCCTCAATGGGAAATATGGATTGGAGGTTTTCATTCATTTTGATCTCGTCTTTGGAGTGGGGTTGCTGGGATCTGACTGGCACGCACTCCTCGATGTATATTAATGAAGACTGAGCTCTTGAAATTAAACTTTTATGACAACAACACACTGATGTACATGCTCATACGAGACAAGATCTAAAATACTGCTACTAATAATACATGGATCTTAAAAGCTTCCTGGTAACAACTGTTGGTCTTTGATATTTAATTAACATGAAGCTAAAGCCAGTGTAAGATATGCTGTTTAGCAAATCCTTATAGTAATAAAATAGTAATTGCCTCTTTATGGTCCCACGTATTTATTCCTAGATGTCATTTGGATACAGTTAGCAATTCTTTTTTTGTTCTCAGATGTCACATTCAGCGAGTCTGGGGGTCACATATGCTCCCGTTAGATGTGCCTGCTTACACGTGACATTGTGAGCTGTTCTTACCTAAAGCACTTGGAACAGAGTCTAAATCAAGCTCCTCCATCATGCAGCATTTTTAGGGTATTTATTCCACGTGTTTTAACCTCGTTTCAACATGCTGCATTTCAGCGTTCTCCCCGACAACACACGCTTCCTAGTTTTCACCCTTCCTCGTAATTCTTATCTGTTGATTATTTACACCTTGTGCATTTACGTGCTTAGTCTTCCATCCCATCTTTGGGTTCTCTTCTAAAGTGTTAAATGGTCTCTTCTGGCTTCCACAGCTTAGCCCTACTTCAGAAAACCTCCAGGCCAATGTTTAGGAGCTATACTTCTACACTTCTTAAAAATCTTCAGCCTTTGACTATGTAAATAAAAACAAGATTTTTATTGTAAAAACCACACTGATTCTCTGTGGTAAGTTTAAAGTAGTTGACGATTGTTTCACCTGAAATGTCAAATTTCTAAACTTAATTAAAAAAAAAAATGGAATCAATGAATGCTCAGCAATGTACTCATTCCTATAAACAGAATGCATGTCCCTGTCTCCTATTAGTATCAGTATGTGTATAAACCAACAATGGAGGTTTTCAGATAATCTAACTGTATATTCATTGGTTAGAACAGTTATGTAGAAACCACACTCAGAAGAAAGCTGGGAAACATTTTTAAGCTACACACACGACTTTGAGTGAAATAAGCAAGCACATGGGGCTCTTTCGAGACAATCACCTCTTTCTATGGCTGTCTGGGCTCTGCTTCCAAAGGCATAGTTTGCTTAAGGATAGAAATGGACCTTGTAAGTATACATAATCAAGATAAACCTCACGCAGATTGTTTCGAGTCGTACACAAACCATGTCCCCCTGCTGAAGAGCAGTTCTTTCCTTATTTGAAGTCATCCCCAGCCGAGGTGGCCCTTCCCTGGGGCTCTCCTCATCTCTCTGGTGAGCCTGTGAATAGAGGTGGGGAAGGTCTGATTTCTCAGCATGGTCAGAATACGACTAGGCACACACATGTACGAAAGCTTTCTTTTTCCCAGATGGGCTTTTTTCCTATCTGTCCTCCCCTGGTGGGAAGAATTCTGTGATAAAAATATATATAAAAGAGGGACATGACTTAGAACAACAGAGTTCATAGAGACAGAAAGGAGCACCGTGGTCATGAGAAGCAGGCAAGGGAAGTAATAAGGAGTTTCCATGTGGGCAGGTGAAAAAGTTCTGGAGATGGATGGCACTGATGGTCGCATAACAGTGTGAATGTGCTTAATGCCACTGAACTGGACATTTAAAAATGATTAAAATGGTAAGTTTGGGGCTATGTATATTTTACCATGGTTTGTTTTGCTGTTGTTGTTGTTAAACATATAAAAAGAGGGACATATTAGTAAAATCACACCTAGACATTATGCCGTGAGAAGCTGTCAATATTAGATCTGGTTGTCTCGTGGATGCTCCTCTCTGTAGACTCAGACAGGCTTACACTCTTTCCTAAGCACAGTGCCAATGTGCCTCCCACAAGGAGGAGGTATTAGAACTGCTAGGACTTGAAGCTTCTGCACAGCGAAGGGAAACAACCAACAAAACTACAGGGCAGCCTACAGGATGGGAGAAGGTATGTGCACATGACAGATCCAATAAAGGGTTAGTATCCAAAATATATAAAGAACTTACAAAACGTAACACCCAAAAAGCAAAGAATCCAATTAATACATGGGCAGAAGACACGAACATTTCTCCAAAGAAGACATCCAGATGGCCAACAGACTCATGAAAAAGTGCTCAACATCCCTCATCATCAGGGAAATGCAAATCAAAACTACAGTGAGATATCACACCTCCCACCTGTCAGAATGGCTAAAATCAACAACACAAGAAACAACAGGTGTTGGCGAGGATGCGGAGAAAGGGGAACCCTCCTACGCTGTTGGTGAGAATGCAAACTGGGGCAGCCACTCTAGAAAACAGTACGGAGGTTCCTCAAAAAGTTAAAAATAGAGCTACCCTGTGGTCCAGCAGTCGCACTACTAGGGATTTACCCCAAAATACAAAAACACTTATTCAAAGGGATACATGCACCCTGATGTTTATAGCAGCATTATCTACAATAGCCAAACTATGGGAGCAGCCCAAGTGTCCATCGACTGATGAATGGATGAAGAAGAGGTGGTATATACACACAATGGAATATTACTCAGCCATAGAAAAGAATGAAATTTTGCCATTTGCCACAACATGGATGGAGCTAGAGGGCATTATGCACAGTGAAATAAGCCAGTCAGAGAAAGACAAATACCATTTGATTTCACACATATGTGGAATTTAAGAAACAAAACAAATGAGCAACGGGGGAAAAAGAGAGAGAGACAAAACCAGAAATAGTCTCTTAAGTACAGGGAACACACTGCTGGTGACCAGAGGGGAGGGGGTGAGGCGGTGGGGAAAACAGGTGATGGGGATGAGGGAGGGCACCTGTGATGAGCACCGGGTGATGTGTGGAAGTGTTGAATCACTAACTTGTGCACCTGAACCGAATATGACACTGTATGTTAACTATGCTGGAATTAAAATAAATAAGTAAAAGTTAATCATTTGAGAAGAGAAAAAGAACTGCTAGGAGAAAGAGCTAGAAAACTGCTAGAAAATGAACTTTGCATCCCTCCTCTAGGATGGAGATGGACCCCTCACGAGAGGACAACACTACAGAGAATACCGAGAGGACCATGGCAGAGAAGGAGGACAGGGGAGGATACGCCGGTGGAGGGAGACCTGCGCACCCGTCTGACGTGGTCTCTGTACGGAGTGAAGGCGACTCCGTGAGAAACGTCAGGAAGTAGAGTGCAGCCCTTGTACCCCGAGTCCCTGCAGCCCCCCTCACAGTAGTCCAGATGCAGAACAACCTCCGTGTCCACCGACAGATGAGTGGATAAAGAAAATGGAGCGTCTATGTACGCAACGGAATAGTATTTAGCCTTATAAAGGAAGGACATCCAGTCATCTGCAACAAAACAGATAGGCCTGGGGGACATCATGCTAAGTGACATAAGCCAGACACAGAAGGACGCATACTGCATGATCTCACATATAGGTGCGATCTGAAATAGTCAAGCTCATAGAAGCAGAGAGTAGAACAGTGGCTAGAAGGGGGAGGAGAGGGTCAAAGGGCGCAAGAGTTCAGTTATGTAAGATCGACAGGTTCTGGGGATGCACGTAAGCAGAGCGCTGTTAGTTAACAACACCGCATCGTATACTTCCAATTTTGTACAAGGTTAGAGTTTATACTGTGTTCTTATTACTACGACTACTATTAATAGTACAGGCCGGAGGAAACTTTGGGAGGTGATGGGTATGTTTATGGTCTTAATGGTGGTGATGGTTTCACAGGTATACACTTAGCCCCAAACTCACTGAATTAAATACATTAAATATGTATGTAAAAATGTATATAAATGCATATGTACTGCGTTTTATGTCAATCACACCTCAATAAAATGGTTTCCTTTTTTTTTTTTTTTTTAACAGAGAAGGAGAGAGTGAGTGCAGGGGTGGGGGAATGGGCAGAGGGAGAGGGAGAGAGAGAATCCCAAGCAGGCTCCACACTGAGCGTGGAGCCCAACGCGCGGATCGATCTCACGACCCTGAGATCATGACCTGAGCTGAAATTGAGAGTCAGAGGTTTAACCGCCCGAACCACCCAGGTGCTCCAGCAAAGCGGTTTCCAAAAAAAGTGTTCAACAGCCTCTTCTGCACTTCCCATTCATTTGTGGTTTCTAATCCCTTCCCTACTCCTCCCCAGCAAGGCCTAATGTGTTTGGAAAAACAACCTGCCCTACCGCGACCTTCTCCAGCTGGCCAGTGGCCAGAGCCCATGACGGGGACTCTCCTGGGGGAGTGTGTCCAGTCCTCACCGCATCTGGCCACACGCCAGCAAGCAGGTGTGATGGAGCTTAGACGGTCTGTGTGACCAGAGAATGCGCCGGCAGTAAGACCAGGCCGTCAGAAAGCGAAAGAACGCAAGGAGGTCCCCCCACTCTGAGTCACTGGAGCTAAAGATGAGCGGGCCCAAAGCACAGGATTTCCTGAAAATCCAAAGCCCTCGAGCTGGGTAGCATGGAAGTGAGAACATTTGGGGAGTCATGGTCAGGATCTTCAAATCTCTGATGGGTTGGCTGTCAGGCAAAAGAGAAATTTGACTTGATCTATAAAGCGAAAGCTGCTGGGAGAAGTTTGGGCTTTTGGCTCCGGGCAAAGACCAGCTTTCTCACAGGTGGACCTGCCCAGAGGCACAAGAAGGATGACATCCATGGCCCCAAAACTCTTCAAGGAAACGGTGGGTGGAGGAGGCGACTCCAGCATTGGGGGAGGTACTGTTTCAACAAGACTACATTTACGCTCCCTTCTTGCACCAGATCCTGCTATGCCCGGAAGCCCCTCATCTTATTTCTTTCCTTCCCAATCCAGCTGCTGTCTCCCTGGCCCAGAACCCTCACCACCTCCATCTTGGGTCACTGATCTTTCTTTCCTGTCCTGCCTACGGCCAGCACTTGCATCTTCCTTAAATTGCATGTTCCTTAAAAGAAGCCCCTCTGTGCAAAGGCCCATTCCCAACCACATCCCATGTAGATGTTTCTCTCTACCTTTCAAGTCCTTGAGAACCTCTCCCCACGGCCATGAGCGCATAAACCCTCTCCCAGTGGACCTTCCTTTCTCTGCCTCACCAGACTTCCACCTGGATCTTTGTTTTTTAAAACAACGCATTTCCTAGGCAGAGGGGAAGGTCCAGGCAAAGGCTCAAATATGTAAAAACATGAGATGTATTCAGGAAACTGTAAGCAAAAGCATTTGCTCTAAAACTCTATGACCCTCCATTCGGTCGCCCCTCAAACATCTTCATTCCTCTATGCTGAATAACGGTGACCCAGCCACCGAGACTTCAAGTCCCCACAGCACCCTGGCCCTCCCCACTCCCTGGGGTCCCCTCTGCCACCACACTGTCAACTCTAGGAGGTGGAACCATACGAAATTGCTATCGTTGGGGCTCCAGAAGGTCCAACATCAGCGATTTCACATGACTCCGTCGAGCACGTTTGCAAGGCCCTTTCAAACTCTCTCCTCTCCTCTGGTTATCCCAGATGCTCTTCACAGTTCTCATGCTGAGCCATCTGCCTCCTCCAGGATCAGGGCCATGGCTCCTCACCAGTGCCCCCGGCCTATCCTGGCTCCGTCCCAGTCCATCCGGCTCATGGTTACCAGAAAGCAATATGAAAACTGTATCCCCTGAATGCTTGCAAGACACACCCCAAAATTCTCAACCAGGCCTTCCGGGCCTTCTACTGTTCAGTTCGGCAGGAGTCCTCCCTGGAGGGGGCCCTGGACCTCACCCAGCCCAGTGGTTCCCAAACCTGGCTTCCTGTCAGAATCCCAGGAACTGTTACTTCATCAGTCTGTCAATCAATTAACCCAGCTTTATGGCCATTTATATATGGGCTTACAATGCCTAGCACTTCAAAATGTTTTTTAATTCATAGACTATTCTTTTGAACAGTTTTAGGTTCACAACAAAGTTTAGCAAGAAAGTACAGGGAGTCAGGGGTTCCTGGCTGGCTCAGTCAGTAAAGCACACGATTCTCGACCTCGGGGTTGTGAGTTTGAGCCCCACACTGGGTGTAGAGATGACGTAAAAAATAAAGTCTTTAGGGGCGCCTGGGTGGCTCAGTCGGTTAAGCGTCTGCCTTCGGCTCAGGTCATGATCCCAGGGTCCTGGGATCGAGCCCCGCATCGGGCTCCCTGCTCAGCACTGAGTCTGTTTTCTTCCTCTCCCTCTGCCCCTCTGCCTGTTTGTGTGCTCTCTCTCTCTCTCTCTAATAAATAAAATAATTTTTAAAAATAAAAAATATAGTCTTTAAAGAAGAAAATATCCAGAGAGCTCTCACACACCCCCTCCCTCACACACACACACAGCCTCCCCACCATCGATATCCCACATCAGTGTGATTTCTTACAGTCAATGAACCAACACTGACACATCATCAACTAAAGAAAAATATTTTTGAATGGATAATACTTATTGTTTAAAGAGACGCAAACACTACAAAAGGATATACAACAAAAGGTAAGCCTCTCCCCAGCCCCTGACTCCTGACCCCAGTCTCCCTCCTCAGAAGTATATTCTCTGTACACACAATCACACTTGCATGTGTCTCAATATACAATTTTAATATAAATGTCGCATACTATATATATGATAATGCATCTTAATTTTTTCTCTTAATAATACATATTGGAGTTTGTTTAATATCAGTACAAATTAAAAGGCTTCCTTCTTTTCCACAGCAACCTGCAGGGTTATCCAAGCTATATATTTACCTCTTGAACTAACCACCCCCTACTGATGGATGTAGGGACTTTGTTCAACTGCAGACTCCCAGGCTCCTCCCAAAGGTATTGATTTTCAAGGGGTGGATCCGGGAATTTTTATCTTATACGACTTCTCCAGGTTCCTCTCATGTAGGCATGTCAAGGGACAAAGCAGTTTACAAAGCAGGAAGTGCGGAGGAAGGAGCCCATCCGGGAGGTCCCTCATATAGGTGTGGCTGTGATAAGTAACCCCAAATATCAGAGTCCTGCTTGTAGGGAGCTTCCCAGCGATAATTTTCTTGCAGGGCCGTGCCCTGCTATTGAAGTGCTTCCTGAGTTATAAAGGAATGTTAAGGCAATTCCATCATGGTTTTAATGAGAACTGGGTTTCACTGGACTCTAAATCCCTGGGTGGTAGGCTGATATATTTTCAGTAAGTGGTATATTAAATGTACTCATAACACATTGGAGTCACTTCTGGATATTCTGTAAAAGCAGTTTTCCACCTATCCGCGCAGGGTGCGGTTAGAAAGATCTTGGTTTCCAGAAATCTCTAGTCTCTACTTCACCAATGACTCCCTGTTGGGCAAGGCATTTAAGCTCTGTCTCCTGGGCTGTAAAAGGAGGACAATAGGGGCACCTGGGCGGCTCAGTTGTTAAGTGTCTGCCTTCGGCTCAGGTCGAGATCCTAGGGTCCTGGGATCGAGCCCCGCATCGGGCTCCCTGCTCCGCGGGAAGCCTGCTTCTCCCTCTCCCACTCCCTCTGCTTGTGTTCCCTCTCTCACTGTGTCTCTCTCTGTCAAATAAATAAATAAAATCTTAAAAAAAAAAAAAAAGGAGGACAATAATGATATCCACATAATCTGCCTCCTCAGGGGATTGCCGTGAGGCCATTTAAATAAAAGCATTTTGGAAAGTGTAATGCCTCCCGTACAAAATAAAATAATGGCATTGTATCATTTTTAAAGATACATCGTCCATCAAAATGTTCCAGTGTGGAAGATTCGGCCCAGGCAAAATTGGCTAACACCACTCATGCATCCCACTTTGAATTTTTCACATTATTTTTGACCTATGAAAATAATGTAATTATACGGTAGAGAAAACCCTAAAGGTCATGAGGATAGAAAATGAAAAACAAATCCATTTATCAAACACAGGGATTAATAGATAGTAACAGATAGCCCGTCCATAAGCCACACATTATCCTAAGTGCTCCTCCGGGCAACCCTTTGTTAATAGTAATAACATTACTATTATTATCCCCATTTCATAGATGATAAAACTGAGGCATAGAGAAGTTCAGTCACTTTCCCAAGTTACACAGAGTGGCAGTGCCCGTGCTCTGCCGTCAGCCCCAAATATCCATCTTATTCTCCAAGGATGACCAGTGTTCAACAGTTAATTGCCCATCTGTATGGTCTTCTATTCCTGCATCTCAAATTGCCCTAAAACTTGGATACTTAACACAAAGTGCACTTATCGTCTCACGGTTGCTGTGGTTCGGGAGTCAGCATTTGGCTTAGCTGGGAATCTCTGACAAGCTCTCTGCCATGTTGTAGGCGACATGCTGGGCAGAGCTGTGGTCTCGTCTCAAGAGTCAACCTAGGGAGTTCCTGCTTCCAAGCTCATTCTCATGGTTGTAGGCTGGTCTCAATTCCTGACAGGCTCCTGGGCCGAGAACCTCAGTTCCTCGTGGCCAGACAGAGACTCCCCCCCTGGGTTTCTCACCCCACGGACCTCTCTCAGGGCTGCCTCGGGACGTGACTCCATAAGAGTGAACCAGCTGAGAGTTTGGAGCCCGCAGAGAAGCCACGGTCTTTTTATAACCTAACTTCAGCAGTCACATCCCATCCCTTGTGCCGTGTTCTGTTCATTAGAAGCAAGTCCCAAAGTCCAACCATCACTCGAGGGGAGGGACTATCCAGGGGGTGACCATCGGGAGGCAGGGATCACTGAAAGGCTGCCTGTCACGGTAGCCTCGGAAACTTTTCTATGCATACAAAACTTGGCTTTTTCAAAAAGCCTATCTTTTGCATTTTGCCTTTGCAGATATCAAGGTGGTCTTCCCGTTTATTGTAACGTGTAGAATTCCACTATGCGCAGGCTATAGAACTGAATGAACAAATCCCCTGTTGATGGGCATGTAGGTTATTTCAAGTAAAACAGCCCCTTTTCTCACTAATTTTCCAAGTGTGGACTGAGTACCCTGGTGGGTGTTGGGGGCTCAGAGATGGAAGGACAAGAACCCCACCCTTGAGGCATACTCAGCCTAGACAAGTCAACACACAATTGTGTCATTGTGGAAGGAGGTACAAGGTGCCCTGAAGCCCAAAAGAGGGGCTCAGCATGTCTGACCCTTCCAGAAGGAAGTGAGCCATCTCTCTTCCCCCAGACGAGCAAACTGAGTCACAGACCTGCTCTTTGTTTCACCCACACCTCCTGTGAAGACCCATGCTCCGGATAGAATGGACACTCCAGACTCACAGGGTGAGCAGCCCCTCACGTCTCGTACCAGGTCAGGCCGCGCCCAGATCCTACAAGCCCCCACGAATGCCCTAGAAAAGGAAGCCAATTCGAGAAAACAGACAAAGACCTTCACATTCTGGAAACCAAACAATTGCTTACAGTTTACTTTTCAGTCAGGTGTTTGGCATCTTTTCGTCACTGTCTAAATAAATTAGCTCTGGTGACATTTTTATGGAGGTTTTTTTTTTTTTTTAGAGTATCCTGTACTCATTTTTATCCTCATCAAATGTGTATTTTTTGGTGTACCTAGGAAGAATATATTACAGAATTAGCTTAATGTTCACCATTCGATTGATCACAAAACAGCCAAGAGAGCACAAGGCTTTGGAAAACACGTGCCAGAAAGGTCCTTGTGCGTAATACGGCGCTATCCGTGTTCTTGGTGCCCCTCAGCAGCATGGGCGTGTGCCTGGAGTCGTGATGGCAACCAGGCCCTGGCTCCAACTTTCAGATCAATTACACTTATCAGTAAGAAAGAACCATCATCATTGCCATGCTTGACTGCTGTGTGATGAATGAGTGCTCACTTTTTCTGAAAATAACCTCCCATAAAAGCCATTTTTCTGAAGCGGTCAAGATAGGAGCTTGGGTTCAGATAGGCCCAGGGTGGAATCCTAGTCCAGGGTTTACTGACTGTGTGGCCTTAGTAGGTCATTTAACTGCTCAACAACTCAGGCTCCTTGTCTTTGAAATGGGTTTACTCATACCCACCCCGTTGGGCTGGGGGGGCGCAAGACGGCTCAATAAACTGTCACAATCGTGTAAGGGATGCCTAAGTCCCCCCACCCCACTTCCTCCTTCCTGGAAAGTAGGGGGGCTTTAACAGTGGGGGGGAGCCTTTAGCACCTTAAGCATCATGAGTGGTGGCAAGGTCAGGTTTTGACTGGATCCAGGGGAGGTGGGAAGGCAAACAGTGGGCAATACTCAGCATTAGAAGGGCCCTTGTTCCCGAGCTGACAAGGGAATGACCTTCTGAAGGTGAGAGTGATGGAAGCCAATGCAAATTCTACCTCTTCCCAAGCTACCTTGTCCCCAGGAAGCTTTCAGGACAGCTACTACCAGTGCCCCACTGGTCTGCAGGCTCAAGACCCCTGGGAGGGGGGTGGGGCAAATTTGTCCAAACTCCCTGGAAAGACAAGGCTTCAGAGATAACAGCTCTGGCTCACCTCATTTCTGAAAGCCACTGACGATAACGAACCTTTTCCCAAGAGCCAACTGTGGCAGGATGAGGGGGACCCGGGAAATAGGGAAAGGGGAAGAGCTGTTGGCACCAGATCCATGCCCAGAATTCTCCACAAAATGATTTCAGCCTGACAAGGCAGGAAGAGCACAAGCTGGAGTGAGAAAACCCAGGTTTGTGTTTGCACCGGACTGCATTTTGAGTATTTGCAAACTCAGGCCCAGTGAAACGTCAGTGGTGCCCTCCCGCATGGCTCGTGGTAAGGAGCACGGGAGAGAATGGGAGAGAAAGTGCTGGGAACATTCCATGTAAGCAGTATCACTATTAATCGGGTGCAATCTACCCCTCTTTGGTGAATAGAGGAGTTCTTTAATTCTGCGCCCCGCCCCCGGCTCAGGGCATCAGCCATGGCCTCCCCCACCGTATTCCTGATATCGCTGGGGCTACCTGGGGAGTAGATAATCCCAGAACACGGCTGAGGGTCAATCTTTATGCATTTAAACGTCAGAAGAATATCACCAACTTCACTGCAGCGAACAAACAGCAGGGAAGATACATTTGCTTTGTCTACATCGGGGTTTCTCAAACCTTGGGCGGCATAATTCCTTGCTGTGCCTTGTAGGATTTTTTTTCTTAAAGATTTTATTTATTTATTTGACAGAGAGAGACACAGCAAGAGAGGGAACAGAAGCAGGGGGAGTGGGAGAGGGAGAAGCAAGCTTCCCACAGAGCAGGGAGCCCGATGCGGGACTCGATCCCAGGACCCTGGGACCCTGACCCGAGCCAAAGGCAGACGCCCAACGACTGAGCCATCCAGGCGCCCCGCCTTGTAAGATGTTTAAGAGCATCCCTGGCCACTACCCTCTAGACTCCAGGAGCACTAACCCCAGTTGTCATACCCAAAAATGTCCCCAGAGACCGCCTAAATTGGGGGGGGTGCAAAATCACCCCCAGTTGAATACTACTAGTGTACATAAAGAAATGAGGGCCGGGGGGGGGGAGATGTCAGTTCCCCGGCATTTTGTTGCTGCAGAAAGATTTCAGAGGGGTATAAAAGCGGAAAGGGACCGTGGTGACAGTCTTGGGGCATGAATGTGGCATCTCTCACCTCTCCAGCTGGAGGGCTGCGACCTCCACAGCCAGTGGCCACCTCCACACTTGTCATTTGGGGGATCTGGGGAATGGGACAGAAGGCGTTCCTTGGATCAAAAGCTAATGCCATCCGATACCACTAGCGTTTTCTACGTCCTGTGCTGGTGACAAGGGCCTGCCCTGCGGGGAAAACCAGCGGTTTAAAAGAGAGAAGGCTCTTTCTCCTAAGAAACAGACATTTATTAATAATACATCCCCGAACTTCATGTCAACAAAGGGAACCTCTCACTGCAAAGAAATCCCGGCCATCCAAGGGGATGTCAGCAGCCTCAAGATCTGATCTTTTTTTTTTCCCCAAAGTAGCATATGGACCACAAAATCTCTCTCCGTGTAAGAGCCCATGAGAAACTCAAGTCAAGGCTTTTGTTCTTTGCTTGCCTTCTCTGTAATCATTCTGCTAAAGCAGAAAAGCAAAGTTACATTGCTAAAGAAGTAAGTGTAAAAAGAATCTTGGTTCTGTCCTAAGCATTTCCGAATGGCTAACAGGAAAGGTGAAATTGGACTACAATATCGCGGCTCGCCAGGCCTCGGCCAACCTCCAGTCCTTGAGGGAGAAGAAAGGGGGTAAACACCGTCTGGGAACGTTCCAGAGTTGGATGATGCCAGAAATTTCCCAAGCCGGGCCACTCCTTTTTCCCTTCCCACCCCAAATTCCAGCCTCCTTTTACACGGCAGCATTTAAACCAAACAAATCGGGAGCTACAATGTGACTAAATTTCTGGACAAACAAAAATTAATACAAAAGGAAAAAATGAACCACCACCAATATAGGTTGTAGCCCACTGTTTGGACTCACCTGCTAAATGCTACCCATCAGCACAGATTAAAACAAAAGCCTGCCACATTCCGGGCAGACACTGCTCTCCAGGGGTGGCTCAGCTGGAAAGTTTGCTGGAAATTCAGTGGCATGCTCTGGTCATTTCTAAATACTCTCTAGAAGACAAGAGTTCAGGTCAAGTGAAAGCACGTGGCTCCATCACTTGACAAAACCCCACAGCCGGGGAACAGGTGTGGCCTGCCGAAAGCAAACAAAAACTTCTCTCAAATAACAACAAACAGTTAACACCCTCAGCCTGTCAACACCAATTAGCCTGCCCGCCCAGCAGAAGCCTCTTAAGACGGATCCTGAAATCCAGCTAGGTCCTCTGCAAGCAGAAGTGGTCATCGCGTGGCTTCCCCCAAGGAAGTGACCCTCAGTGGAAACTTACACCAGCAGGCACAGCCCTTAGGTCCCCTCTACCCCTAAGGGGCCCCGCTGGGTGGGATCCTAACTTTGCTGGACCCCAGGCACTTTTCCTTTCCTGGGTTTCTTCCTGCATAATAATGTCGATATTAGAATTGATTTTTGATATAATTTTAAATACTTTAATATTTTATTCTCTTAGTATTTCAGGCAGACTTTAATTAATAGGTTCTTGTGGACCTGAAAAATTAAAACATTTCCTTTGAATAATTTCATTTCCTTTGGGTTTTCTTTCTTCTAATTTTAAAAGAAATTAAACATTTTCCAGCCCCCCTCCCGCCCCCCACCGGGAAGTATCATGGGTCCTAGGCACTGGGCCCGCTGTGTCTCAGGGAGGAGCCAGCCCTGATTCAGTAGGAATGTGCAATTTTTAAAAAATACTGTTATCCATGGCCTGTGCATCCACCTCAACACAACTCTGACCTATCCTGAAAGCCCATCCTATCAATAAAATACTGACATAAAATGCCTGGGACGTATATACATTTTCACTCGTCTCTGAAGAGTGACTTACACAGGTGGACTCCAAGGGGCTTAAAACAAAAAACAAAACCAACTCAGCACACAAGATAGATTTTCTTCAATATTTTATTTATATAGAAATACTTAAAAAATGAAGTAGCACCATTACTTAAGTTTTACCTTTATTATGTAGAACTTTAAATGTCAGAAAAATAAAACTCTTGATACAATTTCAAATCTTGTCTCAGCAAATATAATATTAGTATTTGACCATGAGGTTAAAGGCCCTTTATCATAAAATAAAATATACTTTGTTTTTTAAACTTTGCTCAGTAAAGTACATTTAAGCTCAAGTAACGTCACCTACATATACATAAACAAGTGGTAAACAAATGTATTAAAATAGAAATACTAAAACTATAGTGGCCCAACAGAATTTTTGTAGCTTGCACTGAATTCTATTTATACAAATGTTAGAAAGCATCAACAGTTCCTTTTGACATGTTTATACATTTCCGTTTTTTTTTTGTAATAATATAGAATAAAATATGCTTTATATCACTGAATAGAAAATATGCTGGGTGAAGCATTTCTAGAAGATTTGTCTGAACCTATAAAATCTCCATCCCAACAGAATACTGTTCAAAACATTACACATTTTATGGTTTTGTAATTCCGTCACGATTGTGTGGTTATTAAAATAATACAGTGTTCTTTGCCATAAGGCCATACTAAAATAAAAAGATTTAACCCAGCTACAAAAAAGTTCACTGAACTTAAATTAAAATACTTGTAAACATCTTTGCAATATGAAATATAATTTTTCAAGTCAAAAAAGAATAAAATACTTCAATCTGTATTAATGCAATTTCTCTTTAAAACTTTTAAACGTTTTTAATATATAAGAGATATGTTACAGTTTGTTTAACTTTTTATAAAGCTGCAGTATCCTGGCCCTTCCACAACATTCAAAAAGGATCCACTGTGTTCTATAATAAGCATCGTAGGAACCCAGCCACAAAGGGGAACACACTAAAACAGTCCACACATCCCATAAGCACTATTATTATCATCTTCATCATAATAATTATTGTTCATTTTTTTTTCCTACTTTAAGAAAATGGAAAACTTGTGGGGTTTTCTTCTTTTGGAAGCTTCCTATGAAGTACAGTGTAAAAACTATCATGACTAGAATGTCGCCGTTCCTATTATTTATAGAGCATGCATTTCAGGTGGTTTCGGGGGTTTCCCAGGCTATAGTACTCTTGATTCAGGTATCCTGGCAAGTTCCTTTGTTTAAAAATTAAAATTAAAAAAAAAAAAAAAAAACAACGAGCGGATACTACAGCTTTCCAAGCTCCTCTGGGATCTCAGCGTGGGAGCAGGGGCGGGGGAGGAGGAGGTGGGCAGCACGGCGTCCCGCGGGCCGGCGGGCGCGGGACTGGGGGGCGGGTGCTGAGGCTGGAGGGGAGGGGAGGGGGCCTCCCCGGCCCCGCGGGTGCGCGCAGGCGCGCGCTGCCTTCAGGAGAAGATGCGGATGGCCTGAGTGACCGCGGTGTGGCAGACCGGGCACTCGGGCTCGCTCTTCTCGCAGATGCGGTTGGCGCACTCCATGCAGAAGAGGTTGTGGCCGCAGGGCACGAGCGCGGCGATCACTTCGCTCTCGAAGCACACGGAGCAGTCGCGGCTGCCCTTCCGCCGCAAGCCCGACGACGACGACGACGAGCTGGAGGAGGAGCTGGACGACGACGAGGAGCCGGAGGTGTCCGACGGCTGCAGGCCCGGCAGCTGCGCCCCCAGCCCGTTGGCATAGGCGGCGTAGGTGAGGCCGCCCCCGCCCGGGTCGCTGCGCACCCGGCGAGCCAGGTGGTGCTCGCCCGCCCCCGGCGCCATGTGCAGGGGCGGGGACAGGCGCGGGCAGCTGGCGCCCGGGTGCAGCCGGCGATGCACCAGCAGCCCCAGGTTGGCGTTGGAGGGCGCGCCGGCGCCGGGGAAGACCACCGAGGACGACGAGGCGGACGAAGATGCGGAGGACGAGCAGGAAGACGACACCGGCGCCGCGGGTCCGCCCCCGGGGGAGCGCTCGAACTGAGCCCAGAGCAGCGGCGCCCCAGGCGGGGGAGCGGGAGCCGGGTCGAAGGTGGGCTGCAGCTCGGGGCAGCCGTCGGGGGAAGGCACGGAGGCTTCCCCCGCCGCGTAGGTGTATCCGTTGCCGTTGTTGTTGTTGTTTCCGTTGTGGGCGAAGCTGAGCGCGGGGCTGGGGGGGCTGTAGTCCGCCAGGCGCGGGGTGGCGGCTGTGCTGCCGCCGGTCCCCCCGCCGAAGTAAGAGTCCGTGGAGGCGCTACCAAGCGAGCTGGAGCTGTCGTTGCGGTAGCTAGAGAAGGGCTTGCGGCCGGGGGTGGGCGTGATGCTGGGGGTGGGCTTGCTCCAGAGGCTGCCTGGGCCGGACCCGCCGGACCCGTGATGCAGCTCAAAGCCCACATCCGTGCCGTTGGCGTGGAAGTCGTTCTCATCCGTGAGCTCGATGATGCCGCCGGTGCGCAGGGCGATGTGCGCCTCGATCTCTTCGCGAGCTCGGTCCACGTTCTCAGGCATGCCGGTCACCTCGAACACCGGCTCCTTGTCGCGGCTGGGCGTCACGATGTACGTGTGCGTCTGTTGTTGGATGCGCTTGATCGTGGCGCCCTTGGGCCCCACCACGAGCCCCACCACGCGATAGGGCACCCGCACCTGGATGGTGGTCTGTCCGGGCAGGTTGGGCGGCCCGGGCACTGCGCCGTTGAGCGCCGTGTTCTTATTCCGCGAGGCGCGGATCATGGAGAAGTGCTCCGCGGCAGAGATGATCTCCCTCCGAGCCATGGCCACATCCTCCTTCCTGCCCGTCACAACAAAGACAGGCTCCTCCCCGCGAACCGGGGTCTTGATGTAAGTATTGGTCTTCGCCCGCAGCGCTTTAATTTTACAACCTGGGAGCCAGGGTGCAGGGGAGGGAGTGGGAGAGAGAGACAGACACGCCCATTATCCCGGGGTAACCGCGGAGACCTGGGACCGCCCGCGTCCAGGGCTGCGGGACGGCAGGACACGCTTTGGGCGGAAAGGGGGCGGCTCCCTCACTGACCCTGGGCCACGCCACGGGCTGGGAAGCGGGTTCCACCCGCGAGGCGCTCGAGGAACAGCCCATTGGCTGCCCAGCCCTCCCCCAGTGACTGCAGTCGTCCCGAGCAAACCCGAGAATCCCAGAAAAAGTCAGCCGGGGAGATGCCGCTAGGATCCAGCGGGGCGCGCCGTCCGCCCTGAAGACGCGGCGAAGGGGTTCAGGGAAGAGGGCCGGAGCCGCGATCCCCCCAGAACTGGGGGACTGAGGGGAAGGGGGGGCAGTCCCGGGACCCATTGTTCCTCCTCTGGGCTCCATTCCGCTTTGCAGAAATCCAGAATCCTCCTCCCATCCGATGCTCACTCCTCCTCCTCCCCCTCCCAAAGGACCGATCAAAGGCCCCCTCCCCCAAGCATCTTATATTTAAATTCTATTTCCCGGGGTGGGCTGGGTGGGGGGCGCTAGGGGAGAAGGCAGTGATTTCAGCAGGATAAAGTGCATCCCGCCGTGGCAGCGGCGCGGCTCCGGGAGACAGCCTGCCTGCACTTTCTTTGTCTGGGGCGCCGGCCCCTCGCGCGGCTCTTCCTCTCCCCTTAAGGCTCGCGGGCGCCGCGGATCCCGAGCCCTCTCGCGCCCTCCCCGCGGGGCGGTGGTCCGAGACCCTCTCCCCTCCAGTTCCCCATCTCCGCCGGACCCACCTTGCCGCCCCACGATCTCGGCGACGTGCTCGGAACTGGGCACCGGCACGCACTCGGTCATGTTCACGCTCTTCTTGCGCGGCTCGCTGTCGTACAGAGAGGCGCCCTCGTCACTGTCCAGCCCCAGCAGGGAGAGCTGATCGAGCGCGAGCTGCAGGGCTCTTTGGTCATCCAGGGTCTCTCCCCCGCCGCCGCCGCCGCCGCCGCCGCCGCCTCCCCCTCCGCCGCCGCTGCCGTTGCGCTCCAGGTCTGCAAACAGGGAGCTGGGCATCGCTCGGCCGTGCGCGCCGCGCCCCCGCCGGCCCTCGGCTCGGCGGCGAGAAGCTGCGGCCACAAAGGCAGCCGGGAAGCGAGTGGTCAGGGGCGGGGAGGCCGGCCGGCTGCAGAGGGCTCCGTTGCTCCTTTCTCGGCGCCGGGAGGACTGGGTCGCTCGGTGCGGTCCGCGCCGGGCAGTGGCTGCAGGAGCCCCCGCCTGGGTCCCCACCCCAGATCTGCCGCCGGGTGGGGTGGGGGCAGAGCTCGAGCGGCAGCCGCGCGTGCCCCCCGAGTGCCCGGCTGGCTGGCCACAATGCCGAGCGAGAAGCGAGCAGGCGAGCGACAGCAGCGTTTCTTTAAGGAGCCCCTCCCCGGCTCCTCCACTCCCTCCCGCCCGCCCGCCCGCCCGCCCTCACTCAGCGCTTTTTCCTCCTCTCCTCCCCGCCTCTTGACTGAGCCTCTGCAGCCAGACGGCTCCGGAGGGGGACGAGGGAGGCGCAACGTCACCGGCGGGAGCTGACACTACAATGCTACTGACACTATCGCTGGGGGAGGCGATTGGCGCGCGCCGGGCCGGGGGCGGGCGGAGGCCGCGGTCAGGGCGAGCCGAGAGCGAGCGCCCCCCACCCCCGCGCCCGCCGCAGCCCGCCCCGTCCTCCTCGCGGCCGCGCCCCTCCCCCGCCGCCGCTAACGCCTCTCTTTGTTGTCTAATGCGGGACCGGCAGGCTCGGGACAGTCGCGCGTACCTATCGGCCGAGGACAGTCTGTCCCCAGCTCTCCTCCCTCGCCTGATGGAGAAGGGAAAACGCGCCCAACTCTGAGGCCAGCGGCCCGGCTCTAGGAGAGCGGTCCTGAGAAAGTCCCGTTAGCGTCCCCAAATAAACCACCCCTAGAGCCCACGGGGCCACTGGGAGAAAGGTCTATTGTCTGCCCAACAGGGCGGTGCGAGCCCTCGGACTGGGAAAAGCGGGACTCGAGGGCCCGGTGCGCACGGGCCAAGTGGCTCCGGGCGCGGGTTGCCCACCTGCGCGGGAGCGCAGGAGACACAAAGGCACAGGCCCGCCCGCATCGCTCCTAGCGCGCGCGCCCACAGCTCTGTCCCCCCTCGGGCAGCACTTTGTCCAACTGGCCCTGAAACTGCGGCGGGCCAGCCACAACCCCGCCGCAGCGCGGGCCCGGCCCGCCCTGCGGCCCGCGACCTCCGGAATGTGCGGCGCCGGGGTCCTGTAAAGGCCCCGCGCGCCTGCCGAGACCCCGCGGGCGCTGACTCGTGCACGAGCGCCGCGCCGCCACCGCGGGGACGCCAGCCATGGCTCCGGCGGGCGGCGCGGGCGTGCGCGCGCCGCCGTCCCGTCCCTCCCCGCCCCGCGGTCGGGCATGCGCGGTGCGCGCGGGGAGCGGGCGGGCCCTTTAAGGCGGGCGCGGCGCCGCGCGCGCCGGCCCCTCCCGCGGCCCCGCCCCGACGGGAGGTGTGCGCCCGCCGCCCCGCCGCTCTTTGTGCGCTTCTCGGGGTGGGGTTGGCGGCGGAGGGAGGGCGCGCCCGGACCGGCCGGCGGGGACGGCGAGCTGCGCCCCCTCCCGGATCTCCCGGGGCCGCCTCCGAGCGCGCGAGAAGAGAGGAGGCTTTGAGGGCCGGGCCGGGGCACGCCGCCGCCCCGTCCCCCTGCGCTCGGCCCCGCGGCGCCGCCACCCGGTCCGATGGCCCCTCGGGCCCCGCGCGTGCTCCTCTCCTTTGTTCCCGGCGCCCCCGGGCTCGCCGCGCCCCCGCGAGCGGCCGGCCGGGCCGCTCCGCAAGGCGGCCGGGGCTGCGGTTTGCCGAGAGCGCCGGAGTCCGCCCGGCGGGACGCCCGCCCGGGACAATGGGGCCATGTGGCCGCCGCCGCGCGGACGGGCTCACTCGGGGGACCTGGCGGTGTCGCGGGCCGAGCTCGGGGCGCGCAGGCAGAGGCTCCCCGGTGCTTGCTCCCTGCGTGACCCCGGGAAGAGAGCGAGCGCCCGGGCCTCGGTGTGCCCTGCGTAAAATGGGGGAAATCGTACCTGCCCTGGCCACCTCGTGGGTCCGGAGAATGGACTGTGACAGTAGGCGCGAGCGCTCCTGGTCATCAGGCAGTTAGGCAAACGCCTTTACTTCGGAGAACGGGAAGGTGTTCCCTTCTTGCTCACCTGGAGCTGTCTTGGGGAAGAGGTGCTGATTATTTCCTTGGGGAAATGAGGCTTCGAAGCCACTTAGAGTGGTTATTTCCTCAGGATGTTTATGTCAGCTTCCCTGACTCTGGGTGTGTGTTTCTTCAAAGGGAACGATGGATGGGGTGGGGGAGGGTGCTGTAAGTCCTTCGAGAGAGCCACCACCTAGAACTCCAGTGGAGAATTCTTGTGTTTTTTGACCTGGTTTATGGACTCAAGTCCCACTAATCTGTGAATGAGGAGGGAGTGCCTTGAGGATGGAGGGTCCAGGAGGAGAGGGTCCTGGCTGGTCCAGGCGCCTCAGTCAGGGCCTGTAAATACCAGGGCAGGCAGGAAAAGCACTCCAAAGGCCTGGCCATTTACATCTTGCCAACACAACAGGCTTGTTGCTGGCCTCTCGGCTCTGTTTCTAGGAATGTATAGCCTCCCGATTGGGCCAACTGAGGTTTCTTTTTTCAGATAACAGGATGGAAGTAAAGTTGTTGCCCAGAGTTCACTGCTGGGGAGGCCTGGACACAGGTAAATGGGGGCCCTCCTCCTGGGGTCGCTTGTGCTAGGGAACAGGACTGCACACATCCTCCCCCTGCCATCTGCAGTGCTGGGATTTCAGATGGGTTAAATCAGAAATTTGTTTAGAGGACTGCATGCTTCAGAGTCCCCGTGGTCCTTGGGTCAGTCCCAGGAATGTGAACGTGACACTTTGCGTAGGTGACAGGTGTCTTTCTCCCCTACCAGATCATGAAGGCAGGAACTGTCCATAATTACACATACCTGGTGAAATCACACATTGAAGCCCACATGGAGGATGAGCTAAAACTCTGGCCCTGGGACTTCTTGAAAAGCCACTAACCTCCAGGTGCCCATGACATTCCTTGTAGCCTGGGTCACGTTCCATAGACCAGAATGCTTCGGAAAAACCGATGCAAAGATGGGATCGTTTTCTGAAGACACCCACAAGACTGAAGGCCCTCCCGAGGGTCTGGGCGGGAGGTTGGTCGTCGTCGTAGCCGGCGCTATGACCTTGGACAGAGCGGGATTCCCAGTCGAGCCCTGCTTCGGTGTTCCTGTCCTGTGCAGAGGCCAGTATCCAGCTTCCCTCCTACCTCAGGCGGTTGTTGTAGCAGAGCGATAATGATGGTGAAAGCTAACTCGGTGTAAATTACAAAGTACTACGCAAACGTGTGGGTAGATTGGTGCTTTACCTGCAGCCACTTCTTATCTTCTCGACCTGTATCCAGTGCTGACTGGTCAGGGTATTTTCTGACACTTGAATGCTATTATAAAAGTAACAATCTGGAAAAATTCTCAATGAATGGCTTTAATAAGCCTAGATGTGATAAAACTTGCAAAGTCCAGTTCTGTTTCTAAGTAGATAATACAACCCAACTCCACAGTTTTTGGCTAGACTTTCCCAGGCTCCTTTAGGACCCCAGCGCTTAACTACTTTTCTTGATACGGGACATGTTCCCTAAGGACTTACCCGATGTGGCCATGTTATTTTTTTTTATTAGCAGAAGAGAGAAGCTTGAGGAGTGTGGTCTGGTAACATAATAGAGAATTTCAGTTGTCATAAAATAAGAAAAAGTGAAGTCACTCACAACAGCCTAGATTAACAGTGAGCCTACCTCGTACTTGGTTCCAGAGGACTTGAACTGTTTTGCACACATCTTGCTTACTTCTGCAAACTGAAGAGCTGGCAAAAGCAGCTACAGTCCTCATGGGAAAACAAGCACACTCTCGGTCAACTCACTTCACATTACTGAGTATGTACATACTTTATTATAGGCACCCAGGAAAGTGCTGACGATACACAAATGAACACAGCGGGGGTGGGGAGGTCCTTTCCCCTGGAGCCCCGTTCATGTCCAAAGCCCGCTGGGCAGCAGGGGCTGAGTACCCAGGCAGTAGTGAGTCTGCCTGGAGTCCTGAGAAGGCTTCCCAGAGGCGGGGACGTTTGTGCTGTGCTTTCAGAAACGAGGTGGGAGAATTCATTGAGACTCGTACCTCGTGTGGTGCGCGGTGTCTGGTAGGAACTCGATCGGTGTTTATTAAATGAATGAGCAAGCCAGGCTGAAAAGGCTCCAGGTGTAATTTTCTTAAGTATGCATGTGAATAACCGTCTCTGGGAAGCAGCTCAAAGGACTCCAGCCACAACTCCATGACTTTGAGTAATCACAGGCGGTATTTATCAAGCACCCGGTGTGCGCCAGGCAGCTTACCAAATGCTTTACAACGCGCTATCTCGTGTAAGCCTCCAAACCACTGAAGTCAGTACTTCTCTTGGCCCCATTTTGCAGATGAAGGGAAGTTAAGTCGCTTGCCCAAGCGGAGGCAGATTTGCCTTGAAGCAGGTGAAGCTCAAGCTTTTGGGCCCTTCCACGGCCCTGGGAGGGGTTCAGAGCAATTTAGGTGCAGGATCACATGTTTTAGTAACATTTTCAAGAGTGAAGTTTTTCTTCTTTTCCTTAAGGAGGACCCCAACACTGATGTGACCTTCAGGCCTAATAAATCTTAGTCACTGTTGCGCTCAAGGTCACACAGCTGATAAACGGTACCCAAGCCTGTGATCGCAAGCACCCCAAGTTCCTTCTCACCTCTGGGCTGTGGATTCCCCAGCTGGAAGCTGGAAGCGTTTCTGGCCCCAGGCCCCCCACAGGACTCTAATGATCACATGTGTGAGGGCCCCGCAAAGCATCTTGGTTTTTGATGTCCTGTTCAGTCTTTGTATTGTTAACATACACGTCACATGGAACACATAAAACACACACGTTTTTAAGAATATTTTAATAATAAGGGAAATGCTCTCCTTATGTTGAATGAACAAAAAAAGGAGCTAAGAAGTGTGTGTGTTACTAAACACTCAGGAAGCATCAGGAGAAGCAAATGAATTAGGCTGGAAAGCAATACATCAAAATCTTCACAATGGTTATTTAAGTAGTGGGCCCACATTTTATTTTCACGGTTCCCCATGTTTCAAGTTCTGAACATACATCTTTATTCAATTAGTCTTTAAAAGTAATACATGCTTAGCTTAAAAGTTAAATAGTGTCAAAAGGCTTAATAAAATAAAAGCACCCATACCGGCTGTAAGTAGAAGGAGGAAAAAAAAAAAACCTAAAGCGAATCCTAGCACACATTTATATTTATTAAAGCTTTTGGAATTACGAGAGTAGAGAGGGAGGAAGTTTCATAAATTTTATAAAACGGGCCTTTAGAAGTCGCTTGACTTCTAAAATTTAAACATCATTTAGTTAATCAGTAATAACCATTCTGCAGTATCAGAGAGGAATAAGAACAAAAGGAGGTGATTTAAAAATCTATCAGATACACAAGAACTCAAGGAGCCTGGAAGCTCACTGATCTTTGGGAAGGAGGTGCCTTTCTTCTTCTTACGCAGACGTGAAAAAAGTCAGTGGAATCGGGGCATTTTTTGCAGTCGAATCCCCCCCAGTTTGCCCCAAACTCTCAGATGGAGCCCCTGCCTATGAACTGACAAAAGCCACCAGCAGCTAGAACCTCAGGACGTCAGCACGGGCGTGGTCCCAGACCTCCGTCTGGCAGGGAGCACGCTGAGGGCCAGGAATAGGAAGTGGCTGAGCCGATGGCAAATACTCCTTGACAGTGGGTCTGGGCTCAGGACCCAGAGTCCCGACTTCCAAGGTGAAGCACTCATTCTCACTGATGTAAGGGGATGGGCGCTGCCCCTGATGAGCCACTGTGTGTGTCACGGGTCAGCGAGGGGGGCGGGGGGCTCAGTCAGATTGGCCGCTGTCCAACCTAAGAGGCACGCGACAGCTGCCCCCCCAAATCTAGGTAGTGGGGAATATGGAAGGGGCAGTCACGCAAGGCTTTCTAACGGAAGGTGGTCTCACTGCCCTGGCTCCGGCCTCCTGTCCCTGAACCAAACGATGCCTGGTGCCACTTACAAAGTGATAGAGCAGAAGTATTTAAAGCTCTAATCTCTTTCAACACCTTGTATGGCCACACCTTTTCGTTCCCGTAACTTTTTTAAAAAGTAAGAAATACCTTTATAACCTAAAGAATTTGTGTTTTAAGCACCATCTCTGAAAGTCAAGATGCTAATTAATGAAATACAGCTGTGATGTTGTCACGACTCACTCCGAACCACTAGCCTGTTTAACTTCACAATAAAAATTATTTCTTCCCTATGCGTTTCAGTTCAAAAACTAAAAATTATGTCAACCGAGCTATTAATGTGCTAGCTAATAATAGAATCATCTTTGTTATGCTAATAAAACAAAGGTACAATTTTATTAAAATTCTGCAGTTGTCACTGTAGTAACGTGTGTGCGCACCTATGTAGAGAAGACACACTGCCTTTGACAAGCAAGGAAATACCAGAGCAAGAATGCCTTTGAGGAAGCGTGATCACCAGTCAACCCAACTACAGAACTCAAATAGAGGCCAGGATGTGAATTCCATATCTCAGAACAAAAGAAAGGTGTGGTCTTCAGCAGGAAAATGTTGAAGACACATTATAAGTGGAGAGTATAAGATCAAACACAAGGAAGCATACGAAAATATCAAACAGCCATTTCCAGAAAACAAATACTCACAGGTTGGTTAAGAACAGAGATGAGGGGGCAGCACGCCCCCCCTCCCCCGGATAGAGGTGGGTTCTCGGGTAGGGCTCCACTTGGCGGAGGTCCCGCCGTGGTCCCTGCCCCGTCTGAGAGCTGCTGGCCCTGCCTCATTTTTGAGACCTTGAGCATATGTGTGTCTTTGCTTCCTGTGCTCAGCTTCCTCGTCTATAAAATGGGTGCTTCCATCACCTGCGTCCCTGGGCTGATGTGCAGAGTGACGCACGGCGCTCACGGTCACCTGCACCGCTCATGCAACTGACAAGAAGCTCTGCGGAAAAGAAGACAAGGGGGCAGCCCTTGCCCTCTGCTGTGTTCAGCATGCTGGGCAGCCGTAAGAAACGAAAACCGCTCACCCTGGCATCAGATGAGAGCTCGATCATTGGAACCATCTTACAGGTTTAGAAACAAACCCAAATGGAAGAGTACTGACTCTGTGACGAAAGTAGAAATGCAAATGCATGGGGGCAGAAATCATCCCCAAGAGGATGCTGAGGTGACTGGCTTTTTTGAAACACTGTATTAAGTTGGACCTTTTCCTGCCTCACAGCATAGACTCAAGTAAGTTCCAGGGGGGTTAAGGAGTTCAGCTTGGGAAATGAAATCATAAAAGAACTAAATGGAAACAGGTGGCTGTTATAATTTCGAGTAGGAGAAGGGCTTTCTGAGCGTGACCCTAACAGTGGTAATCATTTAGGGAAAGACTCTTTTAAGACAAAGAAACTGTAGTGCAGGAAAAAATCCTACACAGGAGGCCTCCCCAGATGTGATGTACCAGTGGTGACCTTGGGGGATACACAGATAAGGCCCTGATACGTTTATTGTAAATAAAATATATTTATTTTAATTGTATTATAAAATCATATCAGTATATCAAACCTTGGAATTCACTGACATCGATGCAAGGAAGAAGCCGAAGTTGGTACGTAGTTCTTTATTTTTTTATTTATTTTTTATTTTTAAAAGATCTTATTTATTTATTTATTTGAGAGAGAGCATGAGCTGGGTGAGGGGCACGGGGAGAAGCAGACTCCCCGCTGAGCAGGGAGCCCGACGCCGGGCTCGATCCCAGGACTCCAGGATCATGACCTGAGCCGAAGGCAGACGCCCAACCAACTGAGCCACCCAGGCGCCCTGGTGTGTAGTTTTTTAAAAGGAAGTCAATCTGAACAACACCATTAGATGAAGACCATTACAGTTGGTTCTCAAATATGGTAAAATATGTAATGCAGATGTTCTGTCAGTGAGAGATGATTGGAGATGGGAACTACGGATGAGAAGATGTTCTAATTAAGGCTAATTCTTTAAAGATTAATTTGTAATTAGAATTTTATACAATCTAATCAAAACACAAGTTATGGGGGAGCGGGGTGCAGAATCTTTCACCAGTTCATCTGGAGGACCACAGAGAGCCTGCGGCATCCATGTAACGGGGGGAAGTTCAGAACAGACACAAGGTGCCACAGGGCCGTGCACGGACACCCGTCCCCGGGCAGATGCGTGGCGCAGCTGTCCTGCAGGCCCTGGGCTGGGGGATGGGAAGGCCACGGTGGCCCAGGGTGGGACGCAGAAGGGAAGACCACGCTACTGAGCTGACGGCACTGTGTGCTACTACCACCTGCCACGAGCACGTGGAGGACAGGACCGTGGTGCACGGACTGTGTAACGGGGGAAATGTGGCAATCCTCGTTATGCAGAGGACTTGATCTCTGGCCTAGGAATACATGATTGATCAGGAAATGTGTTCATGTATGAAGTGGGAAAAAAAAGAATGACTTGTCCGTCTGTAATAGCTCTTGAGCGCTTATGATGTACGAGGATTATGCTGGTTCTCCACATTAATCGTCTCAGTCATCCAGTGAAATAGGTACCATCGTTATTTGTATTTTTGCCCAGAAGAAACTGAGCCTGAGCTAGGATGTGGCAGGCACACCCAGGCTGTGCAAGCCAGAGTTCTCCCTTACTCTTTTTTTTTTAATTTTTATCTTTTTTAAAGATTTTATCTGATAGAGAGAGACACAGCGAGAGAGGGAACACAAGCAGGGGGAGTGGGAGAGGGAGAAGCAGGCTTCCCGCTGAGCAGGGAGCCCGATGCGGGGCTCGATCCCAGGACCCTGAGATCATGACCTGAGCCGAAGGCAGACACTCAACGACTGAGCCACCCAGGCGCCGCACTCTTTTTTTTTTTTAAATACCTTTATTGAGAAATAATCAAGATACAAAACCCTGGACATATTTAATGTGTATGATTTGATGGATCTGCACACAGGCACATGCCTGTGAGCCCATTATCACAGTCAAGGCAGTAGACCTACCCATCACCCCCAGAAGTTTCCTGATGTCCCTTTTCTTGTGTGTGATGAGAACACCGACATGAGAGCTAGTCTCTTACGTTTCGAAGTATACAATTCGGTGGTGGTAACTACAGGTGCTCTGTGGCGCGGCGGAAATCTGGACCTTACTCATCGCATGTAACGGACGCTTCAAGCCAAGTGAACATCTCAGCATTGTCTCGTCCTCCTGAACCCCGTAACCAGCACTCGACTCTGCTTCTGGGTCTGACAGTGCTCAGGTACGTGCAGTCATGCGGTATTTGTTCCACTCCGTATGGTGTCCACCATGTTGTCACAAACACCAGGATTCCTCCCTTTTGTAAGCCTGGCACCCTGTTTAATGTGCATACCACCGTTGCCCTATCCAGTCATCTGTCTGTGGACACTGGGTTTCTGTATCTCTGCTACGGTGAATGATGCTGCCGTGAATACGGGGGTGCAGCCACGCCTCCGAGAACGTGACTGTGGGTTACACCCAGAAAGGGGATGGCTGGATCCCGTGGCAGCTCCACTCTGGGGCTCCATACTGTTTTCCACAGCAGCTGGACATTCTGTGTATCTGCCAACAGTGCACAAGGGTTCTGATTTCTCCGCAGGACTGCCAACACTTTGCTCTGTTCGGTTGGCTTTATAAGAGCCGTCCCGACGGGTGCGAGATGGGATCTCATTGTGCTTTAGAGCTGCATTTCCCTGTGGAGCATCTTTCCGTGTGCCTCTTGGCCATGTAGTCTTCTTTGGAGAAATGTCTCTTCAAGTCATTTGCCCATTTTTTAATCTGGTCTTGGCAATGAAGTCACGGATAGGACACCAAAAGCAGAGTCGACGAAAGCAAACAAGTGGGACTCCATCAAACTCAAAGCCTTCTGCACAGCAAAGGAGTCATCCACAGAATGCAAAGGCCACCTACAGAGTGGGAGGAGATCTTTGCAAACCACATATCTGATAAGGGATTACGATGCAAAATATTAGGAAGTCATACAACTCAATCCAAAAAAACAGACCCCAAAACACATAGTAACTCCATTGAAAAATGGGCAAAGAACTTAAAAAAAAAACACTTCTCCCTCTTAATCATTAGGCTACAGGGCCAGCAGAATTTTCGAACCACACACACACACACTAACATTTGCTCACATACTATATATCTAAATATTTAAAGCTTATAAATCAAGGTATCAGGTGTTGTATAAAATATGTTCTGTCCTCCTACCTAGACAAACAGACCTTCATAATGAGCTGGAAGGCCAGGTTAGAATTCAGGACTCTCAGCGGCCATGGGGTTCTGCCCTGGACCTCGGCCAGGACCCATGCCTCCCACCCCCCGTTTCTGCCCCGCGCTCCGGGCTCCCTCCCACACCACGACGGGGTCTCGAGCACACGTGTGTAGATGCCCCAGCCCCATCCACAACCTGCCCTGTGAACAGTCACTCCCTTAGACACACCTTGGGCCTGGAGGCGCACACATTTTCGGTGGAAGATGTAAGGGACTGTCAGGGGAGAGGTCCACACAGACCCTGAGAATGGGCTGGTCCCACTGGGACCTCACATTCCGGGGCGAGGCACAGCCAGGGGGCAGCAAGAGTGGGCCCCTCAAGAGCATGGGGCCCAGGGCAGGAGCCTCTCTTGTCTGGCACATAAAATGACTTTAAAAAATAGATATATATAACTATTTGGTCTCCCTTGCAGCCTCTCTCCTTGCTTCCTCTCCTCTTCCTTGCTCCCCCCTGCCTGCCTTCCTCTCTTGCTTCCCTCCTTTCCTTCCCACCCTACGCGAGCATTCGGGGAGCACCCTGCGTGCCAGGCACCGCCTGGGCCTGAGGGTTCAAGAGTAGTCGGGACAGATGCTCTCAGGCGGCGTACAAGGTAATGAGGAGACTAGCATTGATCCCACACAAATACATGTCTAATTACAGACTGGGACAAGTGCACTGACAGATAAGCATGTGTTGATTTGTTGGCTGCCTTTGATTTAAGGTTTCCTGCTGAGACAGGGAGGAACGTAAATCTGTTTTTCTCTTAAAGCCAGGGGCCTTACATAGTTTCACAAACCTTCGGAATGGATGCATTTCATACAGCTACCCAGACCTGGGTACGCTTCCGACATACATATAAGCTCACTAAATCAACTCTACTGCTTAATGGCTGTAGTAAAACTTTACCCAAAATGTCAGAGGCACGCATTCCTGCAGGGTTACAAAGCCAACTGCCCAGTTATAGAAGGTAGGGGTTTTCCTAGGGACCTCCATGCCAAATTCTTACGGAAATGCAGAAGGTCATGTGGAAGAGGGTCTCCGAGCTCTTAGAAACCCATTTTCCCTCCTGATGTCCCTGCACCATGCACTAGAAGAAGTGAGATGGGGTGAATGATGCCTGTCCTTCCAATTACCCTACTCTAGATGATTCTAGTAAGTGAACCCTCACGGCGAGGGGGACGGGCAGCAGTCACCTTAAAGCTAGGTCCTTACTTTCATGCGACTGTTAACATCCTCCATGTGTATTTTGGCAGAGAAGACCTAAAAACATGTTATTTTTAAACAGCTTTTGTATTGAGGGACAGAATCCTGGAAGGAAAATCCACTTGTGCCCTTAACATGGGCTATGTGCATTTCTGATCACCTGTTGATCTCCTATCTTTTCGCACATGGTTTTCATGGTTTCTGGTAAGGAATAAATAAATCCATGAAATTTACCTTGGGAAAGGAACCATTATATCTTTACCATACTTAAGGGTCAGTTAGATAAACATTCCCCAAGAGGCAAAAGTAGCTTATCTTCCCCTTCTCCTCCCTTGCCCCGGACTGAACATTCCAGCTTTTTAAAATTTTCATCTCCTGCAGAGGAAAATCTTATTTTTAAAACTGGTTTTACACATACACACACACACACACACACACGTTTTCCTGTGCTTACTTTCCCTTCTCAGGTCTGGGGCAGGTGCGCCAGGCTGTAGGGCGTCCGTGGGAACTGGGGCACACTGGGGTGGGCTTCTTGCCCCTCACCAGAGTGTCTTCTGTGGCCCGATAGTCTCTCGGGGTGCACAAGGGACCAACCTGGATCCTGTGAATGAGCTGATCCCCACACACACACCCCATCCCCCAAGGAGTGTTGTGTCCTGCCCTGGGATTTCCAGCTGGGATGCATTTCCTCGAAGTCACGAACCTCAAGGCAACTATAGGTTTGTGGAGGTTTTTGTGCCTGGGGCTTGGCAGAATTGGGGGAAATGTCCAACCCCAGAAATCAGAGCTCAGGAATGAGGACATGGCTGAGGAAGGGAGACTGTCTTGTCTGCAGAGCATCTTTGACCCTATGAGCCTGAGCAGGGAGTGAGTGCCGAGGAGGTAACCAGCTTGGTCCAGGCTAAGGCAGAGTGGCATAGAAACCCAAGTCCTAGTGAAGCTTCTGGAGTGTTCTAGGGCTTAACCCCCAACCCACCACCGCCGCCGGCTCCACCTGCCACCTGTCCTCTTCCTCCCCATCATCCCATCCTCACTTAGTTCTCAGGATGAAGCACCTCCTCAGCCCGTGGCCTTGTTGCCACATCAGATGTGTACAACCCCCCGCACGGCCCCCGTGTCCTCGTTCTGGGGATGAGGGTGGTACGCGCGCCCCCTTCGCAGCGCTGTTGCTTTCTCTGGGGAGCTCCCCCCGCGCCTTGCACACGGAGAGAGCTCGTCCACGCTGTCTCCCTCCCCACCCCTACCTCCCAACACAGCTCTCCACAGCTCCCTCCCCAGCGCCCTCTTTTAAACATTATTTTCCGCACATAATCTTTCTCATCCTATTAGGCCCCACACAGATGCCAGTCCCCAGGGAAGCCTCCCAGACCGCCCCCTTTTCAGCTTCCAGCCAAGAGTGAGGGTCTCCCATGCACACCCCTCTCCTTCAGCCCACTGTTAACGTCCTTGGGGCGCTTTTTACCTCCCCTGCTGAGCTGCACGTTTGTTTGGGAAGTCCCAGTTGCACTGTCTTCTGTGTTACCTCAGAAAGGACTTAACCTCTGTGTTTCCGTTTCCACCTTTGGAGAATGGGGCGGTATCCATTTATCGCAGTATGTGCACGGAGTTCGCAGAGGGGCCACAGAAAACACTACACGCAGGGCGCCTGGGGCACTCTGTCGGTGAAGCGTCTGCCTTCGGCTCAGGTCATGATCCCAGGGTCCTGGGATCCAGCCCCGCATCAGGCTCCCTGCTCGGCGGGAAGCCTGCTTCTCCCTGTGACTCCCCCCCGCTTCTGCTGTCTCTCTCTCTCTCTCTCTCAAATAAATAAATCAAAACAAGGGCTACATGCAAACACGCAGCGCGGTCCCTGGTGCAAGGCTGTGGTGTCACATCGCGGATGCTCAGGAGGCATGTGTGGGCACTGAAAGGGCAGCAGAGTGTCACAGGGCCGAGCGGCGGGCCCCGGGAGGAGGTCTGAGGTGGTAGGTGCCCCGTGTCGCAGCGGTGAATGGAGCCAGCAGATGCGAGGGCCACAGAGAGCCGTGACTGTCCCCACTCACGGCGGGCGAGCTCACAGCCACACAGATGCCTCTGTGCACCCGGCCCCGCGGCCCGGAGGGGGGCCTCTGCAACTGCAGGCCCCACTGTTCCCGAGGGGCGGCATCTGCGGCCGGAGCCCCCACACCATATGTGCGGCCGCCCCAGCGCGTGCCGGGTGGCTGCTCGAGGGACAGGCGCCGCTGTGTGCTGCCCCGGCCCATCTGCAGGGGGGCCCGTCTGCAGGGGGGCCTCTCCCAGGACTGGGCCAGCTGAGCTCCAAACAGACTCAAGACACACACAGAGGGAAGGAACACCAGCCCCGGCGAGTCAGTCCCAAGGAGCTCCGTCCTCCAAGGGGCGCTCACGGCCTCCCCGCCCTGTGCCCTGGGTCTCAGAAACAGGCCTCGCGCCTTTTCTCTGGGGGGTTCATCTGTTCCAAGGTCAGCGGTCTTCTTTTTCTTTAGCTTTTCATGATTTCAAACTTGTAGGAATAGTAGAAAGAACATGCGTATGTTCTTTACCCAGATTGCTCTGTTGTTCACGTTTATCCCGTTTGCTCTGTCACGGTCTCTCCCTCTCTCTCCCCCCCGTATGTTTGTGTATATGTCACACACACACACACTCATTTTCTGAAACCGCTGAGAGTCGGCGAGCACGCCGCGGCCCTCCACCCCGGAACACCCCATCGCGCGTCCCCCAGGACGGGGATCGTGTCTCACGACCCCCTGCTGTGACCCACTTCGTGCGTTCCACGCGGACCACCTTTCATCCAGTCCACCGTCCTACTCCGACGCTGTCCATCGCAGTCAGCACCTTCTCTGTTCAAAGATGAAAGAACCAAAAAGATGAACATCTCAAAGAGATTGAGTGGAGTCATATGTATTTTAAAATCCTCGGCTTTTGGAGTAAATTCTCAAGTGCACACACGCGCGCACACACACACACACAGCTGACCGTGCTTTAGATCCTTCCATGTGTCCACTGTGTCGGTGAAGAACTCCTGCCAAGCCCCGTGTCTGCTGGGTAGGCCGGTGTCCCAGGTGTCCTAGGAAGGGAGCCTCAGGGAACGAGGCGCACAAGGCGTGCAAAGCCGGATTCATTCTTTCAGCAGCTAACCCTCGAGCCGTCCCCTGGGCTGGGCATCGAAGGTACAAACAGGAGAGCTGACCTCTGCGCCCCTTTGGTGTTACTTTGCAGGTAAGAGCTCAGACTTAGAGGTAGGACGAACCTGGGTTCTATTTACCAGATGAGAGCAGATTACTGAGCGCTGAGCCTCAGTTTCTTGAGCTGCGCAATGGGGGTCCTGGTGAAAGCCGAGAACAGCTGTCCCGCACCAGCCCCGCGTCCGTGCGCGGAAGCACTCACTAAGTGCCGACCAGCGCGCTGTGGGGGGAAAGCAGGGAAGAATCCCCAGATTGCTATAATGGCAGGCGAGGGCCCGAAGGACCCCCGAGCGGGAGGCCGCTTTGCAGGTGCGGTCAGAGCTGTCTTCCGAGGAGGCATTTGAACCCAGGATGGGAAGGCGACTTTTCCACTGAGGGGTGGGAGTCTGGAGGCTGTGGGAGGGGGAGGGAGAGGAAGGGGAGGCGGTCCCTATTCCGCGCAGAGGGAACTGCACATGCGAGGCGCGGGGCACCAAGAGGCTGCAGACACTTCGGGTGCTGGCCTCGGAGCCAGAGGGCTGGGCCGGTAGGAGGGGAGGCTGGAAGCTCCCACAGACGCACCCGCACAGGCGATGGGCAGAGACGCTTCCTTCGAACCCCCGCCCGCTAACAGAGCCGCCCGCCCCTCGTCCTCCTCCTGTCACTGCGGCCCCCAGCAGGTGCTAACGCCTCCCTTTAAGAGCCCAAGATAGCCAGACGCTTTTTCTGACTATAAAATTAATACTGCTCACTATCGATGCTTTGGAAAATATTTTTTAAGTCTCTTTTCACACTTTCAATTAAGAAACTCTCCCTCCGTAATAGCTTTGTTATCTGGCATGTCAAATTAATTAAAAGACCGGTTAGCTGAGTATTCAGCCATGGGGCGCCGTGCAGGCCCCCCTTCCCCCTCCCCTCCTATTACTTGTTAGCGCCAGAAGCCGCCTGCAACGTCCCTGCACCCCTTCTCGCCCAGGGGAGACGCGTCCTGGTGTGGAGTGCTGCGTGCTGCTTTCCCTAAAGGCAGCCCATTTTGAACGCAATGGATTTTGCTGAATGTACAACCCCTAGCTTTGAAATAAGACCCCATTCGCTGTGGTTCTTAAGCGGAAGCTAGGGGCAGGCAGCAGTCACCAGGAGCCGCCCCTCCCCTCTCCCCTCCCGCTTCTGGAGCCTTGCAGGGGGGTGGGGGCTGGGCCTGTGTTTGGGCCTCCAGCTCCCCAGGTGATGTTGGTTAAGAACCTCTCTGTCTCAGGGTGTTTGTTTCCTGCTTCACACTCAGTGGAGAGGGACCGCAGGGCGAGCTGGGGTCCCCTCATTAGAGCTCCACTCACCCCAGCGTGCCTGTAAATAGCCCCGTCCCCTGGAGCTCTTAAAACACAGCTGACTTCCAGACAGTAAGTGCTGTCCCTGCTCTGGCAGGAACAGATCTGCAAGGGAAGGGGCGCTCGCTCTCTAACCCGGCCTCCACCCTGGCTCGGCTCGGGCAGCAGTGAGGGAAACAGCACCGAGCAGAGATCTGATGCACCCGGCTTACCTGTCCCGCTCACGTTGTCTCTTTAACAAAATCATGCTTCTGTTTTTCTGGCTTAGAAAATGTTCTCTTACACAAGGGCTCACGAAGGGGCTTGTGTTTCACCACACAAAGGGCTTTCTTCTGAGAGCTCCTAAGAGCAGAGTGGAGGCTCCCCCAAGCACGGGAAATGTGGTTCCGTTTATAACCGCGGGTTTTATAGAAACTCTGGGAGAACACAGGTTACTGGGGGGCGGGGGGACAGCCGCCGCAGATGTGGCCTGAGGGCCCCCAACAGCGCACCTGGGTCAGGGCAGGGGTGCGGATAACGAGCCACGCGCACTCTGCCCAACCTCGAACACGAACACGGCCAGGCCTCGCTGGTGTGCGTGCGCATCTCCCTGCCCCTTTCTCCCAGCGCTGTGAGAAATTAGGATAAAATTCAACCCCTTCCTGAGAAGCACTGTCTTCTTAAGCGGACTTAGAAGGAAAGCCATCGTTCTTCCCTGGCCTGTTTCTGTGATGTTTGTTGTGGTGTGTGGTGAACGGGGTTCACCGTTCAGTCCAGCTTGAAAACACACCCACACCCACACCCACCACAGGGAAGCGTCTTGGAAGGACCCAAGGGCAGGAAATACAGCCTGGTCTCGCGGGCCGGCTGCAGGGACAGACGGTGGCTCAGTCTGTCCGTCTCTCTGGGGCCGCCGGGTCCCTGGCCTTCTCTGCATTTCTGCTTCTTTCTCTCACAGACCACCTCTCTCTGCTTCTGTCCATGTAGCTCCCCAGGCCAAATACCTGACGGAAGCTTCCAGAGTCTCTGAGTTTATTGTAGGGACAATCTGGTTCAGCGTGAGTCCCCTTAGCTGCCGCCAAGTGGGAGCAGGTCCAGCAGGGTCCAGGGGTCGGCCCCCCAGCATGCACCCCCACCGTGTCACCGTGTCACCTCACCCCAGCTCTGTGTTCCATAAACGTGCACACTTCTCTGCTACCTCTGACTTCTCGGGCCACGTGGCAAGCATCGCTGGACGAATCTGCTGTTTCTGTCCCCCTGGCATCATCGACTGCTCTCCTCCTTCCAGCTTCAGAACCCCCGTTTGCCTTTTGGAAATAGCCCCCACCCCACACCGTCCACATGGTTCAGGTGAGGCTGCCACGTCCCACTCCGCCCACCTGTCTGGGCAGCGCGTCACTGCGGGTCAAGTTCAGAGGACGAGCATGTGAGCCAAGGAGAGTCTCATCTAGAACTTTTGCTGGGCCTGTCAGGAAAGGAGTTTCCTCCTCCTGCTGGAGCTGCCAGCGTAGGCCCAGAACTGCCCATGGCCATCTTGGTCCATCCCCAAAATGAAGCCCGCACGGATAAAAAGCAGAGCTGAGAAACAGAAACAAATGATGGACAACGTGGTCTGAGGAATTCAATCTGAACACATCTGAAGCACGTGGACCCCAAACTCCCTTTTCTGCTTAAGCCAATTTTGAGTTGCACTGAAGTTCACTTTCCCAGGAGTGACCCTGGCTGGGCACAGGGTGACCCTCCCGAGGGCTGAATTACTTGCAGAACTGCAACTTGTTGACTTCCTAATTTCTGAAAGTGCTTTGCATGGTGCACGTATGTGAGCAAAGTCTCCAGTTTGGGCTCTGCTCTGAGAATCCTGGCATCCGAGGCTCTTTTAAAGACTCAGACATATGTCACTGGTGGGAATGAGAGTTTGGAAGGACAATGGACAGAACGTTAAGGACCTAGAGGATTCAACAAACAAAAAGAACACTTGCCGGCACATCAGCAGGTCAGGGGGCCTGTGCTGGAACGGGAGCCCTTCCTCTTTGCCACCGCGCAGCGGATCCTCTCACCGAGGCTGAGCGCAGGGCAGCAGTCCCTCCAGAGGACCCGTGCATCTTCCCTATTGCCCACGTGGGGCCCTGGGCCCAGGTCATCCAGCCAGTGTGCCCCCCGGCAGGACGAGCAGGTCTCAGGGGCGTGGCCACTACCCCATGCCAATAAACCTCCCTTCCAAGGTCTGCAGTGCGAAGTGCCGGGATGAGGAGAGCATCGGAAGGTGTAGCTCATTCCCAGTCTGCTCCTCCTAAGTCCCAGCTCTGCTGCATCCTGTAATCTGACCCAGCCGGCATGCCCCCTGGGGGGACACTGGGGACATGACCCCAAGGTTCTCTGGCTCAGCAACCTCTCTTCTTAACAGCACTCTAGCAACCTGTTTAATTTGGGAAGTTGAAAAGCACCAAAGATGAACTACACAAAGATAACCCTAAGGAAATAAGCACCAGCCCCTCTTTGTCAGGGTTTTGAGGGCCCGGGCAGCATTCTTAGCTTGGAATAACCAATCAGGGTCGAGAGAGACTTAAACCATTTCTCGTGTTTGAGGACTCCAGTATGATTTTTGATACAAGGAAGAACATCCATATTAAATGTTTACATCAACCAACAATAGTACAATATTAATCATGCTGGTTCCCAACAATGATAGGATCTATGAAAAAAGCATCATAGTAGCCGGGGCGCCCGGGTGGCTCAGTCGTTAAGCGTCTGCCTTCAGTTCAGGTCATGATCCCAGGGTGCTGGGATCGAGCCCCGCATGGGGCTCCCTGCTCTGTGGGGAGCCTGCTTCTCCCTCTGCCTGAGCTCCCCCTGCTTGTGCTCTGTCTCTAATAAAGAAATAAGATCTTTTTTTAAAAAAGCATCCTAGTACATCAGAAGCAATACAGGCCAGTCATGATACACAGGCACAGAAACGTTAGACGAACTTTTTTTCCAATCCTATTGGTGTATCTCTGTGACTACATTTGTAGCCTCATTTGGAGATAACCCCAAGTCTAAATTTGAGGCTCCTCCTCAACGGGAGGCCAAGTCACAGGGCCCTCTATCCCCGTCCTGGGCCACCGTCCTGGTCCGAGATCCGCACTGAGCCCGGCTGTGGGGATCCCGGCTTCTGGAGGCCCGCGTGCTCCCTCCACGCCGGGGCTGCGGTTCACGGCGGTGGGCTTTTCCGCCCCCTGGTCTGCAGGTACCAGGAGGGAACTCGTTTCTGCCCCACTCTGCAGAATTCAGGGATTGCTCTGGACATTTATTAACTGCTCCTGCTCCTATTGTTCCTACTCTTCTGCCAAATCCATGTGACACACTCTTGCCTTCGAAGCTGCAGAGTAGTGAGCACCAGCCAGCTCCACAGACACAGCGCAAAGGAGCTGAGCGGCCCCCCGGGAAACCCGCCCCGCGAAGGAGACACGCACGGAACGAGATCACTCCACCCAGTTCGATGGGGGGGGGGCGGGGGGGTGGTTTCTTCAGTTTCTTGTTCGCTTACTTCCACTGTTCATCTCCCCACCAGACTCTAAGCTCCAAGAAGGTAGATGGTGTTTGTTTTGTTCTATCTCCTCCTCTCCCAGCACAGAGTAGATGCCCAATGAATACCTGACAGATACCTGGAGTGCTTTCCTGTCCTGTTACCGCATGTGACATTTTTGGGGCTGTCGCAAGTATCAGTACAATTACGTGATCTTTGTAAACGTCAGCTTCCGGGACATCATGGCGCATCTCACTTTATTTCCTCTGTCAGTGTTTTCCAAATTTGACTGAAGATCGGAATCGCCTGAAGTGCCTTTCTGAAACACGGATTCCTGGGCAGCACCCCAGCCCCCCTGAGTCACAGTCTCCCACGGAGGGGGACGCGGTCGGCGTTAGTAAGCACGCGGCAAGTGCGCGAGCGGAGAGATTCCAAATTCTAACCAGTCTATCAGGGATTACTTCACCTGCTGCTAGTTAGGTGATTCTGGAAAGTCCGCTCTTCGGTGGACGGTATGATCTCCGGAGCGTGTGGGTCACGGGGGTATTACTGGGCCCAGCGCGGCGCACGCTTCCCCTCAGGCCTGCCGGCTTGGGCGGGGCGGGCACCTGCTGACCTCGGCCTCGGCCGTGACCGCCCTCGCCACCCCTCGGACTTCCCCCGTCTTATAACTGACTCCGAATCTCCTCGCTTTATTTCGCGCTGATTTGATTCCTCAGGAGGCTGAACGATTTCCTGGGTTTGTATACTAATCACATTTTCTCTTTGGGGAATTTTCTGACCCTGCTTTTTGCCTGTTTAATTCTTGGTCCCTTCAGGTTTCCTATCTAGTTTCTACGAACTCTTTACATACAAGATAGCAGCTCCGTGTCTCTCGTATTTACTGCAAACACTTCTCCCCTGGAACACGGGAGCTACGCATGCACACCCTCTCTCTCTCTGGGAACATTTACCTGTCTGTGGGCTGGCGGCCTGGCCTGGAGCCACAGAGAGGGCGGTGGGAGTTGGCAGCAATAATGACATTGAAGGATCGAGCCTCGATGATCACATAGGAAGAAAGTACGAAAGAGAAGAAGTACAACGACCCAAGGCCCCCACCATGCAGAAGTCGGGGCAGAAGGAGACCAGCCGGAGAGGTGGGAGCGAGGCCGGCGGCCTTGGGGGTCACAGACGCCAAGGGGGCAAGGTGCAAGGAAGACGGGGTTCCAGGAAGAGTTCGTGTCCTAGGGTGGGCGGCCTTGGCTTTTCCTTCTATTTGCTGCATGGTTTGCTTGGTGGGTTTCGCATTTAACTGCTTCATCTGTCTGGGATGTCTGTAGAGAAGCCTTGACCGCCTCCAGCCTCGAGACAAAGGGGCTCTAGCCTCCTGCTCTGGAGGCTCCATCCACTTTCTCCAGCCTCACAGACCAAGGGCTAGAGGGGGAAAACAGAATGGAAACTGTTGTTTCCCTATGTGTCGTAAGGATGTGGTTTCCGGGATGGGCCCAGCTGTCTATCTCCACCATTGGGATTAGAAGTTTGAGGTTTACTTGGATGCTTAAAATTAAGGCAGAATTAGGGAGAAGAGCCTTGCCCAACCACAATAAACTATTTTAAAATCACTTTCCATTACTTGTGATGCAAAGTTATGGCTTTGTAGTTATAGTTGAGGAAACTGAGTCACAGCATCACATGAGTTGCCTGGAAATGGCATGACTAGAAAGAAGTGGAATTGGGAGAAAACCCCCACATCCAGCCATTCTCCAGCGCCCCAGGCCTCCTGGAAGCCACAAGAGCAAGCCTGAGGGAACTTGACACTTCTCTCTAGCTTGAAGGGACATCTCTGGTCACGCATTTCAGGCATTGTCTCAGGGAGACACAGATCTGAGGCAAGAGAGAAGGTCTGACAGGCATTCGGCTCAGGTGCTCTCATGGCTTTCTGAGTAAATATGTTCTGCTCTCTTGAATGAGAAAAGGACTCCTCCAGGGGCAGATCCTCCTGTGGGGCAAGAGCAGGGCTCCGTTCATTCCAGCCAGGCCAGCGGCTTGCACACCTCGGACTCAGCAAGGCTGGCAGACTTTAGTCAGTATTGGGGTGCAATCTCCCCACAGACAGAGCGAGGATATAGTTAAGGTAGAGCAAAGCAGAGGCAAGAAAAGATGCTTAGACAACAATCTGATATTTTAGAAAGACACGGCGTTGTCATGGAGGAAATTAATCTTGTTGAACTTGCGTGTACTTATTTTAGAGTTTGGTATGGTTTCGTATTTTGAATCACACAGCGGTGTGAGGTGGGAAGGGCACAGTCCTGTGGTAGCAGACTGCGTCTCTGAATAGCTTCACCATCTCTGTCTTAACACATCCTCCTCTGGGGTATCAGGTTGGGTTTGCTGTTGTTTTTTTCCAATGCCATCTATAATGCAGTGCCCATAGCTCTTTTATTCTGCTAAACTTTCCCCCTTTATTTTTTTCGGAGAGATTCTAAGGAGAGGATCAAAGCAGAGCTGTACTCCGATCAGGGGACAGGGGCACCACCAGCCCCCTTCTGGCGGCATCCTTCCCCGTAGGAGGAGGAGCCCCCAGGCCGACAGAACACGCCCGCTTGAAGTCCACAACCCCCCTTCCAGGGACGTGGAACCCCCCAGAGGGCCCTGCCCCAGTGGCCCCAGCTCATCTCCAGACCTGCTTTCTGGATCTCTCCTCCTGACGTCCAGTCTCACCAGCAGTGGGCACGGACGTGGGCCTGAGGGGTGGCCGAGGGGCGCTGGGGCAGCAGACAGCGTTTGCACCTGTGAGCTGGGCTGTCCGCACACAGCTGCGCGAGCTCCCTCCCCATGCCGGACAGACCCAGGAACCAGGAGAATGGGTGTGGGGCCAGCGCCCGGCACCCCCGTGTTGTCACACTCCAAGGTGGGACCCGGAGCTGTCCGAGCACCTGACACTTGAGCCTGGCCTTCTAGGTACTACGCCAGTGTGTGTGTGCCAAGGAAGGACAGGTAAGGGTTCGTGCCCTTAGTACTCTCAGCTCCTGACGCACAGGTGAGGCTCCAGCCCTGCTCTTCCCGGGCACCCCGCGAGTCTTCAGGAGTCCTGGATGAGGCGTTGTGACCATGTTTACAGTCTCCTGCCGCGTCTGCGCGGCCATGCTGCCCTTCCCAACAGCCGTCCTGGCTTACAACTGGTGCGTGTGCGGGCTTCATCCTGCCTGCCCATCCCGCTCGCCCATCCTGCCTGCCCATCCCGCCGCGGCTGCCGGCGTCCATTCAGTAGGAGCGGAGCGATCTGCCCACATTGTTTTACTCTGCACTCTTTGATCACCTGCGTGAGTGATAATAAAAACCACCATGTACTGAGCCCTCACTGTACGCAGGGCCCTAAGATAAAACACTCTGCCCGCACTTCCTCATTTATTCCTCCCTGCAGTCCTTGGACCTCTCGGGACCCTAAAGGTCAGAGGAATAAAGGAACGTGTCCAACACTGCGGGTAGTAATCAGTGCCAAGGACTTGTCCACATGGTTTCTTCTCCCGTCGCGGACCCTCCTTCCTGCCTCGGCCGGCTCGGGCTCTATCCCCGTCCCTGGCGGTCACCGCTCTGCTCCGGTCACTCCCGCTGCGCTTGCTCTGGACACTTCCCAGAAGCGGAATCCTACCCTCCGGGCCCCCCTGGGCCTGGCTGCCTCCACGGCCTCCCGTTCCTGAGGCTCGGCCGTGGGGCAGTGGGCGGCAGCACCGTGTCCCCATTCATGGCGGCCACGGGCTGCGTTTTTGTGCTACGTGGTCTTCCGTCTAGACGGCCAAAAACGTTTCTTCTTTTTAAGTTATGATGCTTTTGATGAATTGCTAAAGGAGGAAGGGCAGAGGATTGTCTGCAGGTGGTAGACGGCCCCCGTCCACCTAAACTGCTTCCCTCCCTGACTTCTGCGTTCTCGGTGATCGGAAAGCCGCTGGGCTAGCGGAAAGCACGTTTCTCTCCGCCTTAGCTGGTTGGTTAATGGGCTTGTGGATGGTACCAAAACAGAGAAAAGTGTTTTTATGGTTTCCAGGAGTTGATGAAAAGCCACAAAGGGGGCAAAAGGGAGGCTCGGCTAGAGATGAAGCTTCTAGGTTCCTTCTAAAAATGAGCGCCAAGGCGCAGGATTTCAGGAATAACCACTGCACACATTGGTGGACACCACCTCTTTGGCAAAGCGTCTCCAAATGCCCTTCAGACGCCGAACTCTGCACACCTTCCCGAGGGCTACTTTGCACACACCTTCTACGCGCACCAGGCCCGTCTCCTTACTGGTCCTGTGCCCCAGAGAGACGGTGCGTCTCTGGGCGCGCAGGGCTGGGACCTCTGTGGGCTGCACGCCTTCAGCTCCGCACCTGGCCGGGGAGCCGGCTCCGAGAACGTCTCCTGAGTAACAGGTGAGCGGGAGAGTAGGTGAGCACACGAAGCGAGACCATAGCTCTGCGGTGCGGAGCCACGCCGTCCCACCCCCTCGCTGCCGGCCACGCGTGGCCACTTACATCGACGTTCATCAACATGAAATGCAATCAGAGGCCCAGCGCCTGTGTCACGCTGTCCACACTGCTGGTGCTCAGCTGCCCCACGCGGCTGGCGGCCACCGCTCTGGACAACATACGTTACAGAACATCCCCACCAGCACAGAAAGTGCCCTTGGGCGGGCTGATCCAAACTGCTGTCTCTGTTACACACCCACCCACACGCAGACACGCGGGACTGCAGGGACAGGGAGGGTCCTCTCACCCCGACGGATTCAGCTGAGTTCCTGCCAGATGTGTAGGGCATCCAGATACGTAGGGGGAAAGAGAAGGTTCTGGAGAGAGTGACGGGGGATGCCTTTGTTCCTACATACCTTCCACTGCCTCCTTGGAGCCCTGCTGGGGATCAAAACTCTGGGGGAGAGCCCACGGCCGTGACGTTAGGCCATTTCACGCCTTTCCCAGACAATCAGCCTTTCATCGTATTCCCATTACTCCACGCTTTCGATTTGTGAGGGGAAAACCCTATGTCTCACGTGATAAATCATCTTTATTTATTTAGGGCTGGGAAGGGGCCAAAAGCAGACGGTCAGCGAGCAGCGAGCGATAACCACAAACGCCTGCCTGGGGAGTCCGCGTGGCGCACGCACGTTCCCTGCCGATTCCAAAACATCTTTGTCGGGCAGTGTTTGCACAGAGATCTTCAAGTGTGCTGTGTTCCTGTCCCTGGAGCGTGAGCTCAAGCCCGGCTCATCAATCACCCACAGAGGGTCCCTCCTTTCAGGGGACACGTCTGACTCCAGCCCCTCGAGCCAGGGAGCACTGTGCTCAGACCTCCCCGTTCCCTTTTTGGAAACAATAAGCAATGGTTACTGTGTGGGATAGGGAAATCCCTGGGGCAATAGCTGGATCTTTCATAAAAATTCACGGCGGCCCATGGTCTTCCGTCAGCAGCTTCTATGAATGGAAGATTTCACAGGAAAAAGATCTTGGAATTCCACTCAGCACAGATACCCTGGAAGCCAAGAATGGCCACAATCTTAGGCTGGAACCTCCACGTCAAGAGAGCGGCTCACTACGCTTTGGCACTGGGAAGAGCACGCAGTAGGGGTGGGGGAGCATGTTCGGGGGTCCTCAGGGGCCTTGGAGGGTCTCTAGTCCTGAGGAAGGTGGCGATGATGGTGAGGAACCGTTGTCTTGGCTACAGAAACCATCTTAGCTGAGATTTCTCTGGACGGAACGAGGCTTCAAAATGAGCCACTGAGCTGAGATCATGATGAGGTGGATCTCACCCAATACGGATGAAATCAGGCAACAAAAAATGTATCCGGTACCGAAAAATGTATTTGTCCAAGTCAGTGCCCAAGCGCTTCTGATCTCCACGAGCTCATTATGAGGCAACCGACATGACTAGAATATTGAAAATAAGATTGTAAATGCTCCTGAAGGGTAAGGGGTGAGTGGGAGTGACTAAGAGCGCTCTCGCGCCTGAGCTCGTCAGCTGCACCCAGACAACACTGGATACCAGTGCTGCCCCCAGGGACCACCGTCAGAAGGGGTTCAGAGCGTGATGCGGACGCCATGCGCTGGGCGTGCCGCGTCTGGGGGAAGAGTGCTGGCAATACTGATGGGGCTCTACAAATCTTTAAAGGGTCCCTCCTCGAGGAGAGAGCAGATAAACAATTTTACTTACACTGTTACTTGCTCTGAACAGGGAGCTGAGCAGAGAAAAGAGACGTTCCCACTCTTTTCTCATTGCCCGGGGGGCCATGCTGGGGGTGGAACCTGCTTATTAAACGTCAAGCTCAAGGGCACTACTTGTAAGTGGCAGCACTGGGACTTAAACCTGCACCTGCCAGACACCCCAGTCCCCTTCCTCCAGGAAGTCCCCCCGATGATGCCAGGAGCCCCCTGACCTCTGACCGCTCTCTCAGATGTCACCTTTCCTCTTCGGGCCCTCCCTGGGACCTCTTCGCCCCGCTGTCCACAGAACCCACACGCCCACGTGGTTCCAACGATCATCTCTCCCCACGGGTGAGTCCCACCTGACACCCGCCGACCCACTTGCCCAGCCCCACGCCACCCCTTGACCCTGCGTGCAGCTGTGTGACCCGTTTCCCCTCTCGTTCTGGAGAACGACTGAACGAATCAACCAGTTATATCCTGGACGCCTACTAGGCTCAGGGTGGGCTGGGGATGTTCAGAAAACAACCAACACAAACCAAAAAATACCCGGAAATCGACATTCGATTGTTCAACAGTAGACTCTGTGCACAATCGGCTAGCACGGGGGGACAGCAGGGATCGGCGGGGATCAATGGGGGACAGTGAGGGTCGGCGGGGATCGGTGGGGGTCGGCGGAGGCCGGTGGGGGCCGGCGGGCATGTCCAGGGCGGTGTTCTGGAAGAGCCCGAGCGGCAGGCGACATGGGGAGGACACTCCCGGCAGAGTCGCTTTGGACACGGAGGGTGTAGAACTCCAGGCCCGGGGCCTGCGCTGCTCAGACATGTCAGCACGTGAGGGTGGCTCAAAGGTGATCGCAAAGGTCAAACTGTCAGCTACCAACGAGCAGGGGACGGACAGGGGTCGGCACTCAGCACACGGTGCAGGCCCTCAGGGCTGTTCGTCATTACGCCCGGTTATTACAGCAAGAGCGTGGACACTCTGGGGAGGGAATCTGGACAGTCGCGGTTGATCAGAGGTAGACGGGACGCCCTCTGATCCGGCAGTCCTACTCCAGGACGGTACCTACAGAAGCCCATCCTGCATCTCATCGCTCAGCACGTTGTTAATTTGTTTTTTTAACAGTGGGACACTGGAGACGTGCTAATGTTTTTTGATAAGGAATTATTTGACAAATTACCAAACATCCATACAATGGACTACGATAGAGGGGACAAAAGGAAGGAGTTAAACATACATGTATCAACATGGAGAGACTGCGGTTTCTTTAGTTGTAGACTAGGATATACACAGGACCGTCTCATGCTGCCTGTGTGTGTTTGTGTGTCTGCCCAGGGAAAGGTCGGAAAGTATATGCCTGGTCGTACATAAGGGTTGACTCTACACCCGGGACGGTGGAGAGTGCTTCTGGATTGCTTCAAAGGTTCGCAGCACACATGAAAACTTGTGTAATTTAAAATATTTTTGAATGAAACTATTAGAAAGAAGACGTTGACCTAGGGGCGCCTGGGTGGCTCAGTCGTTAAGCGTCTGCCTTCGGCTCAGGTCATGATCCCGGGGTCCTGGGATCGAGCCCCGCATCGGGCTCCCTGCTCCGCGGGAAGCCTGCTTCTCCCTCTCCCACTCCCCCTGCTTGTGTTCCCTCTCTCGCTGTGTCTCTCTCTGTCAAATAAATAAATAAAATCTTAAAAAAAAAAAAAAAAGAAGACGTTGACCTATAATTAGATGAACTAAAATCTAATTAAATATCTGCTCCATTCCTTCTCCAAGGGCCCCCAGCCAAAGGGACAGATGTGCAGGCAGGAACCACGCAGGTGAGGCCACGCACCCGGCGCCCCGCTGACGGCCTGCAGGGAGGGGCGAGCGGGGCGAGGTCCTGCGGCCCCAGCTGAAGGGGCCAATGCCCATCCTGAGGGATCGGATTTGCCTACTTAGGAGCCCTGTCGGATCCGCGTCCTGTCCTTTCCCAGACCGTGTCCATGTCAGTGACCGTTCTCACACACACAGGCACACATGTATACAAACATGCACACGCACACACACATACATGCACATGCGCACACATGCCCCAGGCCCTCAGCAGGAGCCCCCTGTTTCTCCAGCCAGCATCACTCTTGGGGCCCTGCTTCTCACTTGTGCCGGAAGCTTCCGTCCGATCCCTGCGCAGGAGCCCGCATCAGCATCAGCGTCCGGGGGGCGGCCGGCGCTGCGGAAACGTACGACCACGCGTGTTGGAGCCGTGCTAGGGCCCTGAGCAAGGGCACACACGTCCTCACAGCCCCGGCGTCGGTCACTGCCTGTCTTGACCCCCCAGAAACACCTGGGCCTCTCTCGACAACGCCTTCTTTGCAGCTTCTTCCTGAACGCGCAGACGGGCCTCGCAGCATCGGCCCGGGGACTCAGCTGGCCCAGTCTGTGTCGGGAAGGCCGCGGTCTGCGGGGGTGCTCCCCACTCCTGAGCCCAGGCCTCTCCTAACGGAGCCCTCACGGAGAGATGAGAGGGGTCGGCGGAAGCGCCCTGGACACCACACACCGGCTCCCCCAATTAGGAAATACCCACTTCGGTCTTCGAGCCCCTGCTTCGTTCACTCTTAACTCTGCTCCTCCTGCGTCGATACCTCCTTTCCGTATCATGGCCTCTTTCTAGATTCTTCTACGCACTTGAATGGTTTTTAAGGAACGATTCAGCAAGACCTTTCAAAAGCAGACAAAGAGAAAAGGCCTCAAACCCTCACGGATTGAAGTCACCCATGGTGTCAGAACTTCGATCTGGTTCCAAAGTCACCCCAGCTGACGGGAGCTCAAAGGCTCTCTGACCATTTGTTAGTCCCTGACACTGACCCCCAGAGCTGGTCCATGAACCTCCTCAGGACACACACCGCCCTCTTGCGTGAGGTCACAAAGCTCCACTTCTTCGGTAGGAGAAAGTGCAGGGGATGCCGGCTGAGCACAGAACACAGGATGTCAGAGCGGGAAGAGGAAGAACAAACCTCAGAGAACCTGGACATGTGGAAAGACCAGGAGACCAAAGCCCCAGGAGAGCCTGTGTGGAACGGCTGTAAGAACACCCCTCCAACGGATCCCACACCACAGTGCCCACAGGTACTGATGGCCCAGACACTTGCCTCCCCAACCCAATGTCACTCACCTCCCTGCACATGAGCCCCTGGAACCTTGAGCTGTAGCTCTCATAGTTCACACCCTTTTAGAGCTCGCTCTGCAGCAAGCTGGTGTGTTTAAAATGTGGCCAAGGGTGGAAGTGAGTACAAAGGCTTCCGAGCAGCCCAAATGAAACCCTGTTCACCCACGAAAGCGTGTTACTCACCCATATTCAGAAGCAAGCCTCTCCAGCTCACTCAGAGCTCCTGTGCTCTTACTTAGCATGCAATTCTAAAAAGACCAGATGTGGGGCTTCTAAACTAACAGCAGATCAGAGGTAACAAACTAGAAGTAGATAGAGGAACGTACCAATAAGCAACAGAAAGTGACACCTGACAGGCTGGAAGGTCCTACAGGGAAAGATAGTAAACAAGGAGTGGGTGCAAAATCTGGGCCATTACACTGGAAGACAAATAGACAAATAGCCTTGCATCTCTCAAGGTCTTGAGCCTTAATACCAAGCCTCTACCCTATGCCAGGCTCTTTGCTAGTAAATCAGCTAGCAGTTGCTTTTGGCCACTAGTTACAGGAACCCAAAATAAAACTGGTTGAACTAAGCGGGGGGAGGGAGGTGTTTTTCTTCCATATACCAAGAAACCCAGAGATAGGGAGTCAAAGACAGATGGCTCTTGATTTCCTTGGTAACCTTCGCCATTCTTAGCATGTGGCTTCCAGCCTCGGAGTCACTTCATGATCACAAGATGACTGCTGCAATTCCAGCCATCACATCTACATTCCAGTCAGCAGGGAGGAAGAAAGGCACACTTTGCACCTGAATCGACATCTTTGAAACAGCTTTCATGGAAGCTTTACCCGATTTTGCTTATATCTCACTGACCATCCCAATGTGCAAGGAGAATGCGAAATGAAGGTTTCCACTATGGCTTCTGACAAACACAGAGTTTCGGGTAGTAAGGATGAAATGAGAAAGAGGTGTTGGGAAGATAAATGTCACAGCCGGGGGGGCACCCGAGCGTTGCAGAGATTCAGACACAACTCCGCCTTCAAGGAACCCAGGCTTCAGGGAGAATCCTTTCCTTCCAAAATGGTTAAAATAATAATTATGTCTTGAGACATAAACTTTCATCTTGATGAACAGACTCCATAATTTAGGGCAACACTTCCCCCAGAAGATTCTAGACTGCGAAGAATTTTGCTGAGATTGTTTGTTTGCTTTAATTCCATAAGAATCACATTTCTGCCTATGAAATCCACTTGGGCCCTGCTCCTGTCCACCAGCGTTTAGACTCCTCATAACTCTGTTGCAGGAGACGGGAGAGGCTTTTGCTAATAGCAAATGGCCACAGAGTTCCTCAGGCAGGTAGACACAGAAGGCCCTGTACTCCCGTCTGTCCCCTCCCTACTCCGTCGGGCTGATCCCAGGATAATTCAGGCTGCGGGTATCATGGCTGCGATTCTTCTTCCGTGGCACCTCTATCATGAGACGAATCTGCCACGAGAGGCGGGAAGCCCTCCGACCGTGCATCATGTGGCGGCAATTCCAGACACAGGAGGGATGCACTTTTAGATTTCATTTTGAGCAAATCTGATGTTTTCTTAGATAAAGCGAATGTGCTAAACTCCGATGGTTTTCTCCCTGGGGGAGCAGGTGAATGTGAAGCTGGTTTCTTCCATTCCTGCGCTGGCCAGGGATGGGAATTTGCCCTGACTGTGCCAGGAACCTCCCCGCTGAGCCGGGACCGCGGGGGTGAGCACCGCACTCCGGCACCTGCCACCTCTGCCTCAGCTCAGGCGCTACCTGACCTCTCACTGCATAGGGCCGACCTGTAGGCTCAGCGACGGGTGGGAGTGTTGGGTGGGGTGCCCCTGAGAGGGCCTGGAGCCCCACAGGTGGCCTTGGGGAGCAGTGGGGGCTGGGGCACAGGAGGGGCATGGGCAGGGTCCAACCAGATGCGCGACAACCTCGAGCAGGAGTCGCACATCGATGCGGGCGCCCCCGACCCTGCTGTCACTCGCTCGGCATTAACCGAGAGCATTCCTTCTGCAGGGCGCTGACCAGGCGCCATGACCTGTCCCCACCAAGTCCCTGCCCCCGTGGAGTGAAGTAGAAGGTACAAGGACGGCACTGGGGGAGTCCAAGGAGAAGCCCCCCGGTAAGGTTGATGGGAAGAGGTTTGCCCAAACTGAGTTCCAAGGGAGGGACAGGGCAAGCAGAGTGGGGAGCAGGGCTGGTGGGGGCCCCTGAGCTGGTCCAGGGCAGGTGCAAGTGAGGCAGGACAGGACTGGCTGGGGAAGGCAACAGGCCGGGATGATGGGGGCAGGATGCTCGGGCCCCCACGGGCTGTAGGTGAGTAAGGGCGAGGATCTACATGGCCGGGTGGAGGGCGGCTCGGAGCAGGCGATCCTGGCGGTCAGATGGTGGGCCAGGCAGGGGCAGAGGTATACCCTGCTGGAGATAAATCCAGAACCGCCGGGGAGGGGTGGGTGCTGAGGGAAGTGAGGGGCGATGGAGGAGGACAGCCTGCTTTGGGGACTGGTGCCCTTCTCCCAGCCTCACGTCCTGTTCGGAGAGAGTCTGACGGAGTGGGAGGTTTGGTGGGTCAGCCGTGGCGCCTCCCTCTGATCAGCTCGAGCCTCAAGCCTGGAGCAGGCTGTCCCTGTGACCATACGTATGCGGTTCCCCTCGAGAGCATCAGGTGCCACAAGAAGGGACGAGTACCCTCCAAGGGAGAGGGGCCTTTTCATGGAGGCTCCATCATCACTGGCAACTGGGACACGTCATTTGCAAACACTTTCTTCAGAAACCCCTGACTGCTAAGTGCTCGGTAGAATTAGGGGTCAGAGACGGAGAGGGGCTCGCCCAAGCTGACCCAGCCAATCGGCGACAGACGCGGAACCAGGCTCCAGGAGCGCCGAGGCAGGCTTGCCGGGTGGTTAGACGAAGGCCAGTCCAGGCTCGGATCCGGCCCCACTGCTCGCCAACCTCCCCGAGCCTCCGCTTTGTCATCCGTGGACTGAGGGTAAGTGATTCCACCTTCTCACAGGGACGCGGTGAGACTCGAGTGGGATCACGCAAACCTGCAACATATCTCCCCCCGCGCCTGGCGCAGGGAGCCGCTCCGTGACTGTGCTTACTTAATGAAGCGACTAGTGGGCCCCGCCTCGTGGTGAATCTGAGAGCACGACGTGAGCCAGTCGGTGGAACGTGGATTTCCACGGAGCATTTTCCTCCCCCCCGCCCAGCATCCGAAAAGCTGAGTTCATCCTCCCTCCGGAGCTAAATGCAAGCCAGGCTCTAACCCACCATGGAGCGAGGGGGAGAATTCCTGCCCTTCTGCTGGACCTGACTCACACCTGGGACAGCACACGACCCTCCAGGCAGAAGCAAGCCGGGCTCCTCCGCGCACCCGCTGGGCTCAGCCACAAGCAGCCACGCTCCCCGGCCACGCTCGGCCGCTTTCTGCACCGCCTCCTCCCGGAGTCAGACCCTGTGCAGTCGGGCCCCAGGCTGGGGCTCGGGCCGGGCCGGCGGGAGGGGCCTGGCGACGGGGGGCCGGCGTCTCTTTGGGCTCTGCGTTCTGCAGACCCAGCGCCGAGGCGGGCAGAAGATCTGACTCAGCTCGGCTTCATCTGTGTCCTCGGTCACATGCTTGTGGTCCGGACCACAGGCCTCGGTGACAGCGACGTTCGACCACGAGCAGCACAGCACTCAACCGCGCCGTTCCAGTTTGGGAGGGTCCCACAGGAGTGCTTCAAATCGTGTTCATGTGGTTGCTACGGACCAGACATTCCTACTTCTAAAGTTCAAATGCAGCCTTTTCTTAAAACAAAACAAAACAAAACAAAAAACTGCCACAATTCAAAGTGAACTTTGTTTCTATAAAAAGGAAAAAAAAGTAGTACTTTTTCAAAAACCCATAGCCCAAACTGGAACATTTAAATATGAGACTGATATATAAATATGCATACCCTCTCATAAAAATAGAGCGGTTTAGGTTTGTGTTATTTTTTTCCCATTGTTGAATGTCACTGAAAACCCAACGAAAGCCGTGCTGCGGGGAGTAAAATCGGCTCCACGCTGGTCGCACCTCCCCCCGCTCACGGCAGACAATTTCTAACGGAGGGAGCGGACCTCAGAGCCGCGGACCGGGCCATGCGGGGTTGTCGCAGAAGTTACCCACAGTCGTGCCTGCCGGTTACGTGGCGGGAGGTGCACTTCCAAACCCCCACGCACGCGGAGCTGGAGGCTGGGCGCTGGCCTGTCGGAGCCAAGGGTGGGGGTCTGCGTCCGCTCAGGGCCGCTCCAGGCGGAGGTGGGGGGCTGCACCACGCGGGGAAGGCTTGGGCTCCTGTCCCGCACCCCTCTGTGTGCGTCTCCCCAGCACTCTGCCTGTCCAGGTCAGTGCAGAGACCAGGACGGCCACTTGGGGGGGGTGCGCAGGAGTGACTGAATGAACACCCCCCCCAGGAAGGGGCGGCGCAGTCACGGGCCACCCGTGGCAAATAGCTGGACCCGCGTGGCCCCAGGCAGCTGAGGCACAGGACCAGGAATAACCAAGAGCGGGGATGAAAAAAAAAAGAAGAAGAAGAGAGCATCTTGTGCCACAAAGAAAGTGATGGAAGGCACAGCGCCCACAGACGGGGTTTGTCAAAGGGCCAGGAGCCCAGCGGCGGGAGCTGGAGCAACCAAATCAATAAGTGAGCACCGGATCGTACACCGAAGTATAAAATAAGTCCCCCGGGTCCATGCTGATATAATAAACAATCGAATAGATTCATAAAGGAGAGAGGAGACAACTCTCCCACACAGCACGCCAAGTAATTTCAGCAGGTTGTCTGCCCTCGAGCAGGTGGAGGGCTCTGCACCCCGAAGTGTGCACTGTGTCCTCGCTTCCGTCAAAGACCACGGGTGGGAAGAGGGGCAAGGGGGAGGGACTTCTTGGGTCGGGAGGAACTGGACCCACTCTCCCCGGCCAGGTGATCCGGGCCAACGTCGGCAGCCCACGTCCCGCTGACCGCGTGCACGGCGGCCCCTGCTGTGATCTGATGAGAGTGGGGCTTCGCCCCGGGGCCCCTCCTCCCCAAAACCTGGAGCCCTGCTCTAATCGTGAGCAATGCAGCAGAGAGGGTCCCCCAGAGGGGCGTCCCACAAAACACCTAACTCCCCAGGACGGCCACGCTCATCGAAAACAAGGAGAGTCTGAGATACCAGCACAGCCGAGAGGAGCCCAGGGAGACAGGACGCCTCAGGTAACGTGGTGGCCCACGTAGGATCTTGAACATTAGGTAAAAACCTAGGAAGTGTGAACAAACTGCGGACTTCAGTTTATAATAACGGACCAGTATCGTTCCATTAATTCTGACAAACATCCCCTACTGGTTAGGTAAGACAATGACAATCTAGGAAAAATTTTGTAGGGGGACTGGGAGAGTACATGGGAACTCTCCATACTATCCACTCAATTTTCCTGTAAATATAAAACTGGTCTGTTAAAAAAAAAAAAAGTGGAGTCTGTTAATTTAACAAAAGAGGAGGAGCAAAGAGAATTCTTAGTGCACACCTCCATACAGGGGAGACCCGAGGGAGGGCACGGTCAGTACAGGACGTGGGGAGGCCCCCGATGAGGGACACGGGGCATCCTCGCGCATCCAGGTTTGTGGGGAGGTGGGCAGATTTCCAAGGGCAGTCAGGGGAAGGAGCCCCCGGCAGCGACCAGGCTGTCCGGGTGCCTGGAATTCAACATCAGCACATGAGGTGGGGAATTCCGGGTTCGTTAAACCCGATCCGTAAAGGAAGGCCATTTCTGTGCTATATATAAGCACGAGAGCTTCTAAGGAGGAGGCTCCCTCTCCTACAAAGACCCTTTGTTCTGCCAAACACTTCTATGGCTTCAGCCATGCCAGAGATGAGTTCAGAAGGGGATGGAAGGGAAAGAGAGGGAGCGAAGAGAGAGAGGAGAGTCAGCTCCGTGGCAGAGGCCGAGGGCTACCTGGGGTGAAAGGGTGGGCTGGCCAAAAGGACTTTTCTAACAGGAATGTCAAAGGCGAGGCTGTAAGTTGTCTGCACGCAGCTCCGCGGAGGGAAGTCCTTGGGGACCCACCACTCGCCTGCAGAAGTTCTGCTGAAGCGATGGCCCAGGACATCTGGGCTGCTTCACTGGCACAGAAACAAGGCTGAGTGTCTGTCTGGGTATCACTGAAGCGGACATAAGGAAGCATCTGCAAGGCACGGGGCAGGACACAAAAATACAGTCGATGTGGGAAGCTGGCTGTGGGAGCGACTCCCCCCACCGCCGAGAGATCTCGGAGAGAGTGGAGATTTCCATGCATCCTTGCCGGGAGGGTCTGCGTGGAATAGGGACGTGGGCCAGCATCTCCCGGGGATGCCAGGAGCCGGGAGATGCCAGCTGACATGTGGGCTGCAGAACTCTAACTCAGCGCTGGAGAACTTGCAGAGGGGGCCTGGTCCCTGTGACCAGGAAGGCCGGTGTGCCACGTCCGAGCCAGTGTGCCCGGGGCCTTCCTGGGGGAGACAGGGGCCCAGAGTTTGTAGACGGCAAGTTCTCAGTCTGGGGCCACACCTCCCAGGTCCTCGGCACACCCCTTGCAGGACAGCCAGACTTAAAGAACATGCGGGCCGAGCGCGCCGACAGACACAGAGCACGGAGCCGGGCCGTTCCCTCCATCGGGGTGTGTGTTTGCTCCACGGCTGACAATCAGCTCTCATGGGTAACAACGAGCACACCATTCACTAATTAGCACCCCCCAGAAAACATCTGTTTTTCTTCTTTCTGGTGGGTATTTGGAAATAGAAATCACTATAGAGCTAAACTGAGTGCGTGCGTGTGTTGGCAGGCGGGGGGTGGCGTGGTGGCCAGGCAGCCAAGAGCGGCTCAATTTAAAATCTCCCCCTCCACCCGCCTTCACCGCCGGGCCCAGGACAACTGGCGCTGGGGTGGTTCCTGTTGTCGGGAGCCGCGGAAGGGCTGGGGCGCACGCTGAGGCTCCCGAGATGCGGCAAGTGTGTCTGGAGGCAGAGGGAAGCCCGGCAGAGGGCCGTGGGAAAGAAGGAGCCTTAGAGCATCAGAGGTGGACTTGGAGGGGCCGACGGCCAGACAAGGAGGCCGAGGAGGACCCAGAGCCAGCCCTCAAGGTACGGTGGGAAGGAAAGCGGGCAGGGATTAGGGGAGAGGGTCCCCAAGGGGCAGAGAAAGGGGGCATTTGGGGTGCTTGGAGCCAAGCACAAACCCAGGTATGGTCTCACTGCCGCCAGCGTGCCCCGTGGGCCAGGATCTGGGTCACACTTGGAGCTCAGGCCCTTTCTCCTCTGCAGTAGGACGCCCCCCCGACTCCCACTCACGCGTGTGCAGGACGCCTGGCCGGCACCTGGTCTGGCAGCCACGCAGTGGTCAGCAGGAGGGCCACATTCAGGCCCACGGAGCTCTCTCCTGAACCCTCATTCTGCCATCTCGTCTGGCCTTCAGGGAAAGTGAACTCTTTCCACTGAGAGTCACAGAGAACCTCCACCACTGGAATAAGCGCTTATCAAAGTGCCCCCAACTTCCAACTCCCAAGCAAGGAGGGGCCCTGTGGTTGCACATTTGCTGTGGATGCCGGCCACTGGCGGCCTGTCCACGGCTCTGGGCAGGTCTCACTCAGCAAGGCTGCTCCAGCCCCCTGTTCCTGACTGTCACCTGCACGCACAGCGCCCAGCCCAGCCCTGACCCGGGGGGTCTCCACCGACCTGCACACACAGCGCCCAGCCCAGCCCTGGCCCGGGGGGTCTCCACCAACCTGCACGCACAGCGCCCAGTGCTGGCCCAGGGGTCTCCACCGACCTGCACGCACAGCGCCCAGCCCAGCCCTGACCCGGGGGATCTCCACCGACCTGCACGCACAGCGCCCAGCCCAGCCCTGACCCGGGGGGTCTCCACCGACCTGCACGCACAGCGCCCAGTGCTGGCCCAGGGGGTCTCCACCAACCTGCACACACAGCGCCCAGCCCAGCCCTGACCCGGGGGGTCTCCACCGACCTGCACGCACAGCGCCCAGCCCAGCCCTGACCCGGGGGGTCTCCACCGACCTGCACGCACAGCGCCCAGTGCTGGCCCAGGGGGTCTCCACCAACCTGCACACACAGCGCCCAGCCCAGCCCTGACCCGGGGGGTCTCCACCGACCTGCACGCACAGCGCCCAGCCCAGCCCTGACCCGGGGGTCTCCACCGACCTGTACACACAGCGCCCAGCCCAGCCCTGACCCGGGGGGTCTCCACCGACCTGCACGCACAGCGCCCAGTGCTGGCCCAGGGGGTCTCCACCGACCTGCATGCACAGCGCCCAGCCCAGCCCTGACCCAGGGGGTCTCCACCGACCTGCACGCACAGCGCCCAGCCCAGCCCTGACCCGGGGGGTCTCCACCGACCTGCACGCACAGCGCCCAGCCCAGCCCTGACCCGGGGGGTCTCCACCGACCTGCACGCACAGCGCCCAGTGCTGGCCCAGGGGGTCTCCACCAACCTGCACACACAGCGCCCAGCCCAGCCCTGACCCGGGGGGCCTCCACCAACCTGCACGCACAGCGCCCAGTGCTGGCCCAGGGGGTCTCCACCGACCTGCACGCACAGCGCCCAGCCCAGCCCTGACCCGGGGGGTCTCCACCGACCTGCACGCACAGCGCCCAGCCCAGCCCTGACCCGGGGGGTCTCCACCGACCTGCACACACAGCGCCCAGCCCAGCCCTGACCCGGGGGGTCTCCACCGACCTGCACGCACAGCGCCCAGCCCAGCCCTGACCCGGGGGGTCTCCACCGACCTGCACGCACAGCGTCCAGCCCAGCCCTGACCCGGGGGGTCTCCACCGACCTGCACGCACAGCGCCCAGCCCAGCCTTGACCCGGGGGGTCTCCACCGACCTGCACGCACAGCGCCCAGTGCTGGCCCAGGGGGTCTCCACCAACCTGCACACACAGCGCCCAGCCCAGCCCTGACCCGGGGGGTCTCCACCGACCTGCACGCACAGCGCCCAGTGCTGGCCCAGGGGGTCTCCACCGACCTGCATGCACAGCGCCCAGCCCAGCCCTGACCCAGGGGGTCTCCACCGACCTGCACGCACAGCGCCCAGCCCAGCCCTGACCCAGGGGGTCTCCACCGACCTGCACTCACAGCGCCCAGCCCAGCCCTGACCCGGGGGATCTCCACCGACCTGCACGCACAGCGCCCAGCCCAGCCCTGACCCGGGGGGTCTCCACCAACCTGCACGCACAGCGCCCAGCCCAGCCCTGACCCGGGGGGTCTCCACCAACCTGCACACACAGCGCCCAGTGCTGGCCCAGGGGGTCTCCACCAACCTGCACACACAGCGCCCAGTGCTGGCCCAGGGGGTCTCCACCAACCTGCACACACAGCGCCCAGCCCAGCCCTGACCCAGGGGGTCTCCACCGACCTGCACGCACAGCGCCCAGCCCAGCCCTGACCCAGGGGGTCTCCACCGACCTGCACGCACAGCGCCCAGCCCAGCCCTGACCCGGGGGGTCTCCACCGACCTGCACGCACAGCGCCCAGCCCAGCCCTGACCCGGGGGGTCTCCACCGACCTGCACGCACAGCGCCCAGTGCTGGCCCAGGGGGTCTCCACCAATCCAACAGCTCGATGTCTTCATTACTCTTCCCAGGCCCTGGGTCAGGCTACTTTCTTGCCTTTCCCATCCTAAAAACATAAAACCCTAATGGATCATCGGAAATTGATGGCTAGAGTTCTGGCGCCCGTTGCCACTCACCCCCCGCCAAAACCCAAGCACTTAATGTTTGGGTTTGGGTTGGCAATAAGGAAAGCTCAGGCACTAGGAATACAATCGCTTGTCTCTGACTACAGCATATTATAAATAAGAGGTAACATGTAATGTGTAGTAATACAAACATATATGTAGCATATAATATATACTGTATGATGTATAATATAGAACACACTCTATGTATGTGTCTCAACACGTAGCAATGGGTATTAGTATTATTACTATTATTTTAATACAGTCAAATATATTATACCACTCGCCTTTGCAAAACAAATCTTTCTATAACAAGAGGAATTCACTTCCTGTTGGGTCGATTACTGTGTGCTTCACTCTCAGTGGGGAAGTTCTAAAGTTCTCATCCCAGGACAGGGCTGGAGAGGGGGGAATTTTACCTTCGTGAGAGAAGGAAATTCCCTTAGGTTTTCCCAACCCTCATGCCAATTACATTGCAAGATCCAGCTTGCACACGTGAGCCGTGGAGGGCAGGCCAGGGGAGGGGGTGACACACACAGACCGGTGAATCCAGGCCCACTGTGCTCTCTCACAGCCCGGCCCGGCCAGCGGGAGGGATGCAAGGTCGTGGAGCCCACAGCCCATGGCGCCAGTCCCGCTCTCCACCCCAAGCACCAGTCTCCCTCCCTGCCACCCCCTGAAGCTCCATGTGTCTCTGAAATTCTCTGACACTGAGGAGTGAGGGCACTAGGCATTGCCGATTTCCTTCAATTTCGAAGGAAAATTTCAAGACATCCTCAGAAGCAAAAAAAGAGGGGTTTTAGACATGATCCAAATCCTGTGGTTAGAAAAAGTATTGAAGAGTTAAGAACATAAGGATAAAATTCTGACCGTTGAGTGTCCATCAGTCCTAGCGAGAGGGGGAAAAAAGCAGCCGTGCCCGTGGAAACCAGCAGGCAGACTGCCTAGCCGGGAGTGCCCACGAAGGGGCTGGGCCCCGACGTCCATTCCTAGATGCTGCTCTGAGCCTGAAGCCTCCAGGCTCTCCTTCCCCAGGACCCACATGTCCATATGGATGTACCCGCAGGCAGTCCATGTTAGCGCTGGGAACGACTAGGGACAAGTGTCCCTAGTTCCCCAAACACCCAAGGAAAGGGAGCCAAAGGGAGCTGAGGAGAAAGATACCCAGCCATCGTTCATCCCTCATGGAGGCCAGTCCAGCCCAGGGAGGACGTGCAGGGACCCAGGGGAGCCCCGCTACTGACCTTGACTCAGAAAGTCAATGGGAGCCCAGGGCTGAGGGGGGCAAGCGAATCTTCACCCCACGGAGCCTCACCTGCTGTTCTGTAAACAGCTTTTTGTAGCATTTGCTCTATAAAGATCATCTATGTCCATAAATACACATCTACAATATCATGCTTAAGGGCACTCTAGTGTATGGATGTGTCATATTCTATGTCATCAATCCCCTAATCCCAGACCTTTGGGATTTTTCTCTAGTTTTTCACTACAACATACAGTGCTGCCCAGTCTCATGAAAACACCTTTGTCCACTGGTCTATATCCTTAGGACAAACTTCAGATGGAAATGTTGGATAGGCACACTGATAAGGCTAAATTTTATTTATTTATTTAAAGATTTTATTTATTTGAGAGAGAGAGAGAGAGGACAAGTGGGGGCAGAGGGAGAAGCAGACTCCTTGCTGAGCAGGGAGCCCGACATGGGACCCCATCCCAGGACCCCGGGATCATGACCTGAGCCGAAGGCAGACACTTAACCGACTGAGCCACCCAGGTGCCCACGGCTAAATTTTAAAGACTGCTAAATTGCTACATTCCTTTCCAGAAAAAGTGCGGCATCTTTCAATCCCACCAAGGATACAGGAGAATGCCTGTTTCTCCCTATTCTCACCAAATCTCATTTGCTGAGATTCATACCATTACAAAATGCTTGCCAAAACCTTTCAAGAGTCAGTAGACACATGTCCTTTGATACATGAATTCCTCTGTCACACGTGTACAGTTACATGAACAAAGACAGGACAGAGCGGTGTGAATCACAAGCCGTGCACGCTGTAGGGGCCTTGGAGCCGAGGGCTGAGTGGTATCCCCACCCAGTCTCATGGGCCTGTCCTCCTGCCTCCTTGCATCAGCATCGTAGGACCATTGCTCATGTGACGGGTATCCTAATGTCCTTCTCCCCTCCAATAGCAGTGTTTCCCTGGAGTCCCACAGCTACTCCTTGCCCACAGCTGCTTTCCCGGGACAACCACCCTTGGGGGATTTGACCCCACTGTCCCTTAACCTGCCCGTCAGACCTGATCACTGGCAACTGGATCTTTCTGAAAAGCAACTGTTAACAGCTCATACCATGGCTCAAAGCCAAAAGAGATTCTGAAGCCACCTTGCAGGCCACCCAGCGTGGGGCTCTCCCGTCCCCTAACCCTCACCCCGGCCCTCCGTCCTCTGTCCTCAAGGCCAGCATCTCACAAGGGAGCATCAGGCTTGTGCACGAAACCGCACCTGTGAACAGCCTCTGCCCTCCTCTTCCCCCTTCCCCCGCACCGAGACCCTGCTGCCCGCCTCCGTTTGGGGAGAGACCTGGAATATTCAGAGAACATGAGGATCTGACAGGGGGAGGAAAGGGGAGACACCAGAGATCCAGAAAAAAGCAGAGATCCAGCTCTGGGTGGAACTGGCCTCCCTTTCCTTGAAGTGACCCAGAAGTGATCTTTGTCCACTTGGCCCCATTTCAAATTTCATTTCCTCATTCTGTCTGATATTCCAACAACTAGGAACCCATGTAGAGGGATCACAGAAGTGCTACTTCCCAGCGGGGTAAGGTAGCCAAGAATGAAGTCAATGGTTCAATCAGCTTTCTCTCCTTCAAACCCTCGGCTGCCATCACGTGCGCTGGGGGGCTAGGGGGTTATGTGTGTAATGGGAGAAGGGCAAGGGCTACCGTGTGGTGTGGGGGAGGCCCAGGGGGTACCATGCGGGGGTGGGAGGGGTGGGATGAGGGGTGGGTAAGGTTAAGCCTCTGGGACAGAGGGAAGGAGCCCCAAAATGGAAGAAGTGCACAGACAGGGAATCAAAAGGATGTCAAAACTCGTTTTGCTTCTATCAACACTTAACTTGTCTGGGTCACATATGGATCCAGGGTGGAAAAGGAAATGTTTCCTGTGCTCCTCTTTTCTCTCTTTCCTCCCAGCCCTCACCCCATGTCTTTTCTTCCCCAGCTCTATTGAGATACCGTGGACATGTAACGCTGTGTAAGTTTATGGTGTACGATTTGATGATTCGATACACACGCCTGTTGTAAAATGTTTACCACAATAAGGTTCGTTAGCACCCCCTTCACCTCATATAATTACCATTTGGTTGTTTTGGTGAGAACGTTTAAAATCTCTCTGCTCCTGTGACTTCAGCTCTTCTAGATTCCACACATACATTCGATCATACAGTGTCTGTCTTCCTCTGACTTACCCCCCTTAGCACAATGCCCTCCAGGTCCACCCCTGTCGACAAATGGCGGGATTTCTTCCTTCATGATATAATAATACATAGCATATCTCACACTCCTTTATCCATTCATCCCTAAATTTAGGGTGTTCCATATCTCGGCTGTCGCCAAGAGCACTGCAGTGAACGTGGGAATGCATGCATTCTTTCAAGGTCGTGTTTTCATTTTCTTCAAATAAATACCCAGAAGTGGAACTGCTGGATCGTAGGGGAGTTCTATTTTAAATTTTTGAGGACCCTCCATACTGTTTCCCAGAGCTTGCATTCCCACCAGCAGTGTGACAGGATTCCCTTTCTCCTCATCCTCGCCAACACCTGCTGTCTCGTTTTGATTCTAGCCATCCTAACGGGTGCAAGGTGGTATCTCATTGTGGTTTTGATTTGCATTTCTCTGATTAGTCTTGTTGAGCACCTTTTCGCGTACTTGTCGATCACTTACATGTCTCCTTTGGGAAAATGTCTGTTCAGATTCTTTACCCGTGTTTTAATCAGATTTTTATTTTTTTGCTATTGAGTTGTAGGAGTTCCTCATCTATTTTAGAAATTAACCTTTTATCAGAGAGATGGTTTGCACACATTGTCTCCCATTTGGTAGGCTGCCTTTTCATTTTGTTGATGGTTTCCTTTGCTTTGTAGACACTTTTCAGTTTGATGTAGTCCCACTTACTTGTTTTTGCTTTCATTTCTTATGCTTTTTGTGTCATTTCCAAATCATCCTGGCCAAGACCAGTGTCAAGAAGCTTTCTTCCTATGTTTTCTTCTAGGAGTTTTATACTTTCACATCTTACATTTATTTATTTATGTTATAAAGATTTATTTGAGAGAGAGAGAGCACCTGCAAGCAGGGGGAGGGGCAGAGGGAGAGAGAATCTCAAGCAGACTCCCCGCTGAGCATGGAGCCCACCACAGGGCTCAATCCCAGGACCCTGAGATCATGACCTGAACCAAAATCAAGAGTCAGATGCTTAACCAATGGAGCCACCCAGGTGCCCCACACACCTTACATTTAATCCCTTAATCCATTTCAAGTTAAGTTTTGTGAGTGGTATAGGACACCACACTAATAGAATGAAAGATAAAAATCATATGATCATCTCAATAGAAGCAGAAATAGCATTTGACAAAATTCAACATCCTTTCATGATAAAAACTCTCAACAAAGTGGGTAGAGAAGGAACTCATCTCAACATATTAAAGGCCATATACAGCAAGCTCACGGTTAACATCACACTCAGTGGTGACGCGTTGAAAGCTCTCCGGAACGGGACAAGGATGTCCACTCTCATCACTCCTACTCAACACAGTACTGCAAGTCCTGGCCAGAGCAATATAAGCAAGAAAAAGAAATAAAAGGCATCTAAATCAGAAAGGAAGAAGGAAAATTGTCTGTTTGTGGATGACATGATCTTACACGAAGAAAATACTAAAGACTCCACCAAATAGCTGTTAGAACTAATAAATTCAGTAAAGCTTCAGGATACAAAATCAACACACAAGAATCAGTTGTGTTTCTATATGCTAACAATGAACCACCTGAAAAAGAAATAAAGAAAACAATCCCATTTACAATAGCATCAAAAACAATAAAATAGGGGCGCCTGGGTGGCTCAGTCAGTTGAGCATCTGCCTTTCTTAGGTCATGATCGCAGGGTCCTGGGATCAAGCCCCGCACTGAGCTCCCTGCTCAGTGGAGAGCCTGCTTCTCCCTCTCCCTCTGCTGTTCCCCCTGCTTGTATGATCTCTCTCTCTGTCAAATAAATAAATAAAATTTTTAAAAAATACTTAGGAATAAATTTAACCAAGAAGTGAGAGATCTCTACACTGAACTCTGTAAGACACTGATGAAAGAAATTGAAGAAGACACAAATAAATGGAAAGATATCCAGTGCACATGGATTGGAAGAGTTCATATTGTTAAGTTACCCACAGTACCCAAAGCAATCTATAGATTTGACGTCATCTTTATCAAAATCCCAAGGGCATTTTTCACACAAATGGAACAGGCCATCCTAAAACTCCTATGGAACCACAAAAGATCCTAAATAGCCAAAGCATCTCGAGAAAGAACAAAGCTGGAGAGGCATTCCACTTTCTGATTTCAAATATGCTGCGAAGCTAGAGTCATCAAACAGGCTGGTACCGGCACAAAAAGAGACAGCTAGACCACTGGAACAGGAGAGAGAGCCCAGAAATAAATTCCTGCACATCTGGTCAACTAACACATGACAAAGGAACCAAGAACACTCAATGGGGAAGAGACAGTCTCTTCAATAAATGGCTCTAGGGAACCGGTTATCCACATGCAAAAGGACGAGATGGGCCTCCCGTCAGGCTGGGCCCCCAGCAGAGCAAGGCAGCCCCAGAGATCAGCCCTGCAACCCTGGCTGGCCCTGTCCCTCCCCCCAGGGCGTGATCACCACAGAACTCTCGAGACAAGCAAAGGAATTTTCCAGCCCATGATCAAGTGCTCTTTTCCCAAGTGGGGCGGGGGGGGGGGGGTGCTGGTGACACGATGCTTTATGGAGAGTGAAGTCACAGATTTTTGTTTGTTTGTTTGTTTTTTTTTAACCATCGCTTCAAGCACTTGAATTTGTCCTCACCGGCACAAAAAGGGCTAGAGTCATTTGAATTCAGTTCTAAGGCTGCATTTCTGGAAGGGAAAACAGGGAGTCTTTTAGGAGAGTGGCCCCACTTTATTTCAGAAGAGGAACCTGGGGTGCAGAGAGTTGAGATGACCTTCCACAGGTCGCACAGCCGGTGAGACACGAAGCCCGGACCAGACCCCAAGGCTGCCTGACTCCAGAGTCCGCGGTCCTAGCGCTGCTGCAGCCTGGGAGGACCCCAGAACCGTGCCAACAACAGGGGCCCTGTGACTCTGCTGTCACTGTCCCCAGCTTCAGCCTCAGACCAGAAGAGCCCATTTCCCAGGAAGCTAAGGCAACTAAACTTGCAGGGACCCCCCCCCAAGGCTCTGCAACGGGAATGTGTAAATGTGTGTTTGTTTTCTCAAAGAGGATCCCCTCAAATACGAGCTTCAGACCCCAGGAAACTTGATCCACCTCAGCTGACCAAAAGCATCTCCATTTCAACTTCAAAACCCCCTCTGATGGGACTGTCCTTGGGACGAGGGACAGAGGAGCCCGAGCAAATATGGGCAGGGCTCTGCAGACAGAGGGAGCTTCCCCAGAGCAGCTCAAATGACCCCTGGCCTCTGAGCAGCCAGTGTGCAAACAGGGCCTAAAAGGCCTCCTTCCTAAATCCCTTCCTTCCTAGCTCGGGTGGGGCCGGGATGGTTTCCCACCTTCATTTAGGACTTCCCATAGACTCAGAAGCCCACTCGCATAACCAGTGCCCCTGGTGACCTTCTCCCTCCAAGCCACGCGCTCACAGGACCAGAAGCTTCACAATGGAAGCTTCAGAAGAGTCAAACAGGCCACAGAAAGAGGGCCAGGGGACGGGGAGGGTTATATGGGAAGAGAGGAAGACATGTCTAACAAGGTGGAGGCTGGAGATAGCCGCGTGTTGTGGACACTAGGACTAATCGGGGGTGACTGAAACTTAATCCAAAAATAAGGTGGGAAGACTAACTGGTTTGGGGAAAATATTCAGGAACAGACTAGACAAGACGTGGTGAGTATATAGAATGGGTGAGAGGGGGGTGTGGGAGGAATGACTTGGGTGGAGGGTGGTTCCGTGCCCTGAGGTGGGAAATGCTGGAAGAGGACCCAGTCTGGGGGGCACGGGGAGGACGGGAGTGTGGAGTCAGTGCTGGGCGTTTTGACCCTGTGGGACTTCGGTAGGTACTGGGACGAAGTGCCTACTGGGTGAGGGGCCGAGCAGCACACGCTGTGGACGGCAGTCCGGGTGGGGAAGCCCCCAAGGCCGCCTGGAGAGCTCACACGGGGACCCTTGGGGAAGCGGCCCTCGGGCTCCAGCTAGCAGAGGGGTGAGGGGTCCCGGCCCACAGGGGAGTTTCAGCAGACCAGGTAAGTGAGAGCACGATGCTCTCAGGTGGAGGAGATACAGACATTTTAATCTGGGCCAGAGTTTTTTAACATTTACAGGTGACCGGAAAGTTTTTAGATCTTTCTGAGATGACATCAAGGACCAGAAAGGAACGCACAGCTGCAGTTGGGATTTTTGTCTTTTTAAGGCAGTTCTAGGACCCCGCTGAGTTCAGACGGCTCAATGATCCAGTTATGCTGTTATAGATGTTTACAGCAGACAATTTTAGAAAACAACTTGTCTGCAGAAAGATGGAAATAAAAATCAAGCATGATCCCCCCCACCAAAGAAAAACTATTATTGATGTTTTGGGGAATAACATTCCAGTCTCTAATGTACCTCTTGTCGCTTGTAATCCTGATGTCATTCGAACTTGCAGAAAAGTCGCAACAACGGTGTGAGGAGCTCCCACATGCTCTCACCGTCTTCTGTCCCCACGCACACGGAGACGGGTGTATAGACAGAATTGCTGGTATAATGTTAAATATATTCAGTGTGATTGTGAATGTTAAGATAATGATTTTAGCAATATACTTCTGCATTATAGAGAGATGTTTATTTTCTGAACCATTTGAGAGTAAGCTGGAGGTCCCCTTACCCCTGAATATTTCCATGTCTGTTTCCCAAGAGAACCACAGTACCAATACCAATACCAATACCAATATCCGTCAGTATCCAGCCCACAGTCCATATTCAGATGACATCAATTGTCCTAATACTGTTCTTCCCAGCAACTCGGTTTCCTGACTCAGCGGCCAGGCCAGTGGCCTTGGCACTTTTGAAGAACACAGGCCAGTTACTCTAGAGGCTGTCCCGCAGTCAGGGGTTACGTGATGTTTCCTCCTGGTCCAGGTTATGTATCTCGGGGTACAGATACCCCAGAAGGGATGTGTGTTCCCCGTACATCCTATCAGGATGCACAGGAAATGGGCTTATCCCGATCTCAGTGATGTTAACATTCATCACCTGGTGAAGGTCAGATGTTCTCTAGGAAAACTGGGATTACACTGGATATGCTGTATTGTAAACTGCTTTTTCACTGAACAACCTATTACAAATGTTCGGTATATTGGGGTGCCTGGGTGGCTCAGTCGTTAAGCGTCTGCCTTTGGCTCAGGTCATGATCCCAGGGTCCTGGGATCGAGCCCCGCATCGGGCTCCTGCTTGGCGGGGAGCCTGCTTCTCCCTCTCCCACTCCCCCTGCTTGTGTTCCCTCTCTCGCTGTATCTCTTGTCTGTCAAATAAATAAATAAAATCTTTAAAAAAAATGTTTGGTATATTTTAAACCTTCTTACAAGGCACCATTTTAACAGATACATAGTTTTCCATTATATGCACATCATATTTACTTATTACAATTCCTATATTTTGCCATATTTCAACGTTTTGCCAGATTTTTGCTAACACTAGCAATATGATGCGTTACATTTTAATAATTTTTATGTACATCAAAGATTATTTCCTGAGGGTAAATCCCTAGAACTGAAACTAACAATCAAGGGTTATACATATTTTTAAGGCTAAAAAGTGCCATTAAAGGGGCCTTGTCCTCAAAAGCATTTACACTCCTCGTCACATCACAGCAAAGTGTCCTCCTCACTATCCCCCTCCCGACAGCATTCCCAACAGAGGGTTTCATCATTTTCCAAAATCCTTTCTTGCTCCAGTTTCTCCTTCTTTAGTTAGAAAATTTGAACTTCTTTCCATTTATTTTGGGCCATTTGTGCAACTTCTTTTCTTCAGCTTCCTAATCACACCCTTCGCTAGTTTTTCTGCTGAATTTTCATCTTTTGTCATAATATATAGTTCTTGTTAGTATTGTATGAACGATTTGTAAATTTGGTTTTGAGTTCTTGTTTTTTTTTCCCTCAGCGTGTGTTTTTCTGAACTTCCAAACAGCATTTCCATTACTCTATTTGTAAACAGAATACATTTGTACTCGTATTCATAATTTTTTTTACACATTTGTAAATACAGTTGTAAGTCATCGCTCTGCTGGTGACTAATGTGTGGTGCTGCGTCTTCTGGGTAAAAAGCCCGGCCTGGAAGCATCACCATCCGTGGTTAAGATCACCAGCTTCGGGGTCAGGCTGACCTGATGTCAAGCCCTGTCTCTGCGGGGTGACTCTGGGTGGGTCTTTCATTTCCTCATGGGTAAACGAGGAGGTAATAGCAGGGCTTGGGTGAAGATTGTATGAGAGAGTGTGTGAAGTGCCTGTTCCCTGGCGCGCAGCGAATGTGGGGCTCTGTGGCTGTTGGGTTACTGTAACCCGGCTCCTGAGGCCCGCATCCAGAGGCTCGGATTGTCCAGGACGGTATAGGAAGACAGTGCGCTGCGTCTGGGACGAGGAGCGGGGCCTTGACAGAGGCGCATGGGAGGGCCAGCATGGAGCCTGGTTCTGCCTCTGACGTTGGCCGGCCCCTAACCCTTCCAGGCTTGAAGTCAGAGCATCCGAGTGGATGAGCGGCTGTCTCTCGGGGCTCACTTTTCTCTGCTGCACAGATGTCTGTCCCCTGGTGACATTCACCAGCTACTTACGGTCCGTGGGTGTACCTCCGCCGGCCACTGGCTTGGAGTCTTAACCTGAGTCAGAAAGTCCTCCTGCGCCCCCGAGGGAATGACAGACTTGGAAAACACTGAGCCCAGCGCCCGGCACAGGGTACAGGTACCCGGCCAATGCAAGCCGCTTCCTTTCCTCCTCCTCCCTCCCCCTCTCCTCCCTGCACTCGCCGGGGCTGGGGCTGGGGACGGGCCGATGGTGTGGAAGAAGCGCGAGTTAGATGCCCAGTGCCCGCTGTGGGGCGCCAAGCAAGCTGGGAACCCCTGGAACTTCTCTCTCCTCCTCAAAAAATGATGGTTTGGGGGACAACTTGCCCTCAGAGGGCCATTTCCCAACTCGAACAATCTGTGATTCTATCATATGGGATTTCGCATAGTTGCCTATCCCCGGAAGCCCACACTCTTGAGCTCTCTGTACACCTACAGGAACCACACGGGAGACAGGCGCTGCCCGAGGAAGGAATGCACCAGCGTGTTCGGAAGGCCTTCCGAGGCCCTCTACCCCTTGGCACCTGACCTGCTTCGCAGGCGCTCCCCCCACCCCGGGGCGAAGCGCCCCTGCCGAAGGAGCTCCCATCTGTCCGCGCCCCCTGGAAGCCCCTTGGCTTCTCGCTCAGCTCTACAAGCTAGTTCCTCGGCAGACCCCAGCGGCGCAGATCTCGGTAGAAGGACTGAATTCTTCCCAGCCTCACGAGGCAAATCTAAAGGAAATGATGTGAGACCTGCACGGACAAGAGCATGCTCAGCAGCTCTGTGGTGTCATCCCCAGGACAAACACGTAACATGTCAGAACTTGGGAAATGGCCCAGGAGCGGCCCACGCTCACAACGGGGGCAATTTGGTCCTGTGGTCCAGCAGAGGAAAAAAACCCAAAGTTTCTAATTACCTAGCCACAGGCCTGTATTTTGATGTAAAAGAGAGGAAATAGCTAAGCTCTCTCCTAGTCAGAGACACGCTAGAGTCAAGAGAAAAGCCTTGTGCCCAGACCCCCAGGTGCTGCTCCTCAGATGAACCCCCAGGAGCCGCCAGCCACCCCCCTTCATCCTCTGCCCCCTCTGCAGGGGCGTCGGCAGCAATGTCCTCCTCAAAACGTACCCCCCCTCGGTGTCCCTTCCCACACACACCTGTTGTGGCAGGGAGGGCCCGGGGTCAGGAAGATCAAGTCACGATCCCTGCTTAGGCAGCAATAAACGAAGTCACCGCTCATCCACACCGGGGCATTTCTCACCTGGTCTCCCATTCCTCCGCCACTCCGTGCTTCCAGCAGCCCTAACCCGTCCTTTATGTCTTCCGAGTGTCCCCTGTGGCCGTGAGGTCAGCGAAGAGCTCGTCCACTATTGGGCCGCAACGGCAGAATCAAGCTTCAGTCCTTAGATTTTTAAGGAACCACTAACGTCCCATCTCAAGAATGTGTCAGAAGCCTCAACACGGACAGCGTGGCCCGCGAGGACGCTTCCTTCCTAAGAAGGGCATTTCTGCTTGGGAAATGCTCGGCTGTGTCGGTCCCCCTTAGTACGGCTCCGAGCCGCAGGCGCTCCCCACTGAGCGGCAGGATTTGCCCAACTGCCCGGAAGGGACGAAGCTCTGGCCTCAGGCCTAGGCCCTGAGATGGGACAGGAGCTCAGCCCAGGAGGTCACCAGGACGTCCCATGGTATTTCCTTCCCATGGCGTGGGGGCGACTAGCACACTCCGCGCGCCCTGACAACACTCACAGAGGCCCACGTGCCCTGCTCCCCGCCGGCCCGGGCTGTACGAGCCACTCCGTTTACGTTCAGGATGTACAGACGGGAGGGGGGAATACAGACAGCACGGCAGGCAGAGGCCAGGAGAAGAAATCTGGAAGAGGGAATGAAGGATCCCCTCTTGCTGGGGTTGGTTTGCCTCTCGAGACCACTGACACTTGATATAAGCGTTCATTTGACTTTTGTCCTATCTCAACAATGACAAATCCTAAAAAAATAAATAAATAAAAATAACAAGTTTATCACAAAGTATAAAAAGAAAAAAAAGTATTACCGTATGTGGCTCTGGTACCTCCCCGTCCCACAGCCTAACCACACCGTCCCCATCCCTGGCCCTGATTCCGTTCCCTCCGCTGGGCCACCCCGGGGCTGCTCTCTCATGGTTCCTGAGCTCCTTTCCTGACAAAACACCATCCGATCTTGAAGAGGGGAACCTGATCACCTGAACTGATGTGGAAAAGGGCAGAGGGTCTGTGTACAGAGAAAAGAGGAGACTTGAAAGAGGGGGAGGAGGGGTGAGGGAGTCCAAGGCCAACCAGAGCTGGATTCCGAGACAGAGGAACAGACGGACACACAGGCACTCCGGGCAGCCTGGGGATGGGAGAGCCGGGAAGAGCAGAGCTCACGGGCACAGGGGTCAGGGGGTTGTCCAATGCTCCTCTGACCATCAGCAAAGGGCCCCAGTAAAGACCTGGACAGAGATTTCAAAACTTGATCCCTGCCCCCCAATATCCTTGTTTCTCGTTCAAGACCCTCATCACAAGCCACCTCCGGGAAGTCTACCATGGGACGTCCTGGTGACCTCCTGGTCTGAGCTCCTGTCCCATGTCAGGGCCTAGGGCCATCATCTCTCAGGAGTGACCCCGGGTTTGGTGGGCTCGGGCTGAGGGAGGTTTTCTGAATCCCGGCCGGCTGCTGGGACAGAATGCCACAGATGGGGCGGCTCGGGCGACAGTGTGCCCCTTGGGATTCTGGAGGCTGGGAAGTCTAGCATCCAGGACAGCCTCTCGGGGTGGGGCTGGTTTGTCGCTGCACCCTCCTCTTCCGGCCCCACCCCGAGAGGCTGGCCCAAGGCTCGAGAGCTTTGATTGGATGGGCAGGGAGGGGCGGGGCCGTGGCGCCAGACACGCCCACCCGTGGGGGCGCGGCAGCCGGGAGCCCCGCCCCATGGCAGCGGCAGGCGGGGAGGTTTGTCCTGGACTTTCCCGGGTCCTGCGCTCGAAGTCCCGCGTCGGGAGACCCCCTCAGCCCATTGATCACCCAAGCGGGGCCTGAACCTGAGCCGTCCCTGCCCTGACCTCTGGCCATCCAGTGAGAAACCAAGGGGCGGCCCAGCCTTCCCTGCAGCCCTCCAGCTCCGAGCTTGCGGCCAGGGCCCTCCCAGGCTGGCCAGCAGGTGCTTGCACCCATCCGTCGTCGGCCCATGGGGACCCTGACGCCGGAACCTGCTCCGGGGCCCTTGCAGCGCCTCCAGGCCGGAGCTGGACTGGGCCTCCTGGGCCAAATCGTCCAGCTTGCTTGGCACAACACGCGGCTGTCCTTAATTTCATCACGTGCATCCTGCTTCTGAGGCAGTGGGTTCTCGAAGTGGAGTCCCTGGGGACTTGTTAAGCATGCAAATCCCCTGGCCCCACCCCAGACTCACTGAATCAGGAACCCTGGGGCTGGGGCCACTCTGCGTTTTAATAAGTCCTACAGGTGATTCTGGGGAGGGGTCCAGTTTAAGAATTTCCAACACTGAACCTTACTTTCCAGGTCCTGTCCTGCATGGGGCCGGCAGTCGCGGGAATGAGCTATCCTCCCCAAGCTCTGAGCATCCAGAGAGCATGACCTAGCTGGAGGGAGTGGAGGCAGGGAGCTCATTCTCCAAAGGACACGACTATGTAATGATCACCCTCCGAGGCAGAGTGGAGAGTGCTGGGGCAACACTGCAAAGGTGTGGAGGAGGTGGTTGAAACCAGATGGAGAGGAGAGGGGAGAAAGCAGGCAGAGGGTGGAGCCTGTTTCTAGAGATCACGCTCCAGCCCAGCCAGCCAGGCCCCTGCCTGGTTCACTCTGTGCTTCTAGAGCTCCCAAAGCAGCCATCTTCAGGAAGAGTGTCACCGGAACAAAGTGACCACCAGGAAAAATTCCTGAAAGCGGTTTGCCCAAACAGATCAATATTTAATTTCTAATGAGCAATTTTCGGTGAGATCCTCAGTCTGACTGCTGCCCTATCACTCACCTCACCCACGCAGGCCTTCTGCTCCAGCCGACGGCTGCATCCAGCTGATTTTATAGCCTTGATAACCTGGGTGCCTGACCCACTGCCGCATTAGGACAGAGGCCTTAGGGCAGTGGTCAGCCTGGCGGGGCCCCAACCTGGGCAGTTTTGCCCTTCAGAAAAGATTTGACGATGTCCGGAGACATGTTTGCTACTGGCATCTAGTGGGTAGAGACCAGGCTGATGTTAAATATCCTACTGTGCATAGGATGGAGGCCCCCTGCCCGAAAAAGTTAACTGCACACACACACACACACACACACACACACACAAACACGCCTGCACAGCACTCATCACCTACAATCTAAACTCTACCAATGATTTAGAGCCATGCACACCCTGGGCCCACCTGCCGTTCTGCTTTTGTCCCCATCTCCCTCCAGTCTCTGAGCTGCAGTCCCTGTCCCAGTGACTCTCAAACCGGACTGTGCACCAGAGCCTCCTGGAGGACTTGTTCAAACCCAGGTTCCTGGGCTCTGGCCCCGGTGTTTGAGTCCATAGGTCTGGACCTGGGCTGCAGAATTTGCATTTTTTTCCAGGCAGTGCTGCTGCCGCTCATCTGGGGACCACACTCCGAGAACTACTATAGTACACCAACCTCTCTTCACCTCTGATCCTGCCTGCAGGCTGCAGCTTCTGCCCTGGTGCACCCCTCAGAGTCCAGCTCGGTCGCCAGCCCACCAAGCCTTCTCTGATGCCCAAGTGGAAAGAATGTTTCCGCCTTGGCCGCTCTCAGGTCTGTGGGTCTCTCTGTGGCTACTTAGTTTCTTTTTCCATTGACAGCTATTTTAATACATGCCTTGCCAGGCAGGAATGCTCAAAAGTTAGTTGCTGGAAGACAGTGTAATCAAAAAGATTATTTATAAAGATGTGGGCAGGATTAAGGGAAATTAACGAGGATGGTGAAGACCCCCAGGGCGACAATTGCTGGAAGCCAGGACTATCCCGAGGCACAAGGCTGGAGTCAGGAGAGGGTCACTTGACCGGAACTACGGCCTTGGGAAGAGGAGCACAGCTTCCAACCCTGCACTGAAATCCTGGAGTGTAGAGTCCATCTCATCTCAGAATCACCTCCTGGATCCATGAGAAGCCCAGGCCTTGCCTAACATAGTAAGTTATTAATAAATATTTGGTGAATGAATCTTTCATCATTAGCTGGTGAGCATGTCTGGTGATTAATTTTCAGACGTTTTATGGAATTTAGCCGCTCAACGAAGTTTTGGAGAATATTCTAAGAATGTTCATAGCTCCGCAGGAAAACCGGCCAGTGGAGGCCCCCATGATGCGGCTGGGAAAACCAGCTCATCGTATTTTCCAGCTCTATCCACCACTTTCTCACTTATATATCACTTTACCTTCAAGACAGAGAATATGAAGGAGGGATGTATCAGGCCGGTGGAAGAATGAGAATTTTCTCAGGTTTTCAAGCAATCAAAGAAAACACAAAGGAACAGAATTAACAGCACAGATACTAATGTTTTATAAGTGAAGTATAACCAAACCAAATGTAAAGGGAGAAAATTGACTGCAAAATATATTTATCTGTTTGTTTGTTTGACGATTTTATTTATTTAGAGAAAGAGAGAGAGAACGTGCAAGCATGGGGAGGGGCAGAGGGAGAGAATCTCAAGCAGACTCTGTGCTGAGCTCATGGAGTTTGACGAGTTTGACGTGGGGCTTCATCGAACCACCCAGAGATCCTGACCTGACCCGAAATCAAGAGTCAGACGCTTAACTGACTGAGCCACCGAGGCGCCCCAAAACATTTACATTAGAAGTGATGATGGGTTCAAATCTATGCAATTCTTGCAAATATGACCAGAAAACAACTAGAGCTTGAGAGAGAGAGAGAAGTGGTCTTTATTCTAACACTACCAGCTACCATTGACTGAGCACTTACTACGTGGTAGGAGCTGTGCTAAGCGCTTTATGTATTTTGTCTCATTTAATTCCCACAACTAGCATGTGACCTACATACTCTTACGGTTTCCATTTTTACAGGTGTTAAAACTACTGGGAGGCCACCTTAGTGTCCCAGGTTCTCATAGCTGGTAAAGGGCAGAGTCAGAATTTAAATCCCGATCTGCCTAATTAAATCCAATTCCCACCAGCAAATAGATGGTAAAGTCAAAACACTTGGATCAGGGACAGAGTAGAATCCCGCTGAAGCCCTGGGCTGGTGTGCCTCCGGATACAGGACCCAGACAGGTAAGCACAGCCGGGACAGTTTGCTCCCAAGCTCGCTGACCTGGCATGGCTGGGCCTAGAGGCGACAGATGTTGATTTGCAGATGTTGAGCAGGTGGAGAGCTAGCAGAGGCAAGGTGGAGGAGCTTAGCCTTGGTCCCTTCCGAGGGGAGGGGGGGCGGGGGGGGTGGGGGGAAGCGTCGTGTGCGCCCCTGCTGGCAACTGTGGGAACTGCAAGAGGCTTTCTGCCCTCTGCTGTCTTGCAGTTGAGTGCTTCAAGTTGACAGCTTCCTCTGTCCTCTCTTTGCTTGATGCCACCTCTATGTTCTAGAGGAAGCAGCGTGCCGCGGCCCTGGGACCCAGCTCTGCCGCTCACGCACTTCCTAACTCAGGCCACCCCCTGACACGCTCCTTTCCCAGCTCTGCGAGCCTGAGCCCCGGCCCCCCAGCCCTACCCTGGAGCCCGTACAAGCGAGTGTTCGGGAAGGGCCTCGCACCTAACAGGGACTCGCTAAGTATTTGGTTTTTACCCTTTCCTGATTTTTATCCTTCCAACAAATTAGTGGGGGAAACGCTTCTGTCCGGTCTTCGTTTTATAGGATAAGGCCCAGCTTGTTTGGGGGGTTAACCACTCACAATGCTCTTATAGGGCCACATGGCTGGAGCCAGCAAGAGCCCCGCAGGGGCAGGCGGGGCGATATGGCAGGGCTCCGGCAGAGGGGAGCTGAGAGCCCGGATCCAGGGGCTGGGCTGGGTCTGCATCCGGGGAGGAAGACCCCACAGGCACACGGGGGCTCCGGGAGGCCCTTCCAGGCTCCGTCACCGCAAACTGACAGTGTCTAGCAGTTATGAGCGGGCGTCACCAAACCAAAGACTCCAGAGGCAGAGATCTCCGTGAGGACGAGCCCGGGATGGCTCTTCAGTTAAAGAAGAAGCAGTTCTATAGGGTCCAGAAGGAACCTCTCAGAAGGGGGCATAAGAACAACTATTCATCAAATGTGCTGTTATAGTAAGGGTATTATTTGGGAGCATCGTGAACCAATATAGTCTCATCTGTGGTAATATCTAGTGCCAAATCCAGTAGACGCAGGTCACGGAGTGTGTTCTGGGATGTGGGGAAAATACCCCTAGATACCCTGTGGGGTTTAGGGCCTGGGCAGGGACGAGGAAACTCTTCCAGACAGGAACAGGAAACAGAACTCCCACTATTTCCTCTCGATGGGCCAGGGAAGGGCAGGAGAAGCAGTGGGTCGGACCCATGTGTCCCCGCTTCCGCAGGACATGGCGGGGGTCGCTGAGAAATGGGCTGAGGCTAGTGCCCTGCCTTTGGGTCACGACTCTGGGAAGACTCTTCCTCGCAGGGAGCTCTTCACGTTGACATGGAACAGTCACACCGGGCGGACACAGAGGCTCAGTGTGGGAAGGGAGAGCCGAGGCTGGAGGTAGGGCTGCCCGGCAGCCAGTGCGTGAGAAACTCGGGTTGAGACGCAGGGACCTGGCCTGGTAAGGGGTGAGGGGACCCCCGACAAAGGCCACAGAGGGCACATCTTAGGAGGGGTCAGGTGGAAGGTGCGTCTGACTCTCAGAAGCCATGCAGAACCGTAGAGAGCTGGGGTGGGACAAGTCAGCCATCAACACAGAAAACAAACTTCAGGTTGATCACCGTTCCCGGCAGACAGAAGCCGAAGTAGCCCACAGACCAAGCATCCTCACCCGTGCCTCTACCTTCCCCCCGGTTCCCGCTCCCATCCTCCCTCAGAGCAGCCACACTGGCCTCCCCACAGCTGCCATGCTGCCTCCAGCTGAGCCGCAGGGCCTTTGCACATCTCCTCTCCTCCCCTCAAACTTGGCTCCGTAGGTCTTCCTGCTCAGTCACTTGCCCCTCTTCCATCCTCTCTTTTATAGCACTTGTCATTTTTATTTGCTTGTAACTTTACATTTATCTTGGGGTCTCCTTGCCTAACACCTGCCTCCCGCACAGATTATAAGCAAACTAGAGGTATCACACCAATTTAGAGTCAAATACTTTAATTTGCGTCTCTAGAAAATAAGGACACTGCCCTGCTGAACCAAAATACTGTTATAACACCTCGTAAGATGAACCCTAATTTCTTTATCACCTTATTCTCAGGCTGCATTCAGATTTCCCCAAGAGTCTCCAAAATGTCTCCTGCGCTCGGTCCCCTGGGCCCAGGATCCAATCAAAGTGCTCACACGGAGCAGCGTGTTTTGAAAACCATCTCAAATGTCATAATTCAGACCATATGTTTACCAACGTGGAGCAGGGAGAGTGCCAGACGCCTCCCATTCACATCCCCTCAACCCTGGTCCCTTTTCAAAGCTGCCTTGCCCTGGACGGGCGTGTGTGTCCAGGAATGAGCAGCTCCGTGGACCCCGCCCCCTGCCCCGGACGTTCCAGAAGCCCAAGGCAGCCGCACCGAGGGGCCACGGCTCACACTCCAGAGGAGCAGACCCATGAGCCACAGGGAAAGTATTTTTTCTCGAAAGGATGCCAAAGCCTGCCTGGGAAATCCTGCCCCCACCCAGGACAGCACTGCCCCCAGGCGGCTCTGGGGCGACCCTTGAAAAGCCATCCACTTGGGCAGCAAAGTCCGTCCCGCGTTCTGGGCCACAGTGCGCACAGGCATGTGTCCCCGCACCGCGTGGGGGAAGGGCTGGGGCGTACCCGTGAGCTGGAGGTGCTGTGACAATTCTTTCTCTGTGTATCTTGATGGGCATTTTGTGGTTTTCACACTGTCTTGGGACAAATAGGACTGTGGTTCATAGGACCCCCCTGGGGCCAGACACTCCTGTGAGCTGTCGGCTGTTGAGCTACAGGCCTGGCCCGTCCCCCCGGGAGGCAGACACTGCCAGGTGTCCCCCGGGTGCCAACACCAGCCTCAGCGGAGAATTCCTCTTCTAGCTCTGACACAAGGGACTGGTTTGAAGAGCCAGGAAAGTTCCAGAACCAAGTACGGGAGCTAAGAGTTTCAAGCTTTGGGAGAACCTCAAACCAGGCATTTCAGCGGTGCTCCGGGGGGGGCGGCGGGGGGCCTGCTCACTGCTGGAGGGAGACACACGGCGGCCGCCCGGCCAGGTCCATCCTGGCCCCAGGGTCCCTCCCTCTGTGCCCGAGCCTGGCCTCAGTGTCTCTAGGAAGCAGCACTGTTGCCGAGAGGACCGATGGGGCATTTTCCTCCTAGAACTGCTGGCCCGTGACTCCTTCCTGGAGGCCCCCCCACGGGGCACCCACTCCCCCACTCTTCCCCCTTCCCTCTCCCACCCTCGCCCCCACCCTCGGTCTAGGCCTAGGCCTCTGGCCCCTCAACCCCCACGCTGACCTCAACTCGAACGGCCCCCACCATGCTTGTTGCTGTCACCCCTTCCCTCAGGTCCCAGGAGGGCGGCATCACAGAGGCTGACAGGAGACCCCAAGGGCCTGGCTCTGAATCTGGCCTTGGCCAGTCCAGCTCTAGGCCCTCTTACCCGGAAGCACAGGGGACACGGGAGATGTGCGAAAGCCCCAGCACGGTGCCCGCAGGCACTCTCGGGGGGCCCGGTGGGATGTCCCCCCTCCTCCTCCCTTGTTACCCCGCCGGGGTGGTGAGGGCGGACAGCCCACGGAGGAGAAGGGGTGACAAGGCAGGTCTGCTCACTCTGCTGGGGGGGCAGGGGGGATGCCCCCCGTGGCCTCCAGAGCAGAGGGCTCACCCAGCCTGGCCTGGCCATGCCCAAAGGTCCCTTTCTCAGTAGAGGCTTTTCTGACCCCCAGGAGGTCAGGGCCTGGGGCCTAAAGTCTTTCCCTCAAAGGCACTTGCCCTAGACGGCTGGCACGCCTTCCTCCCCCACCTGGGACGTTCCGTTTCGCTCACAAGTACCTCCCGAGCACCTGCCACACACCTGGGACACGGCTGGACCTCAGTACCTGTTTCTTAGCTGAACGAATCTCACTCCCGATCCTTCATTCTCAGTGGACCACCTCCCTCTCCCTCTCTGCCCACAGCCCACGGCCCACCCCCACTGAAGAGTCCGTGAGAGGCGGACTCTTCCACCCTCGGTCCCCTTCACCACACGCCCAGCCGAGCCCTCACGTCGGAAACGGGCACAGGTCCTGCAGGGTCGCTGGGCCAGCCTGGGAGGGCACCAGGCTTGGGGGGGCGGGGCAGATGCAACTAGATTGGGTGAATTTCTTGGAAACAACGTGTTCCTCATGAAGGACACGAAGTGTAACGTTTCTGCGCAGCTCGCTTGGTCTTCTTGGTCTGACTGAATGCACGCAGCCTCTCCGGCTGTTCCGTGACCCGCGGGGAGACCAGCAAGCGGACGCCCCGTGGGGGGTGGGGTGGGGTGGGGGATCCGCCGGCCCGAGAGCCTGAGGCTCCGTTCCGCCCCCGGTTAGCTGCTGACCTTTAGGAGCTTAAGCTCGGTGAACCTTAGACCGGCACCTGTAAATGGAAGTATAACCAGTACATATCCCGTTCAGTTAGGGGGCAGCCTGGCATGGTGCTCGGGAGCATGCGGCCTGGGGCCCGGGCTCGACTCCCAGCTCTGCCAGTTGCGGGGCCTGGGGCAGCTGGTTTCGTCTCTCCGCACTACGGTCCCCTCACCTGGAAGACGCGTACCTGCCGCAGACAATCGTCACGAGGCAGGAGAGCGCCTGGCACAGAGTAAATGATTGATGGTTCTGGAGGATTAGCTGTAAATTGCTTGGCGCAGTGCCCAGCCCCTGGGGGCTGTTACCCTAACGGGCTTGCTGGCTCGCCGGGGCGTTTGGCGTCAGCCTCTCTGTGCCGTGCCTGGGAGCACAGCTTCTGGTCCCACTCAGCCCATCTCCACCTGCTCAGCCCCTCGGTCCAGCTGCCTCAACCGCAGCTACCTCCAAAATCCGAGACAGCCGAGCTCGACAGCCAGTGTCTGCGGCGGGAATGATGGTTTTCGCCACCAGTCTTCAAAGTCCAGCTGTGTAGATGGAGATAAACAGAGAAAAACTAATCGTGACATGATCGGTGATGCCGGCCTGCCCGATTTCACGTGTGAGCATACTTTTCAGTCAACAGTGAGACGCTGTAAGTAGGGGCAGGTTTGGCCGGGTATTTTCCTATTTGGCGAAACATGGTAGCTCTCTGGTCATGACCCACGGGGAAAGGAGGTGAGGCCTCCCCTGGGCCACTCCGGATCCAAGCATCCGTGCCACCTACCGCCTCTCATCACCTCCATGACTCGGAGCACCGGAGAGCAGATTCCAATTGTCAACCGTGAGCAGTAGGCCACCTGAGAAGCTCACAGGGCCTTCCCTGATAGAAGAGCACGGCGATGACACGGCGATGAAACATGTCAGGTCCCCCTGACTCATAACTGCCTGCATGCCAACCTCTGTGTGATGTTTGAGCGAGGTCTTTCGCCAGTCTGCTCAGTTTCCTCATCGATCGGAAGGCGCCATCTGGGAATCACGGTGTTTAACTGGGGTAATCATAGAACGTGCTCGGATGGAGTCTGGCACACGGTAGGAGCTCAAAAACTAGTATTTCTTCTCCTAACTTCTGATATTGTCATAAAAATGCTGAATCATCTTGGGAAGGAGTAAGTATATTATGAACGAGGCAGGCACCCATCTTGGAAAGAATCCCCGCGATGCTCCGTAGCCTCAGTGGGCTCTTTTCGTGCCGCCTGTGCAGAACTAGGAACAGTGTGAGGGCATCTGTGCTCTGAGACCTGTATTTCTGGTACATAAATAATGTAAAAACCCAGAGGGAAGGTGACCAAGGGTCACTGCATCCAGTGAAAGAATTAGTAATCAGTGTGTGTGTGTGTGTCCCAGAGCCTGTAAGATTTGGAAAATGTACCATTTATATACAAGGGGAGCTGCACCAGGCCAGACCCTGCGGATGAACAGAAGGACCCCAATCCCTCTGCTTGCCTGAGACTCTTGGCTCTTGGAAAGGGGCCCCCGATTTTTCCTTGAAGTTCCCTGGGACCATCTCCAAGGTGGGGTGTCCACGGTATGGAAATGAAGCCGTGACCCTAGAGCCCAGGGTGCTGAGCCTGAGGGCGTTCTGGGCAGCAGGGGATTCACTCCCTCCCACAACGCCCTTCGCACCAGGAGGGACGGGGGCGCACTGCCCTCTCCCCCCAGGGCCTGGGAGATCTAGCAAGGCAGCTTCTTCCGGGTTTACTCACAACCTGCAGTGGGGTCGTGGGAGGCTGGTCCAGGAGACACATCCGAAGAGCAGATCCCGGGTGGACTCAAAGCTGCTCCTTTCCTTGCCACGGTCTGGGCCAGTGGTCCTCAAGCCACAGAGTGCGTGAGAAGCGCTAGAAAGACGAATGGGGCCACCCCCAGGTTCTGATTTGGTAGGTCTCGGGTGGGCCTGTGAATTCGCATTTCTCACTCGTTCCCAGGTGAGGCTGCTGCTGGTCCGGGGCCTGCTCCAGGCCTTCGTTACCGAAGTAAAGTGTCTGCCCAGACCCTCCTTCTAGAACAGGAATCTTGGGGGCTGGGACATGTGCATCTAAGTCACCTCAGTTACCCCCCTGTTTGCAGATGCTGGGAGCTTGGTGACGAGTCAGCAGCCGGCTGGGGGCGGGGGACCTGGATATGGTGTGCACGTGTGCAATTCTGGGAAGCCAGCAAAGGGGCTGGGGTGTGCAGGGGGGACACGGGGCATGCCGCCCGAGCGGGATCTACAGCTGTGGGTTCTCAGATGTGCTCTGCTGACCCCTCAGAGTTGCGTGGAGTCTGCCAGGAGCTGCAGCGTGCTCTTGGGGTCAGGTCGGGGGCCTCTCTTCCTCCCTCCTGCCTGCCATCCGACTGCTTTCACACTGGAACTTGCACACTGGGTTTCTTCTGGAGAGAGCGCTCTGGTTAAAAGGAGGTCAGAAGACCCCAGGGCTGGGTGCACTCCACGCGTGCGCATTTTAGGCTGAGCAGACCGTGCCCTTAGGTTTCCCTACAGAGGAGAGGTACACCTGGGAAGCAGGACAGGACCGAGGCTATGTAGCCAGGCCTCGAACGACCAGGCCTCAGGACCAGGTGTGTCGCCTGGCCAGGTCGCCAGGAGGCAGAACCGAAATGTGGTCAGGGTCCCAGGAGGCTCGAGGACCCCGCCTCAGAAGTTGGGCACAGAGCTCTGGTGACTTCCCAGCCCCTCCACCTCCCACGGACTCTCAAGGGCTCCTGTCTTCCCCTCCGTGCCTCTCCCAGCTGGCTCCAATCTCCAGAGTCCCTGTTCAAATTCCCGAGAGACCCTATGTCCTTGACCTGCGAGTGCAGACACGGGGCTAGGAACGGCCCGCTCCCCGGACAGGTGCATCCCGGCTCTTTCCCTTAACAGACGCTGTAGGGGGGCGGGGGAGGGGTGGGCGCACGGACCCCGGGGCTGCCCTGTGGGGTGACCCGGCATCAGACTGACCCCGCCTGAGGTCACAGCCGATCTAGTGCGTTCGACTCGGCCTGTGAGATGCTCCGTGCAGCACCAACCACGTCCCTCCCCAACACTCCCACTTCACTGTGGACACCGAGCCACTCAAGCCCCCGGCAACCAGGCCACGGTGCCCCGAGCGACCGGCCAGGACGACCGAAGAAGCTGTTTCAGCTCCTGGAATTACCTTTTTCTGAGCATCAAAGGAATACCTGTTGGATTTGCAGAAAACCTTGATAGAAAATCACAGCGCAGAAAGAAAAGGCCCTCTGTAATGAGGGCCACCGAGGGAAGAGCCTGGCAGGTCTGTCGCTGGGTCTCCAGGTTTTTTCGGAGCGCTAACGATGTACACGAACATCATAAATACGTGATAAAAGTGGATTCAGGCAAAGTAGAGAATCTTGGGATTTCATGCCCTTAAAGGTCTTCAAACGTCCAGGGGTGGCTGTCGGTGACCCCGCTGGTCTCTGGAGCCACCGCTGATGTAAGCAGGTCTTCACCATGGACGCTGGGATTCCTCCCTTTGGGGGCTGTTACACACAGCCTCGTGTGGATGTTTCTGTGGGAGAAGTTTCTAGAAAGATGCCCGGGCTACATGTATGCCCACTGTACCTTCTAGTGCGGATTCCCAAACTGGGCACGGCCTCTTCTCAAAGCTGCTTGTCCGGGTCAGACCGCAGCGGCCGGGGGGGCCGTTTCCCTCTGGCGCCCCGTCTTCAAGCCTCACCCGGCTGCCGGCTGTGCGCGGACTCCATGCAAGCCGCCATCACCACGTCATCCCCCACGTAATGGCGCTGGTGGGGGGGGTCTCCTCAGAAGCTCGGGGTATGAGAAGGAGGCAGACCCGGCTATTTGTAGGGGATTCTAAGGGACGTTCTGGTGGAGAAACATATAAAAAGAAGGCAGCAAACACGATTGGTTGAGTAACAGGAGGAGGTAATAATTTTGAGTCCACTGGTGACGGCCATTTGAACCCAGCCCAAAGCCAGGCCTCAGGGACACCCGCCTGGTCCTGCGGCGAGCTGGGTGCCAGGGAGCTGATTTACTCAAGACTCCATAAAACCCTGGGACATAAAGGCCCACTGCTCTCAGACCTGTCATCAACAGGATGACACAAAGAGGGAAAGACAGAAAAGAAAGAAAATCCAGCTCTATGAGTCCAGCAGGAACGTGGCCCCGTGAATGGTGGCAGCAGCGGTGGGCAGGGGCCTGGGGCCCCAGAGAACGTGGGTCTGACTCTGGGCCTGAGCGAGACCCCCAGGACCCCCTGCAGTGTTGGCCAGGGGGAAGCTGCTGGTGAGCAGGGCCATTGGCGCAGGGCTCCCCTTGGGCAGGGCGGACAAGGGCTCCGTGAGGAAGGCTCTGTGCACGTGACCTCAGCAATAGCCACCTTTTCTGGGGGACTGGAACCAGCTCTTAAAGAGAGAAGGCCGGGGACAGTCTCAGATGTCAGGGTGCTTCTGCCGGGTTCGGAGAAATATTTGACCAGTAACCACCACATTTTCTGTATCCAACTCCATTCCAAATGCTAAACGCTATTTATTTGGAAGGGCTGAGTGGGGACGGGGGGTGGCAATTTTAAAAGCACCCCAAAGCTGCTGCAAACAGCCAAATGAATTCATCTCCAGGTGACATTCTCAAAACGTGAAGTTGTTTTCATAAAAGAAAACGACTTTGGAAAAGGTAGCATATAAAATGAAAAGTGTGCACATTGTCAGGGATCTCATGTGATGGGCAGAACAGAAAAAGTCCCTAGCTCTGAATTTTCTAGATATACTTAAAAAATTAAAATAAAAGGGGAGTAAACATTCTTAACTGGACCTCTTATAAGGTCACTTTTTTTTTTTCCTAGAATTAGGGCAAATAAAAAAAGAAACATCTAAATCTGATGTTCAAACAACTCTGTCCAGCGTGATCCAACCCTCGCTCCTTAAAAGCACATTTATAAGTGCCCCAGATCCCCCGGCTGGTTCCTCCCTTTCTTTGCTCCTGCTGGGCCTGAAAGGCCCAGAGCTCCTTCCTCCGTCCAGCAGTGTTCTGTCCAGAGTGAATGTGGATGCTCTTTCTCAAATCAAACAAACTTTTTGGTTGGTTCTATCCTGTGACCTTTCATGTCCCAATCCTAAAATAACAACGTACACATGTGGAAAGACTTACGAATTTTTTTTTTGAAATGATCATTAGGATTTTATTACATCATAAACTCAGCCTATAAATTTTCTACAACTAATCACTGAAAAGAGAGCATGATTTTTTTTCTTTGTATCTCTATTTTTAACTTTATTATTTTTTTCAGACTTAAGAACTTCTCTATTATAAGGTGGAAGATCATCTCAGCCAGACCCAGAGACCTGGCAGAGATATGCAAAGCCAACAGGCTAATGAAGTAATCCCCGAACCAAAAGCTTGCACCTTGAGGGGCTGAGGTAGGTGAGCCCGGGGAGGGACTTGGGTGGAATATGACTGCCTGGCCCTCTGGAATTTCCTTAGGAATGCCAGGCCCAGAGGATGGGGACGTGTGGGTTGGAAGAAACTCCATCCCCTCCTCACAATCAAGCCTCCTTCCAGCCCCAGGCCAGGAGTACCCAAGTAGGGAGAGGCCTGGACCCTTCATTTCCTCCCTTCTGCGGAAGCCCTCGCCCCCCCACCGCCCAGCTCCTCTGGTAGGAGCTACTCTGCCTCTCTGGAGTCTGCAGCACGGGGCTCCGCTGGGAAGGCAGAGACACGGCAGGGGGGCGCCTTCCCATCTCCTTCCCGGGTCACCAAGAGATGCTCAGTGCTGTAGGCTCTGGGTGCGGAACAGGATCAAAACAAAGGCTCGGTGCCCCCCTGCTCTGGTTCCCATGCTTTGATTGGCCTTCATAATCTTGCTTTTAGGATCTGATCTAAATTCTTGGCTTTTATCATTAATCTTATCTTTTTTTGGGGGGGGGTCTGGCTTAGAAAATTTAAAATGCTCTTTGCTTTAAAAAAAAAATGGGGTTAATTTGACTGCTTCACAATGGAACACCTTCTCATTCCCAGATTCAATCATCTATTCCCCTGGAGGGCTCTGGCTCTGGGACGAGCTGCCTGTGGCCGTGAGCCTTGTTTGTTGTAAGACAGGAGAGGAGGAATATTCCCCATTCAGGTCCCTATGCTCAGTTCCAAGTGCACAAGTTCACCTCATTTCTGAAATCAGTTATTTTTCTAAACTTAAAAGCCATAAACTGAGCCATTATATGATTTTGAAACTTGGACACTGTTAGTAGCTTTCCCTACTAGGTTGGAGACACAGAATATAAATGTCATAAACATAAAGATGCCCCGAGTCCTTCCCTCTGCCACACTGAGGCTTCAGCTTCTACTGATGATCCCAACTCACATCAGGCAACAATCCCTGGAGCCAGTTTGATGCCCTGGGGACAGGGCTGACCAAGGGGCGTACCCGAGTGAGGAATGAGACCATGGGCTGTGCACTTTGCTCTTCCCAGGCCCTACTGGATTTCCTTATTCCTACTCCATCCAACATGTGTGAGATTCAAGTAATTCTGTGTGTGTGTGCGTGTGCGTGCGTGCATGGGTGTGCACTCTTCTCTACACACACACACACATACACATACATATACATATATCTGTGTGTGTGTTTATACAGTGTCCCAAGGACCATAATGGGATCTGGGTATGTTGCTTCAGCTCTATGAAAACCCTGACCCAAGAAGCATGTCCCTTCCCCGCCTCTCTCCCCTGGCCCGCCGGGGCTCCGGGGTTGGCGGGGAAAAGGCACTATGCTGACGTCGCCTGAGCAAAAGGACGGCTGCCCCTGGACATCCAGGAGTGAGGGTCCTGGTTCTGTGGCTCCCCACCCCCCAGCCGTCCTCACGGCTGCCGAGGCCCATCTACAAATGAGGGCGAGAAACCAGTGCGTCCGCGAGAGCGAACAGGAACGGGCGAACTCCCACCGAGGCAGGGTGTGGGCAAGGCGCTGGGACACGGACACAGCCGGACGGGGTTTCGGTGACGGGGGTCCCACCATGAATCGACGGGGGAGGGGTGGGGGGGCAGATGACTCACACGGCAGCTTAGCTTATCCCTTGGCCGGCCTCTCCCCGGTGACTTTACTGCTCATGACCGTCTCCCTCAAACACGGAGAAAGGAGGCGATCTGTCAGCCCGGCGCCCTCGGCCCCCACACCCGCACATCTGGCGGGGCCGACAGAACTGCAGAAGGAGCTCCAAGTCTCCCGGGTCGTGCCTCTTCTATTACACGCAGCGGGTGCTGATAAAGGGTAGGGTCTAAGAATACTCTTTACAGCACATCTGGCATCGTGAAGGATGTTATTTACAAATGCTATAAATCGACGTGTCAGCTTTTCCTGTGCTATCAAAGTTTTCAAGATAAGCCAGTATGTGGAGTAACTCTCCTAAGTTAATTCAAACATCGGTACTTCTTAAGCTTAAACAGATAGTCAATTACCTGGTCACATTTTCTTCAACGTCCGGGTCAGTCGGACTCAGACTCGCCCAGCCAGTCCAGCGCCTGACCCTTAGAGATAAAATCTGTAACTAGTATTAAGACCTAGTTTATTGACCTAGTTTATTAGGGGGGAAAAAAAAAAACATGGCATTTCGAAAACAAAGTCTGGCCTGATCATTTTATGTGTTTTGAAAAAGAATCCTTCCTTTAAGTGGCTATAAAAATTATTAGTGCAACATCAAAAATTACAAAATCTATTTTTGGCTGAATCGCATTTGCTCCTTATATGGAGAGCTCCCTGAAGGACGCAGCTGAGGAGATTTAAGAAAAATATTTGCAATAAAGGCAATGATCTCGTCACATGGGCTAATATCCTTTAAGACTAAGAGGAAGCAGCCAAGGAAATTACAGAAATTATTTTTTTCTTCTAAAGCAAAGGTATAGGGCATAACCGTCCTTAACACCTAGTTGAACACGGGCAATGTGATTCAGGAGGGGATGTGAGACAGAGGGTGAGGCCAGCAGCACTCGGACAGGACACTGTTTGGCCACACAGAACACCCGGAAGAAGGTCCCTGTGACCGTGCCCGGGTCAACCAGCCAAAAGGTAGGTGGTCTCTCGAGCACGTGGTCTCCTCCAAGTGATGGAAGGATTCCACGCCGTGATGCGGGCATGAACCGTGAGCTACGTTCACGTGGAGAATCCGGTCAGCAGCGTGACGCCGGGCAGAGGTGTGGCTGCTCAGCGTGGGGGTCGCTGCCCCGGCCAGGCACCCAGCTCACTGCCAGGGGGTCACACATGGGGTGGGGACAAGTCGCTGCTGCGTCGTTTGTAACGTCTCCCCGCATACCAGAATCAATCAAAAAACCACTTTGGAAACATGTTCTCTGACACCCTCTTCAAAATATTTGTAAGGATCAGCTTTATTGAAAGTGAACGCGCAGAGAGAAGGCGGCATGGAGGCGTCTCTCCAGGATCAAGCCCTGGCGTAGGAAGACAAGAGCGCGCCGGCAGTGGAAGTTACTTATTCTTGCTGAGGGTTCTCTGCTTCTCTGCGTGCTCCACGATCTTCTCCTCCACGTACAGACCCTTCCTCTTGCGCACCGCGTTCATGTACTTCCGGGCCTGGTTCTCGGAATCAGCCTTTTCGCCGAAGTGCAAGTACTCTTCCTCGGTGGTCGGCACCCAGAAGGGGTCGCTGGGAATGACCTTGGAAGAGAAGGGGACAGAACATGCTGGGTCAGGCAAGTGTACTTTCATTTCAGACGGCCTACCAGTCTTAGCTGAAGGGTAACAGTGAAGCAATGAACAGCTTGCTACAAATGGTAACAAGAACGAAGACTCGCAGGAGGTGGGAACGAAGGGAAGTGGGATCGGCAGAGCCGGGAGCACACACCCCAGAGCCGTCACTTCACACTAAGGAACAAGGGAAACTCTTCGTTTTGAATAATGTCATAAAAAATCCCTTTCACGAGGATGTATCTGGGTACTGGGGTCTTTTCACCAGTTTTGCCTTTGTCCCAGCAAAGCCCGACACACGTAAGCCCTTCTTGACAACTCAGCCTTTTGCTCCAAAACTCAGTGCTGTGCCTGGTAGGCCGGACCGCGCGGCTCACATATCTTCCCCGGACGAGAGGCAGACACAGGCAGCTCCCTCCCTCTTTCCTCTGGGCCCACGGCTGTTCACCACCCCGCCAGCAAGGAAGACAGGTCCGGGGGCGGGCACGCTGAGGACACTTTCTCTCTGAGGCTGCCGCTGGGGGGGAAAGCAGCCGAGGTGGAGGGGGCTCCATCGCTCTGTGATGACCAGCAGCCAGGTCATGATGCCCACGAAAGTGCTGACCTTGGACACGGACACCTTTCCTGAGGTCCACGTCCAAGGGACTGACTTCCAGGACAGGACAGAAGGGTGGGGGGACGGTTTCCACTCCCGATGGTTTCCCTCAGGCAGAGAAAGCTCCACGAGCCCAACACTCGTAGCCTCTCTCTGCCTCCTCAGCCCAGAATCTGACTGGTAAGTGTGAGAGGTGGAAAGAGACTTGGGGAGCATGGCCTCTTCCTCCCCCTCCACCAGAAGCTGCCCCCGGAGGCACACGGCCTGCCCTGTCCCTTTGTGCCCTTGACAGCGGCCACCCGCCCAGGGCTCCTGCCAGTCCAGCAGGTCTCCTTCTGGAGCATGTACCCGGCGCTCAGAACCACCCGCGCTCAACACCACATTCTCCACAGTCAGCTTCACCAGCAATGAAGGTGAGAGTCTGACATTGATGTGCCTGATTCTTTTTGTTGTTTTCTCTCGTTTCTCAATTAGGGTAAGGAGGGGGTGGTATTTATTAAGTGGCCTCAAATCCTACACTTTTCAATTTAAAATACACAAATGAAAGAAAAATATATTTTAAAATAGTTGCTCTTCCATTTACAATTGTACCAAAAGATCTCATTTTGTGTGGGCCTCGGACATGGCCTTCTGAGGTTTGCTCAGCTTGCTGGCCAAGACTCTAGAAACTACAGAACACTTACAAAAGAAATGGAGGAAGACACAAAGAGATGAAAAAACATTCCATGCTCATGGATTGGAAGAACAAATATTGTGAAAATGTCTATGCTACCCAGAACAATCTACACATTCCATGCAATTCCTATTAAAATACCATCGACAACTTTCACGGAGCTGGAACAAATCATCCTAAAATTTGTATGTAACCAGAAAAGACCCCGAATAGCCAGAGAAATACTGAAAAAGAAAAGCAAAGCTGGCGGCCTCACAATTCCGGACTTCCAGCTCTATTACAAAGCTGTAATCGTCAAGACAGGATGGGACTGGCACAGACACATGGATCAGTGGAACATAACAGAGAGTCCAGAAATGGACCCTCAACTCTGTGGTCAACTAATCTTTGACAAAGCAGGAAAGAATGTCCAGTGGAAAAAAGACAGTCTCTTCAACAAATGGTGTTGGGAAAATTGGACAGCCACATGCAGAAGAATGAAACTGGACCATTTCCTTACACCACACACAAAAACAGACTCAAAATGGAGGAAAGACCTAAATGTGAGACAGGAGTCCATCAAAATCCTAGAGGAGAACACAGGGAACAACCTCTTCAACCTTGGCTGCAGCAACTTGTTGCTAGACATGTCTCCAAAAGGCAAGGGAGGATGGAGAGGGCCCTGCAGATAGGAGGCCCCCTCCTCCCTCCCCACCCCACAGCCACACAAGCCCCCTCCTCACGGGCAAGGGGAGGCAGCTGGGAAATGGAACAGTCACCTGGGCAGCCATCCACAAAGACTGTCTACACTGCAGGAGACTAGTTTTAAGCTGGTTACTGGCGCCCTCCCCTCTCCAGCTGGACAATAAACCCATCACAGAATGTAAAGAAGCTGTATGTTCTTAGCAGGTCTGAGGGGCAGTGGCGAGTAAGTGGTTAATCCTGCTAAAAAAGTGACAAATTTTATAAATAGCAAGAAATGAGCTACTAGTTGAGAGACACTAGACTCAGACTGGCCAACTTCAGACCAGAGTCCTTGTTTCAACAATGTAAGACCAGAAGTTTCAAAAGATCTCATTTTGTGTGGGCCTCAGGCATGGCCTCTGAGGTTTGCTCAGCTTGCTGGCCAAGACTCCAAGGCCTCCTGCACTCACCTCCGTCTGCTGGAGGCCTCCTCTGGAGACCTGCTCCAGACCACCCCTCCCGTGGGCTCAGGTGCCCACCCTGTGCTGGGCCCTACAGAACAGCCTCCTCGAGGCATCAGTTCAGAAGAAAAGATGCTGTTTTTTGACCGGTTTACCCAGAATTCATCTGCCCACGGTGAGAATGGTTTTTTGCGATCCCACAGCCTGAAGGGAATGGATTTTCGAGTTCATGGGAAGGCAGGCACCCAAGAAGAAGAAGAAAGAAAAGGGAAAAAGGGCCCAGAAGGAAAGAGCCTGGGGAGCTCCCTGTCAGTCCCGTGCCCAGCCACCACCAGGATTACAGCCGGCAGGTGGGAAACACTTGCTGGGCGCTACTGTGATCCTAACAGAGTGCTCCTCACCGCGGGTGAACCCTGGCCCGCCCCGCGGGGTGGCCTCAGGGTCACGCAGCCAATCCCGAGCTCGCGCTGACACGCATGTACCCCGGCACTGGCTGGGATATTTTTCTTTCTGTGCCTGTTATTAGCTCCTTTTCTTCCTTTTTCATAGAAGGGGCAAAACATAGAAAGAGAAATTATGGGATTGCTGACTTCAAAGGTTTCCTCGTGGAAAATGCCTGTAATCTTATCTCCTCTATTTTTTGAAGCACTTTCTCTCAAAAGCTCTTGATTGTAAATTATATGGTGTGATAGAACACAAATGAAAGAAAGTGCCTTGGAGTGAGAAGCCAGAACTCAACAACTGCGTTATTTCTAAACCTAGCTATGGGGGGAAAACCAAGACAGCCAGAAACGATCAGATCAATGACATTTAATTATAACATCGTTTTCAAGACTTTCAAAGATGTGACGCTTTTGGGAAGAGGACCAGGACAGGTGGCAGGGGGATGACAGAGGACGGCACCAAATTCTTGACTATGTTCTTCTTTAAAGTTATTAAGAAACGGACTGTTAATAACAAACTAACGAAGCCAGAAAGTAATTTTTTTAAAAAACCACTATTATTAAGTATGTAAGATTTCTGGCCTTTTTTTTTTTTTTTTAATTGAGAAAGGAGACTGAAAAAAACCATCGTGGTTTTTCACATTAACAAAAATTGCCCATTCGGTAAAAACTTGATGTTGTTACACTAGCTGTTCCTAAATACCCATTCTCGGATGGCACTGGCTGATAGGTGTTTCGGGAGGGCATCCTTAGGCTCGGGGCGAGGGGGCTCACTTCTGTGAAGAGCCAGAGAGAAAAGAGTTCAGACGGCAGGCCGCACGGTCCCTGGGGCAACCACTCTGCTCTGCGTGAAAGCTGCCGCAGGAAACATGTACACGAGCAAGTACGGCTACATGCCAGTGGATTTTATTTACCAAAGCAGGTCATGGGCCATACTTTGCTGACTCCTGATCTAGTCAAAGACGACCTTTCCCAACCTCCTTGTTAGGAGGGCATGATCGAATGTGACCACAGATTGGTTATGGGCAATGGGACATGTGCAAAACCCCATTTGTGTCCCTGCAGGGAGGGAGCATGCCTCCCTCTTCGTGGCTGCAATGCTGGGATACAGGGGTACGGTGTGGGGCACAAGCCAAGTGCTGAGAAAGGCAACAAACCAGAGGACCCCGGGCTCCTGCCCGTGAGCCCCCACCATCCCTGGCTGCCGCCCCAGATGCAAAAGAGAAACTCTGCCTTATCTGAGCCACTCTACTCCGAGATCCTTTTCACAGAACAGCCTACCTGCCTATTTGCAATTAGGAAATAATGAAAACTTGACAGATTTTTTTAAAATGCATTTTATAAATCCACTGTCAGGGTTAAGTCCGACTGTAAGGTGATGGTGTATTCTCACAAACAATAGACTATACGAATTCAAACATACAATTCCTCCAATCACGATGCCATTACACCCGCTGTGAATACCTGCTTTGGATCTTATGTGCAGAGAACCCCAGGGATCACTAACTACACTCTCTGTTCTGATCAAACACAGGATAACCCGGTCCTGTCAACAGCGCGGGTCAAGGCCATCGTCCCGCGATGGACGACTCATCATCCCTAAGATGCTTTGGAGTGTGAGCCGCAGGTTCTAGAAGCAGTTTCCACAATGGCGGCACTGATGAAAAAAGTGTCACTGCTTCAAAGTGGGATGAATCCCTCCTCGGTTCTAAGTATCGTTTAGCCGCACTGCCCTGTAATCACACGTCTGGTCCCTAAACCACGTGGCAGAGGACTGTCGTGATGTGTTTCATTAAGAACATCATGAAAACGTATTTACACTACAGACGTGGTTCCTCAGAAGCTGCTTTGATAAATCCACTCCTTCTATTTCTCACTGGTATGTGTTCTTATGCACAAGCTGAGTGCCAAAATCCGAAACCGAAAAGGTCAAAGTGTGGATAAGGGGGAAATTACTACCCACTTCCATTCGGAAATGAGCCAATTAAGGTAAATGTTTTAGAGCTCCTGTTTTCTACATAATGAAATGTAGCAATGACATCTATTCAGATATAAACCAATAAAACCACCAAAACTTCATTTAGTTTCTAGACAAAGATACAAAACGCAAGAAAAATTTCACAGTAAATCTCTGTTAGGATGAAGATTGTATTGACAAAAAAAAAAAAAAAAAAAAGGAACGTAAGTGAGAACAACAGTAACTGTGGTTCCATTGAGCTTTAAGAATGTGAGTTCTTTTAAGGAGAAGCAGACTCACACATGTGAGTCTGGATTAGCAGCTTCACTTGTCTCAATTCAGGTGACTGGAACTGCCCGACTACAATCTGCCCCATCAAGTCTGTTTCTCTCAAGTGTCACCTTTCTTTACTCTGCTGATTGACGTGACTATAAAATTCATTTTAAAAAGGAGGTTCTCCCAAGGGGAACCCTCCTACACTGTTGGTGGGAATGCAAGCTGGTGCAGCCACTCTGAAAAACAGTACAGAGGTTCCTCAAAAAGTTGAAAATAGAGCTACCCTATGATCCAGCAATTGCACTACTGGGTATTTACCCCAAAGACACAGATGTAGGGATCTGAAGGGGTATGTGCACCCCAATGTTTACAGCAGCAATGTCCACAATAGCCAAACTGTGGAAAGAGCCAAGATGTCCATCGACAGGTGAATGGATAAAGAAGTGGTATATATATACAATGGAATATTATGCAGCCATCAAAAAAATGAAATCTTGCCATTTGCAACAATGTGGATGGAACTGGAGGGTATTATGCTGAGCGAAATACGTCAAACAGAGAAAGAAGTATCATATGATCTCATTGATATCAGGAATTTGAAAAACAGGACAGCAGATCATAGGAGAAGGGAGGAAAAAATGAAATAAGACAAAAGCGGAGAGGGAGACAAACCATAAGAGACTCTTAATCTCAGGGAACAAACTGAGGGTTGCTGGAGTGGTGGGGGCTAGGAGGGATGGGTGGCTGGGTGATGGACATTGGGGAGGGTGTGTGCTCTGGTGAGTGCTGTGAATTGTGTAAGACTGAGGAATCACAGACCTGTACCCCTGAGACAAATAATACGTCATATGTTAATTAAAAAAAAAAAAAAAAGAGGTTCTCCCTCACGTACCACACTCCCCTTTGTGACCTGCGTTGAAACAGGACCCATCTGGCTGATGGAGGTGAGAGAAATAGGGGAGGGGGTTTGGCTGGAGCGGTGCTGAAGGAAGAGCCGGGGACGGGCCGCGGGGGCCGAGAGCAAGCCCAGGTGAGCGCGCACCGACGGCCCACAGCATCGGCCACCAGGCCACCTGCTCCACACGCTTTATCTCGGGGGGACAAACTCAGCAGGCTGCGCACTCAGCCCCAGCGAGCGGCGGAGCTGGTATCTGAAACCAGGAGTGGCCCACACCAGAGCCAATGCCCCTTCCACCAAGCCATGAACCTCCAAGGGAAAAGTGGGCGCTGTGAAGTTACTTCCATTCCCTGTAAAGTGACAACAGAAACTGCTTTCTTACACCAGCCTTTCTACTTACATCCAGTAGTTAAAAAATTCTACTCTGGACCCGAGGCCGTGACTGGACACGTAACAGCGGCTCCCGGCCTGTGACCTGCACTCGTCCCCTGCACTCCTCCCAGCTGCGCGAGCCTCTGGTCTCACCTCTACACGGGTCCCCCTTCAGGGATGCTTCAGGAAGCCTGCTCTGACCTCCCCACCCGCCCCGGGTTACTACTTCCCCTCAAGTGAAAAAAGCAAAGTGCTCACGATCGCCGTGTGCAGTGTTGATTACGGATAAGGTTTGCTCTTCACCTACCTGTACCTACACTGACAGTGAGGTGTTCTCATGAGCCACTTCATCCCACAACACGCGAAAGCCAGAGAAACCCTGAGCCCCCACAACGGGGACTGCAGATGAGGTGACGCAAAGGAATTGAAAGCTGTCCCTGGCAGGAAGCAGACCTGTCCCCTCTAAACACAAGTATTTTTCCCCCAGAAGAAAAGTTCCTGAGAGTTTCACTTCCAAAATGTCTGTGATTTTCCTTTAAAAATCTATCTTCGAGTGTTGGAGAGGATGCGGAGAAAGGGGAAGCCTCTTACACTGTTGGTGGGAATGCAAGCTGGTGCAGCCACTCTGGAAAATAATACGGAGGGTCCTCAAGATGTTAAAAATAGAGCTACCCTATGACCCAGCAATTACACTACTAGGGATTTACCCCAAAGACACAGATGTAGTGAAAAGAAAGGGCACCTGCACCCCAATGTTCATAGCAGCAATGTCCGCAATAGCCAAACTGTGGAAGGAGCCGAGATGCCCTTCAACAGATGAATGGATAAAGAAGATGTGGTCCATATATACAACAGAATATTACTCAGCCATCAGAAAGGATGAATACCCAACTTTTACATCAACATGGATAGGACTGTAGGGGATTATGCAAAGTGAAATAAGTCAAGCAGAGAAAGACAATTATCATATAGTTTCACTCGTATGTGGAACATAATAGTGTGGAGGACCACAGGGGAAGGGAGGGAAAACTGAATGGGAAGAAATCAGAGAGGGAGACGAACCATGAGAGACTCTGGACTCTGGGAAACAAACTGAGGGTCACAGAGGGGAGGGGGTGGGGGATGGGGTGACTGGGTGATGGGCATTAAGGAGGGCGTGTGTTGGGATGAGCACTGGTGTTATATGCAGCTGATGAACTGTTGACACCACACAAAAACTTATGACGGACTATCTGCTGGCTAACTGATCATAATAAAAAAAATAAAAAAAAAAATAAAAAAAAATAAAGTTGCATTCTACACAGAAAAAAAAATCTATCTTTGAAGGGAAACACAGGATTGAATGTTTTAAGTCTTTTTTTTTTTTTTTTTTAAAGATTTTATTTATTTGCGAGAGAGAATGAGAGACAGAGAGCATGAGAGGGAGGAGGGTCAGAGGGAGAAGCAGACTCCCCGCTGAGCAGGGAGCCCGATGTGGGACTCGATCCCGGGACTCCAGGATCATGACCTGAGCCGAAGGCAGTCGCTTAACCATCTGAGCCCCCCAGGCGCCCCTGAATGTTCTAAGTCTTAAATTTTACATGCAGTAAAAAGAAAGAATGAATATGTGCGTGTGTGTGTGTGTATCACAGGCCACCTGTGACCCAAGGATCGTTCACTCTGGACGACAAACAGCCACACGCCTTCTGCTGCGCCACTGGCGGAGGAGAGCCCCAAGAAGGCGACCTGGCGCGGGAAGCCCTGCCTGCGCGGCCTGGTGCCGAGGGCAGGCAGCACGTGGGGACCCGAGGCGCAGGGAAGGGGATGCGGGCTGTTACCTCCCAGTGGCTGAACACCAGCTGTGGGCTGGCCAGACCGCTCGTCCGCTTCCTGATCTCATCCGCAAAGCCGAAACTCTCGGCGACAGGCAGCGCGGCCTTGATGATGAACATGTCTGTCCCTTCCTTCATTTCCTCTTGGAGCACTCGGCCTTCTCTCTTGGACAAGACAGCATAGACCCGACCTGCAAAGCCACACCGCTTTTAAATGCATTGAGCTGCCGCGTCTAGAGCCTCACAAAGACCTGATTACTCACGCCCCCGGAACAACCCACTGGTGAGTAACTTTGTTACCAACCAGCTGGGTGTACAAAAGCATGAACACTTTTTTTTTTAAGTATTTAAAAGTACAACTATAAAAAATTAGAGACATAAAGGTAACAAAAGGTGAAACCAGCCCAAGCGGCATGACCCAAAGGGCAATCCCCCCAACACGGCACGGGAAGGGGGAGACTTTGCAAAGAACCTTCTGATAGTGTCACCCATGAGCGGTCTCTGGGCACGAAATCCAGTGAGGTGAGTGTGATCGGGCTTTGTAAATATTAAAATATCTTAATAACCATGAGACGTTATTAACAGGACGGTGATAGCATAAGGCTACTTGGGCCTAGGAAGCAAGCAACTGGCACAGTGACATTTTTATATCAAAAATGAAAACCACACACATAGAGATGCGTGCTCATGTTTTTAAAAACTGCTAACATGTAAGTGGCAGAAGTATTTTATTTCCCTGAAAACGGATGGTCCTTGGCATCTTTAACAAGTCTGATAACAATGTCTCCCGCCACATCCCAGGAACACCAGCAAATCCTCTTGGCTAAAACTCGTATTCCATCCTTCGGCCCAAGGCTGCCTGATGCTCAGAAGGGAGAGGTCTCCCCCGGGGCTCCTGCAGGAGCACCTCGGGGCACAAGTCTTTCAACTGGTAAGCAGGACAGACTCTGCAAAGAACAGAGACCCAGCATCACACACACCTGTGAGGAACCGGCTGGGGCCAGCACTCTGATTAAAGCCTCCCACTTCACCTACCACTCAGAAAAAGTGGTTTTAAGGGTGTAACTGATCTGGGAACACCTTGTCCTTAAAGGTTTACAACACTGTGGCTGAGCGGGGCAGTTCTCTCCTCTGAGCACCAGCACGGGCCCCGGCTCTCCCTTCCTGGGTGCTGGGGGGATGACCTGGGTGCCTGGCCCACCCAGAACTGCTTGCTTCCAACAAGGAACTGAGGACCCAGAGCCAGCCTTCTGACTGTGAACTTCTCCGACTCAGATTTCCCCCTGGTGGTGGGGATCAGGAAGGACCAAGGCAAACAAAAGGCAGGAGGCCCATCGCGTCATGTGGCGGCCTTAGGAATAAAAAACCCCTAAAAACTCTAATGGGTCTTTCTCAGCTCCAGGTTTAGCTGAAAAATCAAACCACAATTCTGTTAGTGCTGAACAGCACAGCCTTCCCCCTACTCTCCCCCACCACCTCCCACACTTTCTGCTCCCTTCCGTTTCCTGAGTGCTCGGATTCTCACTTGGTCAACACCTGGGCTCTACTGCTGGCCTGGGCTCAAGTGGAACTGCTCTGTTGACCTGTCACCGTCACTTTCTGATGGCAAATGTCCTTTTCCCATCCTCTCATGATTTCTGTGTAGCTGCAAAACTACTGACCCATGCCGCTGACGGCTCTCCCCAGCGTCAGCACCGCCCCCCTCAGACCCCGGCCCTATTCAGGGACTGATGTCCCCCCACGACCACTCGCTGAGGCTCCGCTTCTCTGAACTCTCCCTGCGGAGACCTGATTCGTTTACCATTTGTGTGCGTTCAACACGGAGGCCAAGCCTGAGCTGCTGAGACTGTCCCTACGCCCAGTCCCCCCACCCTGTCACCCTCCAGCCCCACGCTGACCACGGAGCCAGGGCACCCCCACCGTGCAAATCCAGCCTGAGATGAAACACCGTCCCTGCCCGTTGTCCACACTAGAAGTCTGTGTTACAGAAACAGAAGAGAGGGTCAGAAGGGAACGGAAGGGTCAGCAAGATCCACCAGAGAGAGCTTCTGCTGGCCCTGCTCCAGCTCACCTCCTCCATGTGGTACAGGCCATGCCAGGGCCCTTCTCCCCGCTGGGCCACTCCCCAGCCCCAAATCTGCTCCCCTCTAGTTTCTGTTAGCTCCAGTTTCTATTACACAGGACAGTGTCATCCCTGTGGCACAGACCAGCCTGCAAGCTCCTCAAGGACGGCTATCTGGCGTCCTCTTCTCCGCCCCGAATACCCCCCATCTTTCCGTGACAGGCCCTTCACTCCCTGTTCCATCCTGACCCTTTCCTATCTGCGCCACCATGACCTGCTCACCCTGCTCTTGGCATGGGGCGCCCAGAACTGAACACACCCATCTGGGGATGATCTGGAAGCTCTGAGACAAGCACAATGACGGTCTGTCTCCTAGAGGCCGTATGTACCTGCCTGGGATTCCCAGCAGGGGAGAAAACCCTAGTACAACAGCCAGCATGTGTGAACGCATAACCTTGACCCAGCTAGCTCATTCTAGAAAAGCTTTAGGTGGTTTGCAGAGGTAAATACGAAACAGCGGGGTGGGGGGGGGGGGGGAGATCTACTGAGTGACTGGAGCGGAGACCGCAAGGGGTGGACCAGCGGGGATGAGCCCCGGCTGTGCTGAGAGGCCCCAGCTCCTCCCCTTCCTTCGGGGATCATGCCGGCAGGATCGGATCAATAACTGCAATGGAGGCTGAATGTAATTAATCGTGTAATTTTGAGCCATGCAATTTTAATTCCACTAAAACTAAATCCTAAAACTGGGGCACAGTGATGGATCACCGAACAGAGGAAAACAGCTATAAATAGAACCTTCCAAATACATGTGGCTTTCATGACAGGTGCGTCCAATGCCTGGACCCTCTAAACCTGCCACCGCTCTCACTGAGATGTTATGGCAGCCATACCCAGGAGGCCTTGTGAGCATTTGGCCTCTGCGAATACTCCGACTCCCCTTCAACACGACGTCTGCTCCATTATACCTCAGTCACCTGTCCCTGCGCCCAAAGATCACGTGTGCCCCGCTGTACTACATGCGAAGCACCAAGAGGCAAGCACCCATCAGGGGAAAAATGGCAACAAAAAGGTTAATCAATAGGGGCGCCTGGGTGGCTCAGTCGTTAAGCGTCTGCCTTTGGCTCAGGTCATGGTCCCAGGGTCCTGGGATCAAGCCCCACATCAGGCTCCCTGCTCAGCGGGAAGCCTGCTTCTGCGTCTTCCCCCTGCTCGTGCTCTCAAATAAAAAAAAATGTTTTAATAAAAAAAAAAAGTTAATTGATGGAAACAGGTTGGTCAGGGCTGGTCTTTGAATGACTACACCATAAACTACCCCCCAGCCCAAATTCAAGGCCCTCTGGGGCTGCAGCAGCGACCCAGGACGTCCAGCTCCAGGACTGCCAGACCCGACAGCACATAGACTGAGCGTCCAGCCGAGCAGGAGTGCTCACCACGGCGGCGCGCATCCCAGGTCCTCCCACTCCGCGTGTGCGCGGTCCTCCAACCCCAGCGCGCCTCGTCCCACTGCACGGTCGCATCCTTTTCATGAGTTAAAGCCCGTTCAGAATCACCTGCTCCACTGAGTCTTCTATGGGATCCCGAGATCAAAACCATCTCTTCACCATCTGAACCTAAGTTGCTCTTGGATGGCATTATATACTCTCGTATACATTTTCTTCTTCTGTAACAGGGCAGCAAGACTGGTCTGTGCACTCCACAGTCGTTCAAGCTGGAAGTTTGGCAATTAAAGGTATGATTTTTTTTTTTTTCAGAATTTAGGATAGGAAGCAGCTGTTCAGAGCAATGTTTTCTCTTACAGTAAATAAACAGGAAACAATGCGAATTTCCAATTTGGGGATGATGGGAAGTAAATTATAGCATAACAAGTTGATGGGATGTTATGCAGAGGTTAAAATGAAATCCGTGAATACTAAATAGCCAAATGGAAGCAGCTTATAAAATAAATAAATGTAAAAAGCAAAACATCACACTCCTTCTACCATACGGTTACAGCTATGGAAAGTGTACTATTATGGACAAAGATTGTAAAACAAAGTGGAAAACGACACGCTGATTTCCAAGGAGGAAGATTTTTCTTTTATCTTGTGGTTTCTGTTATTGCTGGTAACCCTTGTGGTGTAACTTCAATTAAAACACACACGCCGAGAAATCGGTGGGCACTTCTGATTCTTATAAATCAGGTCACACTAACCCCTTTCCCTTTTGTTGCAGAGCAAGCAGACTGCTAAATCAAGCAGATGTGGTTGACAGGATGCAGATGGGCCTCCACCAAACGTGAGCTCCAGTGTGTTGTGGACACGGCGGGGAATGTGGGCTCTTCTACGGAGGAACTCAGCCCCGAGTCTGCAGGAAGTGCATGTCAACAAGTTGTCCCCCACCCCCAGCAAGACGGGTCAGCACCCTGATTGCAGCTCTGTGTCCTTACGATGGTCACCAGCAACCCACGGGTTCAGAAAGCATGATGATCAAATCCAAAGTTGACAGGAGGCTGGAAGGCTAATTAATACTGGGACAGAATCAGGATAACTAGGTAAGGACCCACGCTCAACAAGACACAAGTTCCTGTGAGTAAATGCAAGGTTGCACAGTTGGCTCCAACCAACCCACCGTCCAGGGTTAGAGGGAATGCTGAGCAGAAGCTCCTATAAAACCAAGTGGGAACGAGTCCTCTCTAAGCCCCGTCGTGGTCTTCAGTGCTGTGCTATAAAGAGAGCCAATTTCACACTTAGCTGCTCTAACTGCAACTTATTTCATCCATCACGGCCCGTTTCAAAGAACTATCCCTTTCAAAAAGTCTACCCTGTTTCGAATTTTGCTAATCCCAATTTCTCATAAAATTTCACTGGAAGACCGTATTTATTCACTGGATTCAACTGTGTTGTGCTTTCTGTTTCATATAATTAGGCTTTGTCACCTAACTCATCTCTCAAAGCAGGAATTATGCTTAACAGTAAGCATCTATACACGTCCATACATTTTTGTTGAAATGAATTACGAGATGCTGATGAAACGTAAAAAGAACCCCGTGTTTGGAAGGGAACAGGTTTTTAAAAGTAAACAGTGACACTTATTGAGACTGTTTCTGATACGTTAAGGCACGTATGTTCTCACAATGTGAGCATTTGTCCCTATGGGTAAAAACATAGGGAGGACTGCAGTCGCCGATGCGTGATTAAAACTCTAGAGCTAGCAGAAAAAGTTATTTTTCATACGTGAAGTTGTTGCCAAAGATAAAAACCATGAGGAGCCAAGAATGAAAGAAGCTGCCAGGTTAGAAGAGGGAATATAAAGACAGACAGCTGAAAAACACAAACAAATTTCACTGTCCAAAGTTAAAAGTTATAGGCGAAGGCGCCTGGGTGGCTCAGTCGGTTGAGCGTCTGACTCTTGATTTCGGCTCCGGTCATGATCTCAGGGTTGTGAGATTGAGTCCAATGTCGGGCTCTGCACTGAGCATGGAGTCCACTTGAGATTCTCTCTCTCCCTCTCCCTCTGCCCCTCCTGCTCATGCTCTCTCTCAAGTAAATAAATAAAATTTTTTAAAAATCTAAAAAAAAAAAGTTAAAGGCAACTTTCATGGGTAAAAAATGAGAACAGAAGCACACCTTTAAGAAAGCAGAGTTTACAGGTGAGGAAGGCCATTTTCTTGGGATCATTTCCCCAGGTACAGTGATTCTGAGATGACTATTTTTCCACAAAATGTCCTAAACTGATCATAAGTAATTCTATCCATTTACAGAAGGATTTCTTGTTTTAACGGTCTGTGTAGAAAGAATTAAGTTTTTAAAAGAGACTAAGGACACTCATTTTGCTAAATAAAAAAGACTTGAACTTGTCTTTTTACTTGTGCCAATTCCTGGAGAATTTAGAGCATCCGCCAGCAAAGCCTGGAAGATCCCTGAATATCTAGGCAAGGAAGCAAAAGGCCTTGGGAACATAGAGGGCTCCTCATTTCTTGTTCCAGATGAAGGCGGTAATTCAGAAAGAAGGAAAATACAGAAAGTCAGCAGCTGGCCGTACTGACCTTGGGTACTAGAACGGGGCCATCACTACCGAAGAACCTCTCAAAGCACTGAGAAAACGGACGTTAAGAGGAGGCCCTCACCTCTAAGCAGCTTCACACTGATGAGGACTTCATGCTAATTCAGGAGGAACAATTCCAGACCATATCGAAACACAGTTTCTTCGTAAGGTGGAGGGTGTGCAGCCAGCTAGGTCGCAGAAATGATTAAGAAGGCCGGCCAGTGGCCATGGACCAGAGGCCGTGCACTAACCAACCCACACACACAGGTGCCACGTGGTGGGGTCAGAGGCCCAGCACCGTGGACTGTGCACCAGGAGCAGGCCAGGCGAAGACTGACTTTGCTCCTAAGAGAGAAGAGGACAAATAACCCTGATGATCGAGATCTGTAGCTCTTCCTACAAATGCCAGAACGGAGTGGGACGGCCAGGTGGAGAGAGCCAGGATGGAGAGAAAAGGACAGGATCACAGTGATATTTCGAGGGACTGTCCTAGGGCTGCCTGGTCACGTGCAGGGTCCTGGTGGTGATTTCCTAAAGGAAATGGGAAAGCGGGCATGGAGCACTGACTCAACAGGGATGACTCAACAGTCTGCCTGGAGTGTCGGGCTGATAAATGCCAACAGCTGATCCTGGCTTCATGTGGTACGTGGGAAATTTGTCTTCTCAGAAAGCAAAGGACAAATGCCACTCCCAACGATAATGCAGGAGAGCCGGCAATTTGGGGAGGAGATGTGGGTTTCCATTACTCTCCCAGGAGGGCAGTGAGGGAAGGACAGGCACAGATGTACGGGGACCCCGGACTTTCAGAAGGATCATTTCAACCACATAAAGGAGAAGAAACAGAACAAGTTTTGGGATAACAAACTCTAAGATAAAACTCCTTTCAGGAGTAAGAAGAGTCTGAAATAACAACCACAAATGGTCCCAATGAGAGAAAAAGGAGGAGAGATCCTCCCCATCCCCAAAATACAACAGTAGCTCCAAAATAAACCTGTTCGGTCAAGAAGGGTATACTGCTGCGTCCTCATTCTGTTTTAATAGGACACGCACAGTGGACGGAAGGAGAAAAGGTGCATCAGGAGGGCGTCCGAGGTGTTAAGCTGAGCCTGCCAAAATAAAAGGGCCAACTAACGACACCAGAAAGGGTCTTCTCCATTAGTTTCCAAGCAAGGATGAGACATGCCCACAATATGGAGAAACGTGTGCAGTGTCAATACAGAAGAGCTGGAAGGCAGGGCTTCCTAGTACGTGTGTCCTGCACTGTCCTCAGTGAGGAGAACGGGGGACAGCCTGTGGCAGGGGGAATGAACACAGGAGAACACTCGAGTTCCAGAGAGCGAAGAAGCTGATGAGCAGGTAGCTGGCCTCCTACACAGGGTCCGTCTCTGGGGCCGGAGTCTGTATCTCACGGTCCTTAAGAAACTTGTCCTTTTGAGAAATTATGGATAATCTCTGCCAACAAATGAACTTCTGGGGGGATCAAAACTCTGGATTCTAGAAACTGCAGACTCTGAAGCCATATGCTAACTTCCTGCAGAGTTTTAAGAAAATACTAAAGATTTGTACATATTTATTAAAGTATGATTTAGGCCTTTGGAAATGCGTGGACTTTCTAACACAACATCTTATCAACCTATACTTACTTCATCTATATGGTTGGTACCTTGATCATCAGGGGAAATCTATAGATATGAAGGAGCTTAACTTCATCAAAACATTCAATTCACTGCTTACAGAGTTTCAGTTCTCAGCAGACAAGAAAAGACACATAAAAAAATGAAAAAAGAATCAGTGTGTTAAGATTGTGGTACTGGGACTTCTTTTTCTTGGCATTAAAAAAACAAACAAAAAAACCTTCCTGTACTATTGTGTTTCTCTATAAAACCTAAGGGAAACAAGGAATTGTATAGATCCAGTTTACTCGTGTATAAATTCAGGAGTTCATGGGACTACGTAATTTCTATGGTCTAGTCAATCACCAAAATTTGGATTCTGCTTTCTGGGGATGAAGCGGGAAGACATAACTTACTTTAAAAAAGAAATGATGTTGATCCTGACTCCCCGTGAGTCAGTGACAGGATGCAATTGCTGCTTGAAGTGGGATGCTGAGCAAGTAAAGTATGCCCTAGAGGATGGCAACGGAACAGCGGAAGGGCACCGACGATCCCATCATGAAAACACAGCCGACGGCTCTAGAGGGTTTTCTGCGGGACGTACACTAGAGAACAAACGTGCTCCTCAGGCACGTGACGTGCCACAGCTTGTAGGAGGGACGGATGGGGGCACACGTGGCTGGAAACTAGCAGGAGACAAGACATTTGCCCAAGAGAGGCAAGACGCCACCTCGTCATGCACAGGCTGTGAGCTGCCCATCAACAGAGGTATTCGGGTTGAGGTGGCATCTGTCAGGCTCTTCTTCATGGTTCCCTGATTCTAACTCCACCTCTGCCTTCATGAATATGGAAGTTCTTGGGGAAAGTGGAGAACATCTAGGAATGGTCCTGATTGGTTTCCTCAAACTAATCTATGCGTTCCCTGAGCTGCGAATGCTGTGCTGCATCCAAACAAGGCTGAGACACACTGCACTAGAGGTCACCCCCGCAGATGTTGTTCTAGCACACAAGGCTCTGAGCGGTCCCGCATCACCACGTCCGTGTGGCTGCTCAGCCCAGCTATTTCCCCGAAACGCTGCCGCGGACGCTCCGTCCCTATCCTAGGAGCCCTGCTGTGGAGGCAGGCCTGAATTTCTTTTGGGAAAAAAAACCCCAACAGTTTAGATATCTGCTTTTAGGAATAAATCAGCAAAAGAACCTTACTACTTCCTTCTTACAGGTGAAGAAAAGAAGTCTCAGTGAGAAGGACTATCTGTCAAAAGTCAAAACAGCTACTAAATGCCAGGGCTCCAAGTCTCCAGGGATCCCAGAGGATCTCCTTCTGGAGAGAGAAAAATCAAAGTAGGATTTGCTGTAACAGTCAGTGATGAATAAAGCCCCCAATAATCTTCTTTTGCAGGGACCCAGAATTTACAGAAGCCCTTTTGTGTTAGGTGTGTAAGAATGTCACCGTCCTCTTTGATCATTTCCAGAAAGGCTCTAGTTACCCAGACCGATACGGTTACTCACTTGAGAAAGAGAATGCCGCACAGGTTTGGGTGGTAACACGTATGGGTAGTTTATACCTCATTTGCCAGACCTCTCATTACAGAAAAGAGCCTATTTGCTGCAAATCAAAAGATCTTTGGTAATCAAGTTTCGTCCCACCACCATCCCCCCTCCCCGTCATGATTTTAATATTTAAGGTGCCTGGCTTTCAAAGATCTGAGTTCTTTAGTAAACTAGCTGATGACGTAGCTTCTGTAAAAAAATACTAAGTGCGTTTGAGTTTTCTGACCTCAGAGCCCTCACTGTCCCCCCCTGGCATTTCTCACTGTCCTCGCCCTTCTTACCAAGAACATCACCGGTGGCCATGACGTCACATGTGTACATGGCTGCCATCAGACGCTGAGGTTTCACCTGCAGGGCGTAGCGACATGCCTCCTTCATGGTGGCGATGAGCTGTCCTGAGAAGGGTCCGTAGCAGTCAGTGAGCGAAGACTCTCCTTTCTGCGAAGTCTTCTTCTCCAAGGGCTCAGAGCCGCCGTCTCGGAGCCCCGGGTTTTTGCCTCCACCGGAACAGGCTTCCTCTTCCCCTTGGCTGTCCTGCACCACATCCCTTTGCTCTTCATTGTGTTTATCACTTGCCCCTTGTTCCTCAAATTTACTTAGGTACCATTTTTCCAAAACAAAACAGACACCCATGAGAGGCTCCTCACACATGGGGCCAGAGAGGGTTGCTAGCTGGAAACCACTCACGATGCTGTTGCCCAAATCTCGGTATCTACTGGCCTCTTTTGAAGCTTTGATGGCTGGGCCTGTCCATACTGAGTTCTGGAAGTCTTCGCTTTTATTAACTAATATGTTGGGCCCGCATTTTCTTGGGCCAAATGACCAGATTTGGTCAACAGTGTTCCTCCATTTTCTCCCTGTTAGGTATTGCTCTAGTTTTCCTTTGAATTCGCAAATTTTCTCTTGGGTCTTCTGGTGGATCATCTGAGTATGTCTGCCCTCATTCAAAGAGGATGTCAACTGCTCCATAGAACGAATCAAATCACTATTTTCTTCCAGAAGCTGTGTGACTTCTTCCGGAAGGGGCATGGCTCGAACACTGAGTGTGGCAAGCTTATTGGGGGTTGTTATGGTGATGAGCCCATCAGAGTCAACTTGGATTCCTTCAGGGATTTTACTCTGATCTTCTTTTGTTTGGTGGATAACTGCAACTTTTTGTTGTTTGCCTATTTCTTCATTGACCATGTCGACTTTTGGGGGTTTTGTGATTGTTTCTCTGAATGGAATAATGGGTTCAGAAACACTGATTTGAATCTTTGCAAACCTACAGACAAATGCAAGAGAAATAACAAGGTTATAATAAACGGCATCAAAATTCCCATATAGAAATGTCACACAATGGAGATTCTACAAAAACACAGAAACATAAAAGTGATTTTTCTAGGAAAGATCAGTACTGTAAATTATATCAGAATTCAAAGACCACTTTCATTTTGGATTGAAAGGACCACCTCTAATAGGAACATACCTTGAGGAACATACCTTCAGGGAGTTCTTTGCATAAATACGAATTTCACTGCTTTGTTCACGCTCAAAAAATAAATAAATAAACCATCTATTTAGATAAAAGTGTTCTGAGTGGAAAGTAAGTATTTTAATAAGATCTGACATATGAATTCTTTAAAATACTATTTGCCAACTTAAGAACCTAGAGAAGACAAGCTCCATGATTATAACAAAGAATCAAGAACTTCAGGACACCTAGTCAAGTGCTGACAATGTATTTGGCTTCAATAATGAGGCTCACGGCGAGGCTAGGATGATGCAGGAGTGTGTCTGAGCAACACTTTCCAAAAGAACTTCCTGCGGTGATGGAGATGTTCTGTATGCACTGTGATTGCTGGGCACCTGAAATGTGGCTAGTATAATGGGGAAGCTTTAATTATTTAATTAAATTTAAACAGGCACACATAGCAACTGAGCATGTGATATGTGGCTGGTGTGGCTCAGGAACTGAAGTTTTAATTTTACTTAACTTTAATGTGAAATAGCCACACGTGGCCCGTGGCTACTGTATACGGATTTTGAACCTCGGTCCAGTACCACGTTCAGAAAGCCCCTTTTCCACATGTTATCAGGTTTAGTTTCTTTTTTTTTTAGAAAAAAAATTTTTAAGATTTTATTTATTTATTTGAGAGAGAGAGAGAGAGTAGGGGGAGGAGCACAGGGAGAGGGACAAGCAGACTCCATACTGAGCACAATGTGGGGCTTGATCCAATGACACAGAGATCATGACCTGAACCGAAACCAAGAGTCGGACGCTTAACCAACTGAGCCACCCAGGTGCCCCTCAGGTTTAGTCTCATGCTGCATTTTCTTCCTAATGAATTATGAGTTCACAGAGGGCAGATTTGAGGAAATTGGTGTGGACTGATTGTGATGACAAGGAAACCATGCAATCTTTCTCTTATTTTCTGTCTAGTTCACTCCCAGGTAATACCAAGGCTCTGGTCTGCTCCATGTCTGCCATTTGCAGTGGGGATGGACACATGTCTGAATGGACATACAAGTATGTGTGTGTGTTCACATGTACACTTTATATGAGATCTTGGGACAGTGGAACAATGCTTTTTTGTTACTCAGTAAGGGAACCAAATATTAAAAGTTTTTGAAATGCTTACATTTGATTCTAGATTTGTTCTGGTTTCTGTAGAACATTCTGTGGATCTGGACAGGTATTTGGTTTATCTGATTTTATTCTTTTTGATTAAATTTGAAAACTCAGTAACTAGACGGTTTTCTAAAAAATAGCATGTTACTAAAATTGGTAAAATTGAACCTAATTGATTTTAGAATATGGCACCTGAACAGACCATAATGTGTGGAAGAAAATAACATGAATAAACATTATTTCCAAGAAAGGTTTCGGTTTTGCCAGTGTGTTCACTTTCAAAGATTAGTGTCTCTGAATGCTGTTTCGGTTCACTGCTATTATTGTTACAGAATATACAAGATGGATGTTTTCTTGATGTTGTATTAATTTAAAATATACTCTGTGAGGGGTGCCTGAGTGGTTCAGTCGGTTAAGCAGCTGGCTCTTGATTTCGACTCAGGTCAGGATCTTAGGGTCGTGGGATCAAGCCCCGTGTTGGGCTTCACATTAATAGTGGAGCCTGCTTGGGATTCTCTTTCTCCCTCTCTCTAAAAAAAAATTTTTTAAAAATATAAAATATACGTTTTGTGAAATAGGTGATGGGGATTAAGAATACACTTACCATGATGAGCACTGGGTAATGTATAGAACTGCTGAACTACTATATTGTACACCGGAAACTAATAGAACACTGCGTATTAATTATGCTGGAATTAAAAAAAAACTTAATAAAAAAAGCACTACTTTGTTCAGGGTATTGTGACTACTCACAAAAGTGATCGCTGAAGTCATCATCAAATGCATTCGGTGCCCACTATGTGCACTGGGACGTGCCCTACACATTTTTATGTATTACAAATAGTAACAAAATATACTTTAATACCTGAACTTGACAAAGACAGCACACACAGATAAACCTGCAGTTCAATCTTACTTAAGAATTCAGATATAAAATCTAAAATTACAATGAGAAAAAAAGGATGTATGTGTATTTTTTCTTTTTACTAGTCACTTACTATGTATGAGACACTGTGCTAAGTGTTCTACACGCATTATATCTTTAGTATTATCCTCATTTTCTAGAGGAGAAAACCAGGTAAGAAAGATTAAGTCACACCCCCAAAGTCACAGAGCTCGTCAGCGGGGAAGCCAGGACTCAAATTTAGGTCTGACCTCAGAATCCATTCTTCTTCCGGTTATGCTATACTGAAAAATTAAACAGCACATCAAAGGAATACTTCACTGCAACACTAGGTAGCTTTTATTGCGGGGTATAAAAATTTATTTGTATTAAGAGATCTGTTAAAATAATATAGCACATTAAAAATGTCAAATAAAGTAATCCATCTATGTAACCATCTGTAAAACCGCTTAGCATTCAATAAAATTTAATACCCTTTCCTGATTTTTAAAAAAGGAAAGCATTTAGAAATCTCAGAAGTAGGAAAATATTTTTAAATTATCATTATTTTGAGAAAATATGCTCATATTCTTAGAACACTCAAGAAAATCACCTGCTGAGCTACTGAAACGATGAGTGAATACATCTATGACATCGGCCCCCTTCCCTCGTATTGTAAGGTAAAAAGGGCTGTGCGTCTTACCAGCCCTTCAGCTTTCTGAGGGTCCCAAGAAGTTCCCTACAATAACCATTTACAAGATGAATGAAAACCACTCCACGCCATGGAAGTGGGAGTGTGCACATGACCGTCACACCTGCAAAGCACCTCGGGACCGAAGGCTCTTCAAATCCCGGGAATGCAGAGCCTGCCATTACTTCCAGAGAATGCAGGAGGCTCAGACTCCCCCAGCAACCTCCCGTGGCTTCCTGCCATCCCCGAGCACCAGCACCGGGAGATCCTGCCGTCTCTGACCAGCCCTTCCAGCCGTGAGATCTGGACATGAAGAACCCTGGCAGTCTCTCTGGCCGGGACGCGACAGGCCGTCTCCTACCTCCCGTTCCTGCACGTAAGGTGGTCCTGAACGTGTGTGAGAGTTGGAAAGGAAGCTTACAGGTTAGAAGGCAGGTTCTGTCCCACGAGAGCTAAAAAAAACTCTAGAATTTCTAGAATTCTCTTCATGTAGGTATAATTGTAAAATTTCATAGGATAGGTGACAAAACAAAAATCAACTGACCCGTGACTGCCCACACAGTGAACACCCACGAAAGCAGCCGCTCCAGTCAACACTACGAGCCCTCAGGAGGACCGTCAGGCCTTCCCCCGAGCCCACCCTGACTTTGACTGTAGTCCTTTCTTTAAGTCTTTTCATCCCCTGAACCTGCACCCCCTGCAGGCGACAGCTCAGTCTGGTCTGCTTTTGTGCTGTATATAGCAACCCCATCAAACCTCGTTTCTTCAGTTGGGTTCTTTGGCTCAGTATTATGTTGTGAGATTTCTCCATGTTCGAATAGCTAGCTTGTTCACTGAGGTTACTCTACAGAATTGCATGGTAAGACTATACCATAATTTATTTATTTATCCACTATACTCTTTGAGTTGTTTGCAGTTTGGGGCTATTAATATGTCTGTTGCTATGAATATTCATGGCGCACACTTGTTAAGCTTTGTGTTAAGTATCTTTAGACTAGAAACGGGAGTAGATGTGCCAAGCCACAGGAAGTACCTACCCCCTACCTGAGTAGGTAGCATGGAATTGTATTCCAAAGGAGTTGCACCAATTCCCATTCTCACTAGTTATGTAGGTGAATTCCTACTGCCTATCTCTGCCACCATCTGATACTGTCACTTTTAAGTTTCAACCACTCTGGTGGATACACAGAGGTATCTCACTTTGGTTTTACTTTCCTTTCATTAACTAATAAGTTGAATATCTTTGCATATATTTATTAGTTTTAGGCTGCTGTTATGTAAAGCACCTGTTCAAATCTTCGTTCCATTTTCTAGGATTGTTGGCTCTCATTACTTGTAGGAATTCTTTATATATTGGAGCTTTAAGTCCTTTGTTTATTATACGTTTTACAAATGTGCTCTCTGACCCCATGGCTTGCCTTCTTACTCTTCACAGTGTCTTCCAATGATTAAACTTGACTCTGTCATTCATGCTTTTAACACCCTATTTAAGAAGCTTTGCCCTATCCCGAGGTCTCAAAGGTATTCTCCTCTATTATCTTCTAGGTACTTTATGATTTTTGCCCTCCACACTTTACAATGCACCTGGAATAAATCGCTGAGTTCAGGATGAGGTAGAGGCTTTCCAGACAGAGGTCCGAGCTGCCAGAACCAACTGCGGAGAGGCCGGTCCTCCCCACTGTTCCGCTGCCCCCCTTTATTTTTTTTTTTAAGATTTTATTTATTTATTCATGAGAGACAGAGAGAGAGAGGCACAGGCAGGCTCTGTGTGGAGCAGGGAGCCCGATGCGGGACTCGATCCCAGGACCCTGGGATCATGACCTGAGCTGAAGGCAGACACCTAACCGACTGAGCCACCCAGGCGCCCCGTGTCCCTCACATCTGTGCTCTCTGCACGAGTCCACTCATCCGTCTATCCTTATGTCAACAGCACATAGCAGACTCCTGTAGCGTTAAAACAGGTTTTGATTTCCAGTGGAGTAAGAACTTCCACCTTGTTCTACTTTCTGAACGGGCTTTGGTCATTACTGGCCCTTTGCATTTCCACACAAATTTGTCAAGCTCTGCAAACATATAGTTAACAGGATTTTGACTGGGACTGCTCTGAATGTATAACCACTTTGGGAAAAGCTGACATCATTTTAATATTAAATTTTTAAAGCCATACACAACACAACCTTCTTCTGTGTTTTATAGTTTTTGCACAGAGGGCGTATAAATAGTACATTTTATTCCTGGATATTTGATATTTTTGTTACTGTAAATGGTCACCTTAAAATAATTTTCATTTTACGTTTATTAATGGTATAAGGAAATGCAATCCATTTTGCATATTAATCTTGAATAGAGCAACCCTGCTGAATTTACTTACTAGTCTTAACAGTTTCCATAGATTCTTCTGGATTATTAGTACACAATCATATCATATGCAAAAGGTGATGGTTTTAATCTTTCCTTTCCGATTCCCATATCCTTTATTTTTTATTCTTTATAATGCTACCCAAGACCAATACTACAACGTTCCACAGAACCTGTAACAGGGGGCACCCTTGTCTTATTTCTCATCGTAAAAGAAAGCTTCCAAAAATTTCACCCAGTGAGTACGTTTGCTATAGTTATTCTGAAGATACTCTGCATCAGTTTAAGGAAATTCCTTTCTAGTCCTAGTTTGCTAAGAGTTTTGATCATGCATGAATATTGGATTTTATTAAACGCTTTTCCTTTGTCCACTGAGATGATTTCTCTCCTTTTCCTGTTAATCCGGTAAAGGTACATTGATACATTTTTTAATTTTTTTAATTTTTATTTTATTTTATTGAATTATGTTAGTCACCATACATTATTAGTTTTTGATGTAGTGATCCACGATTCACTGTTTGCGTATAACACCCAGTGCTCCATGCAGTACGTGCCCTCCTTAATACCCAACACTGGGCTAACCCTTCCCCCCACCCCCCTCCCCTCTAAAACCCTCAGTTTGTTTCTCAGAGTCCATAGTCTCTCATGGTTCGTCTCCCCCACCGATTTCCCTCCCTTCAGTTTTTCCTTCCTTCTCCTAATGATATATTTTTTTAAATACAGATTTTGTATATTTATCTGAGAGAGAGAGAGAGCATGAGCATGGGGAGGGGCAGAGAGAGAAGCAGACTCCCTGCTGAGCAGGGAGCCCAACACGGGACTCGACCCCAGGACTCCGGGATCATGACTCAAGCCAAAGGCAGACACTTAACCAACTGAACCACCCAGGTGCCCCTTGATTTTTTTAAATTTTATTCCAATTTTGAATTCTTTTGATAATTATAGGACTACCAGGCTTTCTATTTTTTCATTGGTCAGATTTTTTAGGACTTTGTCCATTTGCTTTAAAATTTACTGGTATGAAACTGCTCATGATACTCTCTTATGTTTCTTGGCCCAGGACAAGCTACCTAGCACCCAATTCATTAAGGTGCCCTGAACTCCAACATGCCATCAGGGGACTTGAAGATGCAATGTCTTTTGTCAACACCAGCTGACGCAGCTCACTCAGGGTCCCCGTATAGCACATAACATACCACCACTGCCTGACTGGGTCCTGATGGACCTGTCCACTATCCTCTCCCACACTTGCTCCAGCGGACTTCCCAGCTAATTATCCATTCAGGTGGAAGAGAGGATTCCTCCCTACGTGGGCTCCAGGTTTCCTCTCTGACGTGGGACAGAGAACAGTGTGCTTGAACGTGAGGTCATTTCTCTACTGCACCAGGCCACAATGCAAAGGAAATTATTTTTGTTTTGTGTTGAAGGGGAAGGTGTCCTCACTTTTAGAAACTAGAATTTTTAGGAAAAGCAAATAACAAGGACTTCAGAATTCATCAAGTATCTTATTAAAGCAGTATATATTTTTTGAAAAGCAAATAGATTTTTGCTTTTATTAGCCTCATTCAATGTAAGTCTAAATTATTTTCAGGTATTTGGATAAGGTATTTTCTAAAAAGGTTCACACAGAGTAGTTTCCAAAATAAACTGATTTATTAAAATATTTTAATGCCACATTAAGGGCATGTTTCTAAAAAACTAATTTCTTTTATTATGAACTATAGTTTTTTTCTCCTGAGATAAAAAAGTACCCATAATGAAAGCCATGAGAAAAAATTAAAAGACTAAACAAAGATACAAATAAGCAGTAATCAATTAAAATCAATTTTAGGTTTATGGGAAAACATTATTTGAAATGTAATTCTAAGTGCCAAAAAGCATCTTTTTAAAGAGGAGTTAATGGCCTGAGAAATGTAAGGTTATTTAACATGGATTTTAATTGGCAGCAGAGTGTGAAAAGAGAAAATAATTTAGTTCAAAGACCCCAAAAACGAACACAGTATTTCAATGGTTTTTAAAAAATCCTCGAGAGCTGTTATTATCTTAAAATATACCTTAAAATTTATCCAATTAGCATTATTCTCTAACCAATATTGTAACCTTCAGAAATTGTAAGAAATAGTATCAAACATTGAGGAAACGGAAGATCTGCCTTCCAGTTTTGTACTAATCATGGCTATAAAAACATTTAAAGGAGGTACAAGCCACAACATCATTTTAGGCTGAAGAACAGAGCTGAGAAAACTCCCCCTCTGGCAGGAGCTTCTACAACGTCCCCAAGGATGGCGCCACAGGGCACCTGTTCTCATGCTATTCCATTATGAGCAGTAGTGGGAGGATGGTGGCGGGAGGACTGTAACATGAGTACTGCAGTGGGAGGACTGTAGCATGAGGACTGTGCGGGAGGACTATGGCACAAGCACTGTGGTGGGAGGACTGCAGCAGGAGGACTGTGGCATGAGTACTGCGGTGGGAGGACTGTGGCACGAGTACTGCGGCACAAGTACTGCAGCGGGAGGACTGCGGCACAAGTACTGCAGTGGGAGGACTGCAGCACAAGTACTGTGGCGGGAGGACTGCAGCACGAGGACTGCGGCAGGAGGACTGTGGCGGAGCATGATGGCAGCAGTATGACCGCCGTAGTAAGAGCTGGTCGTACCAGTACCAACGTGACTGGCTTGTCATAAGGATTAAATGAGACAGTGTTTAACACAGTGACTGGCATGTAATAATAATTATGTTGATTATTTATAACAGTCCCCCAAGGGGGCTGAGCAAGATGGCGGAGCAGGAAACCTGGATTTCGTCTCCTCTCAGGAATTCAGCTGGATACGGATCAAACCAATCTGAACACCTACAAACGCAACAGGAGATTGAAGAAAAGAATAGCAGCAACTCTCTGAACAGAAAAGCGACCACTTTCTGGAAGGTAGGACGTGCGGAGAAGTGAATCCGAGGCGATATTCGGGAGGATAGACGGCGGGGGAGGGGCCTCCATCGGGCCTCCATCGCTTCTGGCAAGTGATAGAGCCGCGGAGCACAAAATCGGAACTTTTAGAAGTCTGCTCCGCTGAGGGACGTCACTCTGGTGGCTAAGCAGGGGGTGGAACCCTCGCGGGACAGTGTGGTCTCAGGACCCTCGGGGTCACAGAAAGACCGGGGGTGCCTGAGTGCGGCGGAGCTCCCAGGGATCGGAGCGGGGAAGCCGGCTGCAGAGACGGAGCCCAGGCGCGGGCTCTCAGCTTGGGGTTGTCATAGACCGTGATCCGCGGCACAGTAGGGCCACTGCTCCTCCAGCAGGGACCCAACAAGCGGCAGATCCAGGGAGACTCCCCTTCCTCCCCTGGGAGGAGCGGCGCGCACCGCGGGGATCTGCGGGGTTTGGAGACTCCACCCGGGGTCAGGTGCCAGAGAGAGAAACACGCGGTCACAGGCTGGGTGAGCACGGAGTGCGGCCAGAGACCGGGGAGACGGGAGTGACTGACTGTTTTTCTCTGGGGGCACACTGAGGAGCGGGACCCCGAGTTCTCGGCTCCCCCGGGGCGGAGATTGGGAGGCTGCCATTTTCACTCTCGGCCTCCAAAGCTGTACGGAAAGCTTGCAGGGAACAACAGCTCCCGAGAGCAAACCCGAGCAGATGACTTAGCCCGGACCGGCAAGGGCGGGGCAATTCCGCCTCTGGCAAAGACATTTGGGAACCACGGCAACAGGCCCCTCCCCCAGAAGGTCAGCGAGAACAGCCAGCCAAGACCAGGTTTACCGATCAATGAGAACGGCAGAACTCCAGCGCTAGGGGAATACTGCACAGAGAATTCATGGTTTTTTGGGGCGCCCGGGTGGCTCAGTAGGTTGAGCGTCAGCCTTCAGCTCGGGTCATGATCCCAGGGACCTGGGATCAAGCCCCGCATCAGGCTCCCTGCTCGGCGGGGGGCCTGCTTCTCCCTCTACCACTCCCCCTGCTTGTGTTCCCTCTCTCGCTGTCTCTCTCTCTGTGTCAAATAAATATTAAAAAAAAAAGAGAATTCATGGCTTTTTCCCATGATTCTTTAGTCGTTCAAAGTTATTTTTTTTTAACTGTCTTTTTTTTTTTGAATTTTTCTTTTTCCCTTTTTCAGCCAACATCTTATCAATCCCTTTTTAAAAAAAACATTTTTATTTTTCATTTTTAGAGTCATATTCTATCCCTTCATAGTAGTTACCCGTATTTTTGGCATATATATATATAAGTTGTTCTCTCTTTAAAATTTTGAGATAGTTTCTTCTAACAGATCAAAATATACCCTAAATCTCTATTGTATGGTCTTTTTCTACTCCCCTGCCTGCCTGATCATATTCTCTCCCTTTTTTCTTTTTTTTTTTTAAATCCTCTTCTTCCTTTTTTCAAACAACTTATCAATTCCTTTTATAAAATTTTTTATAATTTCCATCTTTACAGTCATATTCCATCCCTTCATCATATCAACCCTTATTTTTGTACATATGTAAGTTTTTCTTTCTTTAAAATTTTGGGAGGCACTTTCTTCTAACAGACCAAATACACCCAAAATCTAGCGTGTGGCACTGATCTATATACCAGCCTGATCATATTTGATCACATTCTGTTTTTTTTGGTTTTGTTCTGTTTTTGTTTGTTTTTATCTTTAACTTTTTCTTTTCCTTCTTTTTTTCTTTTTCTTTTTTCTCTCTTTCCCTTTCTTTTCCCACTGCTTTAGGTCTTTTCTGATTTGTTTAGAGTATATTTTCTGGGAACGTTGTTACCCTGTTAGCATTTTGTTCTCTCATTCATCTATTCTCCTCTGCACAAAATGACAAGACGGAAAAAATCACCTCAACAAAAAGAACAAGAGGTAGTACGGACTGCTAGGGACCGACTCAATACGGACATTAGTACGATATCAGATCTAGAGTTCAGAATCATCACTTTAAAGATACTAGCTGGGCTTGAAAAAAGCATGGAAGTTATTAGAGAAACCCTTTCTGGAGAAGTAAAAGAACTAAAATCGAACCAAGTAGAAATCAAAAAGGCTATTAATGAGGTGCAATCAAATATGGGGGCGCTAACTACTAGGATAAATGAGGCAGAAGAGAGAATCAGTGATATAAAAGACCAAATGATGGAAAATAAAGAAGCTGAGAAAAAGAGAGATCAACAACTACTGGATCACGAGGGCAGAATTCGAGAGAAAAACGATACCATAAGACGAAACAACATTAGAATAATTGGGATCCCAGAAGAAGAAGAAAGAGAGAGAGGGGCAGAAGGTATAAGGGAGCAAATTATAGCAGAGAACTTCCCTAATTTGGGGAAGGAAACAGGCATCAAAATCCAGGAAGTACAGAGAACCCCTCTCAAAATCAATAAAAATAGGTCAACACCCCGACATCTAATAGTAAAACTTACGAGTCTCAGAGACAAAGAGAAAATCCTGAAAGCAGCTCGGGAGAAGAGATATGTAAGCTACAATGGTAGAAACATTAGATTGGCAACAGACCTATCCACAGAGACCTGGCAGGCCAGAAAGGACTGGCAGGATATATTCAGAGCACTAAATGAGAAAAATATGCAGCCAAGAATACTATATCCAGCTAGGCTGTCATTGAAAATAGAAGGAGAGATAAAAAGCTTCCAGGACAAACAAAAACTAAAGGAATTTGCAAACATGAAACCAGCCCTACAAGAAATCTTGAAAGGGGTCCTCTAAGCAAAGAGAGAGCCTAAAAGCAACATAGACCAGAAAGGAACACAGACAATAGACAGTAACAGTCACCTTACAGGCAATACAATGGCACTAAATTCCTATCTTTCAATAGTTACCCTGAATGTAAATGGGCTAAATGCCCCAATCAAAAGACACAGGCTGTCAGACTGGATTAAAAAACAAGACCCATTGATATGCTGTCTGCAAGAGACTCATTTTAGAACCAAAGACACCCCCAGATTGAAAGTGAGGGGGTGGAAAACCATTTACCATGCTAATGGACACCAAAAGAAAGCTGGGGTGGCAATTCTTACAGCAGACAAATTAGATTTTAAACCAAAGACTGTAATAAGAGATGAGGAAGGACACTATACCCTACTTAAAGGGTCTATCCAACAAGAAGATCTAACAATTGTAAATATCTATGCCCCTAACATGGGAGTAGCCAATTATATAAGCCAATTAATAACAAAAGCAAAGAAACACATTGACAACAATACAATAATAGTGGGGGACTTTAACACCTCCCTCACTGAAATGGACAGATCGTCTAAGCAAAAGATCAACAAGGAAATAAAGACTTTAAATGACACACTGGACCAAATGGACTTCACAGACATATTCAGAACATTCCATCCCAAAGCAACGGAATACACATTCTTCTCTAGTGCCCATGGAACATTCTCCAGAATCGATCACATCCTAGGTCATAAATCAGGTCTCAACCGGTACCAAAAGACTGGGATCATTCCCTGCCTATTTTCAGACCTTACAATGCTTTGAAACTAGAACTCAATCACGAGAGGAAAGTCGGAAAGAACTCAAATACATGGAGGCTAAAGAGCATCCTACTAAAGAATGAATGGGTCAACCAGGAAATTAAAGAATTTTAAAAATTCATGGAAACCAATGAAAATGAAAACACAACTATTCAAAATCTTTGGGATGCAGCAAAGGCAGTCCTAAGAGGAAAGTATATAGCAATACAAGCCTTTCTCAAGAAACAAGAAAGGTCTCAAGTACACAACCTAACCCTACACCTAAAGGAGCTGGAGAAAGAACAGCAAATAAAGCCTAAACCCAGCAGGAGAAGAGAAATAATAAAGATCAGAGCAGAAATCAATGAAATAGAAACTAAAAGAACAGTAGAACAGATCAACGAAACTAGGAGCTGGTTCTTTGAAAGAATTAACAAGATTGATAAACCCCTGGCCAGACTTATCAAAAAGAAAAGAGAAATGACCCAAATCAACAAAATCATGAATGAAAGAGGAGAGATCACAACCAACACCAAAGAAATACAAACAATTATAAGAATATATTATGAGCAACTCTATGCCAGCAAATTAGATAACCTGGAAGAAATGGATGCATTCCTAGAGATGTATCAACTACCAAAACTGAACCAGGAAGAAATAAAAAACCTGAACAGACCTATAACCACTAAGGAAATTGAAGCAGTCATCAAAAATCTCCCAAAAAACAAAAGCCCAGGGCCAGATGGCTTCCCAGGGGAATTCTACCAAACATTTAAAGAAAAATTAATACCTATTCTTCTGAAACTGTTCCAAAAAATAGAAATGGAAGGAAAACTTCCAAACTCATTTTATGAGGCCACCATTACCTTGATCCCAAAACCAAAGACCCCATCAAAAAAGAGAACTACAGACCAATATCCCTGATGAACATGGATGCAAAAATTCTCACCAAAATACTAGCCAATAGGATCCAACAGTACATTAAAAGGATTATTCACCACGACCAAGTGGGATTTATCCCTGGGCTGCAAGGTTGGTTCAACATCCGCAAACCAATCAACGTGATACAATACATTAACAAAAGAAAGAACAAGAATCATATGATCCTCTCAATAGATGCAGAAACAGCATTTGACAAAGTACAGCATCCTTTCTTGATCAAAACTCTTCAGAGTATAGGCATAGAGGGTACATACCTCAATATCATAAAAGCCATCTATGAAAAACCTACAGTGAGTATCATTCTCAATGGGGAAAAACTGAGAGCTTTCCCCCTAAGGTCAGGAACGCGGCAGGGATGTCCACTATCACCACTGCTATTCAACATAGTATTAGAAGTCCTAGCCACAGCAATCAGACAACAAAAAGAAATCAAAGGCATCCAAATTGGCAAAGAAGAAGTCAAACTCTCACTCTTTGCAGATGATATGATACTTTATGTGGAAAACCCCAAAGACTCCACCCCAAAACTGCTAGAACTCATACAGGAATTCAGTCAAGTGGCAGGATATAAAATCAATGCACAGAAGTCAGTGGCATTCCTATACACCAACAACAAGTCAGAAGAAAGAGAAATTAAGGAGTCGATCCCATTTACAATTGCACCCAAAACCATAAGATACCTAGGAATAAATCTAACCAAAGAGGCAAAGGATCTGTACTCAGAAAACTAGAAAATACTCATGAAAGAAATTGAGGAAGACACAAAGAAATGGAAAAACGTTCCATGCTCATGCATTGGAAGAACAAATATTGTGAAGATGTCAATGCTACCTAGAGCAATCTACACATTCAATGCAATCCCCATCAAAATACCATCCACTTTTTTCAAAGAAATGGAACAAATAATCCTAAAATTTGTATGGAACCAGAAAAGACCCCAAATCGCCAGAGGAGTGTTGAAAACGAAAAGCAAAGCTGGCGGCATCACAATTCTGGACCTCCAGCTCTATTACAAAGCTGTCATCATCAAGACAGTATGGTACTGGCACAAAAACAGACACGTAGATCAATGGAACAGAATAGAGAGCCCAGAAATGGACCCTCAACTCTATGGTCAACTAATCTTTGACAAAGCAGGAAAGAATGTCCAATGGAAAAAAGACAGTCTCTTCAACAAATGGTGTTGGCAAAATTGGATAGCCACATGCAGAAGAATGAAACTGGACCATTTCCTTACACCACACACAAAAATAGACTCCACATGGTTGAAAGACCTCAATGGGAGACAGGAGTCCATCAAAATCCTAAAGGAGAACACAGGCAGCAACCTCTTCGACCTCAGCCGCAGCAACTTCTTCCTAGAAACATCGCCAAAGGCAAGGGAAGCAAAGGCAAAAATGAACTCTTGGGACTTCATCAAGATAAAAAGCTTTTGCAAAGCAAAGGAAACAGTCAACAAAACCAAAAGACAACCGACAGAATGGGAGAAGATATTTGCAAATGACATATCAGATAAAGGGCTAGTATCCAAAATCTATAAAGAACTTATCAAACTCAACACCCAAAGAACAAAGAACCCAATCAAGAAATTGGCAGAAGACATGAACAGACATTTTTCCAAAGAAGACATCCAAATGGCCAACAGACACATGAAAAAGAGCTCAATATCGCTCGGCATCAGGGAAATCCAAATCAAAACCTCAATGAGATACCACCTCACACCAGTCCGAATGGCTAAAATTAACAAGTCAGGAAAGGACAGATGTTGGCGGGGATGCGGAGAAAGGGGAACTCTCCTACACTGTTGGTGGGAATGCAAGCTGGTGCAGCCACTCTGCAAAACAGTATGGAGGTTCCTCAAAAAGTTGAAAATAGAGCTACCCTATGATCCAGCAATTGCACTACTGGGTATTTACCCCAAAGATACAAAAGTAGGGACCTGAAAGGGTACGTGCACCCCGATGTTTATAGCAGCAATGTCCACAATAGCCAAACTGTGGAAAGAGCCAAGATGTCCATCCACAGATGAATGGATAAAGAAGAGGTGGTATATATATACAATGGAATATTATGCAGCCATCAAAAGGAATGAGATCTTGCCATTTGCAACGACGTGGATGGAACTGGAGGGTATTATGCTGAGCGAAATAAGTCAAACAGAGAAAGACATATATCATATGACCTCACTGATATGAGGAATTCTTAATCTCAGGAAACAAACTGAGGGTTGCTGGAGTGGGGGGTGGGGTGGGAGGGATGGGGTGACTGGGTGATGGACACTGGGGAGGGTATGTGCTCTGGTGAGTGCTGTGAATTGTGCAAGACTGTTGAATCTCAGATCTGCACCTCTGAAACAAATAATGCAATATATGTTAAGAAAAAAATAGAAGAAGAAGAAGATAGCAGGAGGGGAAGAATGAAGGGGGGGAATTCGGAGGGGTAGACGAACCATGAGAGACGATGGACTCTGAAAAACAAACTGAGGGTTCTAGAGGGGAGGGGTGGGAGGATGGGTTAGCCTGGTGATGGGTATTGAGGAGGGCACGTTCTGCATGGAGCACTGGGTGTTATGCACAAACAATGAATCATGGAACACTACATCTAAAACTAATGATGTAATGTATGGGGATTAACGTAACAATAAAAAAAATAAAATTAAATTAAACTTTAAAAAAAAAAATAACAGTCCCCCAAAATTTTAAAAATAAGGGGAAGGAAGGCCATTACAAGGCAATTCATCAAAGAAGAAAAATGAATGGCCAAATAAACAGAGAAAGAAATGTTTCAGTATCATTAGTTACAAACACAGGAAATATGTTTATTAACAATGAACACCTGTTAGTTGTCTTCCAGACTGGTGAAATTTTTTTAAAATGATAATATACAGGGCTGGCTAAATTTGAGAAAAGAAGCACTTTCAAAGACCTTCTCCCGGTTACAGAGTAAACCGCACCAGCCTTTCTCAGGGATGATATAGATCGTAAGCCTACAAAACACGCCAGCAACGCATGGCGGCTGCTGAGCCCGAAGTCTATGGTAACCAGATAACCAGAGCTGCTCCCGGGCAGGCGTCCGTGTACGCGGGAGTGCGCACAGCACAGGCGGCGGAGTTGTGTGCCCGACCGTCTCGGACATGATCTCTGTGTGGTGAGTGAATGCTTCTTTCATCCTTCTGTATTTTCCTAATTGCTACGATAAACACACGTTAGCTTGGGAATAAAGAGGAGAAGTGTTACTGACAAAACGTGATCTGGGATGCCTACTTTAGGACAGGTCCCATCACCAGGATGGAGAAATGGGAAGATTTCCCGAAGGTGTACCTTGTGGAGACGACATCAGGAAGGACAGAAGTCTGTCCCAGTCACTCTAAGCTCACAACGTAGGACTTTGTTCTGTTGACACACGTGTGCGTACGCTCACAGGAAGATACTCACATGTGAAGCTATTGTATGATTCAAGCTTAAAAATGTAAAATTATTCAAGTACAGAAGTAAAGTGTCAGTCATTAAAAACTGAATCTATGATCCAACAGCACAGTAACAGTTCATGCTTGAATTGAGGGCCTTTCGTTTTTCTCCAAAAACTAGCCATGGTTGTCCAGTGGAACTCAGAATCCACTGGACGCACCGACCCCCCACCCCACCCCCGACTACCACCAACCTACCTTTCTTTCAAGTCATCCAGGCATCGCTGAAGGTGGACCTCCCCCGCCGTGACTAAAACGTGCTCTCCCGTTTCTTGAATTAAAATCTGGACACAGGGGTCAGCCTGGTTTAAGAGCTTCATTCCTTTGACGAGCTGAGGCATTTCACCTAGGTTAACAAGATGAAGGCTGATTCAGTGCAACGTAAGGACTAATAATCAAACCGCAAGATGATGCCCGTGGCCACCGAAGGGAAAAATACAATGAAATACTCTTAAAATAACTCTTCCAAATAATGCAGCCATGTGAGGAAAGTTGTCTCCTGCGAATTTACTAGTACAGACAGCTAAAAGGAGACCCTCAGAAGCTTACCGTCAGGACCCCCAAAGCTGGTCTATACCACTTCGTCAAACACGCAGCAAATACAAACTACCACCATCGTATGTGTGAATCCACCTGAATTTTATACGAACATACATATTCTATACCTATAAATGTAACAGAACTCTCCCCCAAAGAAGAGTTAGACTCAACAAATAGACAAATAATGACAACAAAAAACCAGTTCACATGGTATTCAAGCCAAAGCCACATGCTTAAAGCAATCATTACAAGCCTGCTTGAGAGAACCGTGCGTTTTCGGAGATAGCTGCCCTCCGGCTGGGGCCACTATGCCCACTGAGCTCTGGGCACCTTCCACACTCCATCTGCCTGTGCTTCGGGCACATGGCTGTTTTCCCTACAGTCCATGGGATTCTGGTCCACGTCTCGGGCTTAGCTGCTTTTCCACGCCTTCCCGTGTACTCAGCGGCTACTGTCCATTCAAGCAGAGCAAGTCTCTCCTTGTTGCTTCAGCAGCGACCCTGGCCTCGGAGCTATTTCTGTGCCGTCTGGTTTCACCTCTACACTTGAAGGAAGGGTTCCCTCAACGCGTGGTTTTCAACATGCCAAACAGCAAAGCCACCGGACCTCTCTGCCGTCAGGGGTTCTCAATACGTCTATTCCAGATCCATTTATTTATCCGTATCTACTTAGTTGATGATAACTAACACTTCACATTAGCTAGCGACGTGCCACAGGTCCTTCACATGGAGGAACTCATTAATTATGTGGCCGGGATGAGTGCTGTTCCTGTCCCACAGACGAGCAGACAGGTACGGGGAGGCGGGGCCCAGAGCTCAGAGCGCTGCTGGCTCTGGAGCGCGGGGTGGGGCTCAGCACCCACACAGCTCAGGCAGCCACACGCCACACGTGGACGCTCGGCACCAGAGGACCCCACCGCGCGTGCGGCGGCCACAGGCAGCCTCATGTGCTCCTTTTCAGCATACTGTGGTCTTCCTTTGCCTCATTAAGTGGACTTAGAGATATCACCTAGCGTTAACTAACTTAACCTTCACAGAATTTGAAGCATGGCTGAAAAGCATTCCTGCGAAAAAAACACTGATAACACGAATAACACAAAGCACAAAGGGAACGATAAAAAAATAAGTGAAAAAGCTTTTTGCCAGCTCCCCATTTGCCAAATTACTAAGTCCTTAAAAAAAAAAAAAGGCATATACACTTAAATCTACTTCCTCATGGTAAAGGTGACAGTTTAACAGTAAGCCAAGAAAAAACTTTCTCAAAACAAAACTTGGAATACGGAGACAACATTTTGAAATTAGATGTTTGAAAATATTTATTTATAATGATAGTCATTTTGTTGGCAGAAACAACATCTATTTAACCTCTTATTAAATCTGGAAGCTGATTTTCCTAACCTGCTTAAAAATCTACCAAATGATCTGATAAAGATAAAAAATCAACATCTTTTAATAATATAAGAAAAACTGAGATCATGACAAATACTTACCATCGGGATTTCAAGGAAACCTTTGTATATAAACCGCTAACTGGATTTTAAAACGGACCCTGTGATCTAGCAAAGGCAGCCCATGAAATACACAGCGCGTCCGCCCAGTGGCTCTCGGGGGCAGGAGCACTGGGAAGTCTGGGTCCAAGAGGGCGGCCACCCCAGTGGTCAGCATCCACGGCGGACACAGCATCCACGGAGAGAGGGGCTCCGCCCCACAGTAAGGAGGGGCGCGAGGGACCAGGGCAGAGTAAACTCACAGTAACTGCCCCCTGAGGGCTCACAGGAGTGAGCACCGCGTTAGAAGTACTCCCAGGCATTCTCGATGTGCACTGAGATGGACCTTGTAGCAACAGCAAGAAGACAGAACAGTGCGTATAAAATTCAGACACAGACGTGTGGGAACACGGCCTGCAGTAATACCGGCGAGAACACGCACGGTAAATCTGGCAAAAGCAATATATCTGGTGGGAAAAGGAGCAATGCTCTTTTTAAAATTATGAAGAGAACTGGGTGCTCCTTCTCGATCATTTTATTTTTTACAAAGTTCAGAACAACCTAATGACACAGACATGAGGAAAACTCTGGCATCCAGATGGATCATCCTAAGTCATTCTATTATTGCATCGCCTCATTGAAGGAGAGGAAGTCACCCTCACTGAGCGTCTGCTACGGGATGGGGCGGGGCCGGGCACCAGGTCCCTGTCCTCCTGCCGCCACACCGCAGGGGAGTCGCTTCGGCGGCCCGTTAGGGCCAGCAGCACACAGCCGCCAGAGTTCAAAGATTATAAATTTCTATGAAAACATCATGGTCCGAATGATCAATTATTTCCTTACTCTGTTTTAAACGTTTAGATCTAAATGGAATAGAGAAGAACTGAGTCCTACTAGAAAGGCCTAAGAATGAGCTACGGTTGCCAGACTCAAATGTCACAACTCCAATTAAACCTCCTTGTCCTGTAAGTACACGGGCTGGAGCAGCTGACAACGGCCAGAGCCAGGCCGGCAGCGGAAGAGAAGAGCAAACCAGGAGGGCCCAGAGAGGAAGCCGGCGTTAGAGAGAACAGGGTAAATCCACACAGCCACCCCGCACTGTGGTCCACAATGGCGGCCCCGAAAGGACGCTCAGCTCCGGGGCCCAACGAGGATGGCTGCTCACCAGGACTGAGCCCAAAGGTCACAGATGCGGTCCTCCGAGTGTCTGCTCTAGGACCCCAGGGAGCCTCAATGCTAAGGCCATCTGGTGGAACATGAGGCCGAGACAAGCTTTCGGAAGGCCCCGGCTCTGGGGCGAGGAGGGGTATGCGCGTGCAAGGGCAACGGGACCGACCTCCATCCTGGCAGAGGACTACCACCTGACAGCGTTTGTCCTCTGGGTCCCTGGCACAGTCTGGAGATTCTTCACTGACCTCCCAGCGAGCACCGGGAATACGGGTTAGCGATGTCACGGGGAGCTAAATACAAGAGTTACTGAGGACTGGTCAGGCAAACGGTGTATACCAAAGACGAAGCACAGGTTATTACACGGCCTGCCATGTGCGGGTGGGGCAGGAAGTGCTTTCTAAACAGGCCGGAAATGCTCTGTGTCCAGATAATCTACAAAGCTACAGGGAAGAGCATATGACAGATTCTGGAGCAAGAAGCATGGGCCAAGATTCTAAAACAAGTACATAAAACATGAGCTTTCCTGAGGCACCACCCACGCCAGGGCTGTGGGGGTGCACAGATGCCCTGTCTCTGCCCTAAAGGATCCAGGTTCCCCAGGGCGAAGGTGCCTAATGTTCCACGTTCCTAAGGCAGGGGTCAGCCTGCCTTTGGTGAGCAGGTGGTGCACAGGGACCCATGGCGGGAAGACCCCTCCTATTACACGCCTGAATGAAAACCCACAGCACACTGTTGAAGCAAATAGTGAGGAACCAAGTACGAAATGCACACATTTACAAGGTGTCATGAACATCACAGGCTTTTAAAAACGAAGTTGTCTTACTTGGGTGCTTCGGTTCAACAGCAACCCTCACAATAGGGGTGGCCTCGAAGTTGAGCGGTATGAACGGCGGGCAAGATGGCACGCTACACAGCGTCGCCGACTTGAGCACGACGTCTTGCAGGCCCCCTATGCCTGCAGGAAGGAAAAGATCTGTGCGGTCAATAAAGGGTCATCAGTTCAGAACGGACATTAGAAAAATAAGACCATCAACACAGCATATGGGTCAGGGAGGAGACACACTTAAAAATGTGGCGAGGAACAAGGCCGACCAGCACACCTGGATGCTATTTAATTGCTGTTAAAAAGACAAGAATTCTGTGGGCTACTGTCTTACAGATGCACAAATCACGTGGTTACATCAAACTGGGCTAACACATCCCTAACTTTGATCACAGAAGTGATCATGTCCAGATATGTATGTCTGAAAATACGAATTATTTCTAATTGTAGCTCTTAGTTTTTAAAATACATTAATTTGATGAAGACGAATCTCTACAGAAATAATCTCTTTTCCCAAATACTTGCAAAGGGGCCAAGGGCATTTAGAGACTTCAAGTTTGAGGCTGCTACAGAGCCCCCAACCCAAGTCACCCTTCATACCACCCCAATTTTAGAAGAGGACATCGGCCCCCTTCCCACCCCCTCCCACCGTCCTCCCCACTTCAGGCTCCCGGAGATGGCTGCCTAAGACCCTCCAGGAGGGCATCGGTCTTTCAGTGGATGGGAGCACAGGAGAGCTAAAGAGGCACGCTGAGCCTCACATCCACAGTAAGAGCAGACATCATTCTAGAAGAAATCGAGTTACACACACAAGGCCATTTTTATTGAGTCAATAATATTGAGTATTATTGACGGATGGGCCCTTTGCTGACAATGTTCTTCTGCTCTGAGCAACTCCCCACATGCACAGGCTGAATGAGTCTAGGACGAGTACATTATTGAGTGTACAACCTGATATTTATGCAAAAACACAGTTTAAAAGAAGCTTTTTGTTTTCAAATGACATCAAGTACAATTTTGAAAAAATAAAAGTATACCCAGAATCACACCATCCTAAGACTGTCACTGTTTTCATTTTGATGTATTTCCCTCTTGCCCTGCCCCCACAGGCACACGTAATTTACCATTACAATGTCCATACAATTTTTTTATCCTTTCTCTTTTACTTCTGTTGTTCTGGTCACAGTGATAGCAATTATGTAGAAACACTTTCTTCACAGAAAGGACATCTGCTAAGGCATTTTTCAACTGGGGCTGAGGGGGGTAAAGGACATGTTCCCTCAAGAGAATCATTTCAGAATTTCTGGGACAGAACAAGTAACAGTTCAGGGAAAAAAAAAATCACAAATTAGCATGCCATCGATTTGGCTGAAGGACTAAAGAGAGGACAAGCTTTTTTTTTTGTAATGTTTATCACAAAAAAGGCATATGATCTAAATACAAGAGAGAGGGAGAAAACAGGCTGAGGAAGCAGGAACATGGGGTAACACCCAGAAAGCTAGCTTGTTTCTATACGAACATCGGTTAAGTATCGTCTGGTTGAAGAGAAATGATCCAAGTCCTCTCTGGTCCTAACTCTTCCCCCTACAAGTGCACTTATATATGTGAGCATGGGACTCTGGCTCCCAGGCTGGGGTGACAGGTAACCACACAAGAAACCACTGAGCCCCCGCACCGTGTCCGCAGGCCCTCGCCAGGCCAGTCCACCACCCCCTTCAAAGTCTTCTTCCTCAAAGAGCAGCATTGTACAAGCACTGTCAGGACCCAATTTTTTCCCAGGCTCTCTCTAATTCCCTTTAGAAAGTATTCCAGAAACAATATCAAGGAGCATCTTTTACGATCTGAGACTGGAAATACGGAGGCTGAGAGACGGATGGGCCCTTTGCTGACAATGTTCTTCTGCTCTGAGCAACTCCCCACATGCACAGGCTGAATGAGTCTAGGACAAGGTCACCCAGGCGGGCAGGAAGACGGTGAAACTGTCACAGAGTTCTAACACTGCTTCCTATGGACCAAACCCACTGACCATCTGCACAGAGAACAGCAATACTATCTTCAGGGAAGTCTGGATGCTGAAGTGCACTTTCAATGCTGGTATAAAAATGGTACTGGAAATAAAAAAAAGAAAAAACACTTTGTGGGAAAACATGTTAATGCTCTAGCTAGAATATGTTCTCCTAACTTCCACGGTCTCATTTCAAGCCACCTTTAACATTACTGCTCAAGAACCATCAACTTGTTCCTCTTAATCTGTTTAATCCACCTGAGTTAACAGCTTCCTTTAAATCACCGAAGTAAGTGCAAGTTATACACCAAGGACGCCTACAGAGCCTCAGGCCTGTGAGAACAGTGAACATGACCTCAGAAGGGACATGAGGATTCAGACCCTTGAACCACAGACCTGCTGAGCCCTGAACAACACATGGTTTTAACCCTGCGCAGTTAAAAATCCGTGTGGGACTCTGACTTCCCCCCAAACTTAACTACTCACAGCCTGCTGTTGACCAGAAGCCTTACTGATAACATAAATAGCTGATTAGATTTTGTGTGTTATATATATTCTACACTGCATTCTTACAAAAGAGTGGGCCAGAGAAAAGATCACTAAGAAAATCATAAAAGAAAATATATTTACAGTACTGTACTTCATTTACTGAAAAAAAAATCCACATATAAGTGGACCCACACAGTTCAAACACGTGTCGTTCAAGGATCAACTGGATTTAAAAAAAAAAAAATTTTTCTTTTTTTAAGTACAGGTTTCCAGGGTGGTGCGAATCTAGAGAACCACTGGTTTTGGAAGACCACCTTCTAATCTAGGTCCTTCTGTCTCTGGATGTCAAAGAAGCCCATATCCTCTGCCTAAAGTTTCATGCCGTTATTCTGTATCTTTCAGCGAAACTCAGATTCCTCCCCCTTTGACTCAACTACAGCGATGGTATCACAGAGGATCCATGCACTTTATAACTTGTCACGGAGGTAGGTAGGCAGGTAGGTACATGAATATAAAATATGATCAAAGGCCTTTTCCAGGCCTCCTCGGCTAATGTAATAAATAGCTCCAAAGTGGACCAATATTGCTTAGCTAAGGTTTTCAGAGGATTGGTCAAGTTTCCCCAGTACGCTAAGCAAGTCTATTAAATCAACTGCCCTTTAGCTTCTTGGTGTTACGAGAGGCCTCCGGGAAAAATCTTACAACAGTGACATCACCGGGTCAGAATTTCTTCTTCTCGTAGGGACAGATGGAGCTGATAACCAGTTAATAGTAGTTCTTCGGCAAGTTACATCAAGACCGGGGGGCCTTATTCTCAGAAGAGAGACTACAGTAAGGAGAAAAAGGAATACCTGAGGAATCAAAAATACCTTTTTTAGAGATGTGGAGGCTTGCTGTCTTTGTCTATGTTAGAGAACAGGTAGAAGCTGCCCTGCAGTGTCCTGCACCAGGGAGAAGTGATAACTGGGTGTCACAATGGAGTCTCAGTTTATGCCCCAAGAAACAATCCTGAGGGAGCCAGACCACCTCCACTCCTGCAGGAACAGACTGACGCCATAGGGCCTGGCTCCCACCCCAGGGAATGACACTGGCAGGGAGGTCTAGGATTAAAGTAATGGAAGAAGGGGCGCCTGGTGACTCAGTCGGCTGGGTATCTGCCATCGGCTCAGGTCATGATCTCAGGGTCCTGGGATCGAGCCCCGCATCGGGATCCCTGCTCAGCGGGGAACCTGTTTCTCCCTCTCCCCCCACCCCATTCGTGTTTTCTCTGTCTCTAATAAATGAATAAAATCTTCAAAAAAAAAAAAAAAATAGTGGAAGAAATTCCATCTCAGGCCTGGAAGTGGAACAGATCACTACATGCTGCCTGATATCCTATCTCTGAGCAAATAAAAAGGCAATCAGTTAAAAAAAAAAAGCCCTTAAGTTATCTCTTGGCGTGTCAAACCGGGACAAAAAGGATCTCCAGAGGCTAGCCTGGGGGAAAGGAGGCAGCACGTAATTAATGTATTACAAAATAATGTTTCCTACTGGAGCAGAAACCGACGCGAAGGGCTGAAGAGAAGGGGACGGTGGGGAGAGGAATCCCAGCCCGGGCCCCAGCGCGGAGCCCCAGCGTGTTCCGGGAGCCGGCAGCGTGCAGGGGGCCCGCGGCACAGAGGGACGACAACAACGGCAGTGCAGACGGGAGGCTGCCGGGGACACACACAGGGTGTTAGGGGACTCGAGCGCCACGTCACGCCTGGACCTTCCATGGAGGGCGGATGCGGGCGAACTAGACCCGAAGCGGCGCCGGCAGCCTTGGCAGTGACTTGGAGCCGGGAAGAAGAGACGAGGCTGAGATCCAGATTTCAGATCCGGATTTCAGACGTGGACAGCTAAGCAGAGGATGACCTGTTCAAAGCGTTTCTCTACCCTTCTTTCAGGTTCCTAAGTGTCCCCGTCATTGTATACATTTGTATATTCTTTATGGGATAAACATTGTGATTCATCATATTTTTCCCTTCAGACTATAGTTTCTCTTTTCATTTTGTGTCTATTTTTTCTCTCTAGTACCTTTTCTGAGCCTTTTTTATTTGGGATCTAAGCTTAGAGGGCACGTTCTGCATGGAGCACTGGGTGTTATGCACAAACAATGAATCATGGAACACTACATCAAAAACTAATGATGTAATGTATGGTGAGTAACGTAACAATAAAAAAAAATAAAAATAATCGAGTACTGAGAAAAAAAAAGCTTATAAAGTTGTGCTTTCAAAAAACTAATGAATATTTATTCAACTTTCTGTACTTTTTTTTGATGATTTTGTTTTAAGGGCAGGGGCACAAATGCACTTCGTGAAGTTTTTTTAATGAACACGTGAACATGAGGACAGTTCTGTGTGTGTGTGTGGTGGGAGGCGACTCTAGCGTGGGGGACACGGCATCACTGGGGGCCCAGGGAGGGACCGGTCACCACCGCAGAGGCCCTGTGGGCAAGCAGCACTGCACACCATTTTCAGCCCACTATTTCCACTTCTCGGGGACCCTACATGGTGTTTATGGTAGTTGTTGTTTTATTAATAAAGTTGGTGACCAATTCGCGGTTTTTTTTGGTATATGGTATGAACTGCTTATTTAATTTTTTTATATATACTATTAACTGGTTAACTGTAAAGAAGGTTATAATAACTTCCTTTGAGGCATAAAATTCATATATTCATAGATCCACGTATGAGCTTTGTATCCTGGCCCACTGACCTACATTTATATTTTACATAGTAATACAGTTTTATGGGATGCTCCTCTGAGATACGTTTCAACTCAAATGATTTAAGTAAAGCACAAAGCACAAAATGCCTAGTACCATTTAAAACAACATTGGAAATGTTTTCAGGTTAAAAGAAAGAAAAGAGATACGACTTTACACAACCAGGAAGTTATAACCAGATTTCTTTTTATGTTTAAACTCGAAATATTTCCAATTAAAGGCAGGAGGCGGAGTCACATGTGGATGAAATGGCAACTTCGTCACAGGCGCACAACAGATCCTGGTTGAAATGATCCAGGGAAGAAAACGGAGGACAACGTGGATGCACATGAAGCCAGAGAAGAGTGCCCCAAGCTCTGCGCTGCGGGTCACATTAAAGACAAACAAGCAAGGGTCCGTTCCTAACTCCTTTCTTGGGAAAGTAACACAGCTGAAGGAAAACAAATGTACAGTGCAGCAATGGCGGTGTGTCTGATTACACGGCAGAGAAAACGCGCGAAGAGCCCAGAGCCATGTATGTGGGAACCCGGATGTGACCGAGGGGCGGCACTGGGGGAAGGAGGGACCACTGGGAGAACATCACTGAGAAATTAGCTAATGATATGGAAACGATAATACGCACACCTCTACCATGCAGCATGTAGAATAATAAATTTCACAGGGATCGAAGACCTGAGTGAAACATAAAAACTGAAAGCACGAATCACAAGATGACACACTAAAGACTGGTAACTATTACTGTATTATAAGAACTGTATCACAAAAATGCCCAAAATTAAAAGTTACAAAATATTTTCAATGTTTAAAAGACAAAGGATCAGTAAGCATAATATATAAAGAACTAGTAGAAATCAATGAGAAAGACAACCCACTAGCAATACAGGTAAAGAACATCAGCAGTTCCAAGAGGTGACTGAAAGAAAAGGAAGCCCTGATCAGTCAGAAATCATATAAAAAAGAATCTTAATCTAAATAATAACAAGGTAAATGCAAATTAAGGCAAAGAGATGGTATTTCATACCAGTACAAGTGGTGTAAGTCCGAAGAGAACACGGGTTTGATAAAGAGGTGCAGAAAAAGTAGGTCTTCTGCACTGGACACAGAAATGATGGTCACGACCTCTCGGGAGAACAAGTGTGGACATTCAGCAAAGTACGCCTGGACCGTGCAACTCGCCAGTCTGGCTTCCAGTTGTGTACCTCCCACAGTGCTGGCAACAGGCAAAGTGGTGCGCCCGCAGCATCCCACAAGCAGTGATACGACTCTAGGGGGACACATTTAGGTGATCAGGTCTCTCCTGGGGGCACTTCTGGCTGGGGTCTACTGCTGGCATTCAGAGGGCAGGGCCAGGGCCCAGGGGTCTTGCAATGTGTGCAAACGTCCCCCTCAAGGAATTCCCCAGGTCGCACAGCTTCTGAGTGTTCTGCTGGACAAACCTGTTTCTAATGACCTGAGCTTAAATCTAACTCCCTTTTAATTACAAAGTACTTTCTTCACAATTTAATGTACATTGAGTTTTCGGGACTTCTGTTCTGAAAATGAGCTGTTCACCGTGTTATCGACAGCCACTCGCGGCCTGAGTCATCAGTGCCATATATCTGCATTAAGCCGCACCTGCTCCCGGTGATTGCGAGTTGCTGACTTGATGATGCCATCGGCAGGGTAAGCTGGAGCATCTGCATGCTGCTATGTACTAAATTTCATTGCAGATCATTTTACTTATCCTATCACAGCAAAGGTAACTGTATTGATGTTTTTGAAATTAGGTAAGCAGGTAGATTATTTTCTCCTTGAATTTCACTTCTAGGTGGATGCTCATTACATTATATGCTATTTTTATGATCATAAAAAAATTTTTTAACCAGATGATTAAAAAAAAAAACAAAAACCAGCCTTCAGATGCTTCTGTGCCTTGAATGCTTGCATTGTTTCACCATACAGCAATAAACGCTGCGAGTACCCTGCATATGTGTTACATCTGCATTAGTCAGTTTATGTCCTAGACACTGAAACTATGCTCTCACCCCTGGACCGCCGACTTGGATTTCCCTGGTGCCTGGTATCCGCTGAGGGAGTTTTGGATTCCTATCTGATGGGGAGCTGGAATGCTTCTTGAGGTTAATCAAGGTTCTGAGAGTGAGCCGTCTGAATAGCCTTGGACTGAAAGCCCTGTTCCCTCTTAGTTCCACGAAGACCCTAATCTCCAGACCCCCTCACAGGCCATCCTGGCATTAGATGTGGGCCTGTGTCACCTGACCCCACCACTGTGTCCTCTACCATTCATGATGATCACTTTTCCAATGGTTAATATTTTCTTCAAAGTCAATTTAGTAATGACAGAATTTAGAGGGTCCTACAGCACCTTATAACCTCATATATCATGATTTATCTCAGAGTAGAGAGCAAAACAGTTGGTGAAGGAATATTTCATATAATTCCTGTGCGTTTTAGATTTATGCCAACAAATATCTGTTGACCACTTAGGTTTACAGGTCTGTGCTGGCCACCATGGAGGAGATGGAAACGAAGACCAAGACCCCACATTCGGTTTTCTCGCATTTACTGTAAGTGTCCCTAGAGCATTCTGAAAGCTCAGTCACACTATTGCTGATAGTTTATTCAGTCCCTGAGCCTTGGAGTTTGAGATGTCTGAGACTACTGCCACGTGTCCATGTCCTGATGAAGCACGGTTACAAGTCATTGATACCAGAAGAAAGGTAATTCCTAAGAAGAAAAGAAACAATACTAGAATGTTAACTAGATTTTAAGCAAACATAGGTCATCCTAATGCAAGCCAGTTACTTTTGCCAGTTCAGGCAGCTTTCAAAGCATTGTTCCCGGGGACGTATCACTTCATGGATGAATGAAAGAAGAATATATCACTTTAAATATTAGTGAATTTTTATCACTAATTTTTAGAGTGGCTACACTCAGTAGCCAGTCTACCCTCTGGCTCCTGACACTGCGGTTCGTTCAGAGGTTGGTCCTTTTGGATTCCCACTGGTAGATGCTCAGAATGGCTTTGAAAACTATTCTTTGGTTTTTGGTCTGTTTCATTTTTGGGGTAAACAAAACAATTCTTAGCAAACATCACACACTTGTCTACTGCTACCTTTATCTATTTATAAAAAACATCCAATACATTACCCAAAGAATTTCCGAGAAAACCACTACATTATAGTAGTAATGGGCTCTAATTTTCTAATAAATGAAAGCAGCTGGTAGCACTGGTATGCTATTAAGTCCCCTGATAAAGGACCAAGGAATCGGTACTAGAGGCTGCATTGATGGGAGACTTAGCTTAAAAAGAAGTGAAAGCAAGTAAAGACGGGGCCCCAAACTGATACATCCATTCTCATTTGCTGCCCTCTTCTAAAATGACAGGTCAATAAAATCTCTACAGGGTAGCAGCTTTCGTCACTATAAGTAAGAACATTCTAAATGTCTAGCAATATGCTAAACACACTGCATCTGGCAATAAAACACCATACTACAAATCGAATTCCTGAAAACTACTTAGACACAGATAAAGCAGAATATAAAATTATATGCAGAAAAGATAATATGAGTAGAAGAGAAATATAACTAAAAATGAAAATTGTAACAGTATAAGCATTGAAATTATGAATGATTATTTTAAAATAAAAAACACTGTAGTTTTACCATGAAAAGTTATTAGACACAAGCTATAAGAACTTTGGAAGTGTTTTTTTGTTTTCTTAAGAGCTGTCATTACCAGAATCAAATGAACATAAACCATATAAACTGATTTACAGCAGAGGACACCGCTGCGCCATGAGGATCTGGTAATGATGCTAGTCACTGGAAGAAACAATCGATCTGATTCCCACCTCACACCATCTTACAACCAATTTCAGATGGGTCACAAGTCTCAATCTCATAAACAGAACGAAAAAGCTTATAGAAGAATAACACAGAACTTCTTATGACTTTGGAGCAAGCGGATTTCTGAAACAGGACACAAAAAGCAGTAATCATAAAAAAAAAAACTGGTAAGTATTACACTATATTAAAATTTAAAACTGTGGTTCACCAAAAGACACTGTGAGAGAGCAGAAGGTAACTCCCCAAGTAGGAAAAAATATCTCCAATAAATATAGCCAGCCAGGGACTTTAATGCAGAATATATAAAGAATGCATACAAATCAATACAAAAGAAGGCAGAGAACCTTAAAAAAAGTGGACAAACACTTAACAGGCATTTCATAAGTGGGCAAAAATCAATGGTCAATAAATAAATGAAAAGGAATTTAAATTCACAAGTCACCAGGGAAACCAATATAAGACACTACTCCACACACACCCCAGAATGGCTCAGCGAGAAACAAAACCGTCGTTGGCAAAGGTACGGAGCGCCTGGAATCTCCAGCGAGCTTCACTGAGTGTGTACGTACACCCACCCGACAACATGGCAACTTCCCTTCCAACAGAGGTGTGTTCAAATATTCAGGAAAAGACATGCAGGGAATATTCAAAGCAACGATATTCCTAACAGCCACACCCTGGAACTAAACTCGACACCCGCCAACAGAAGAGGGATAGATACTGTTGTGGTCACAGTAAACAGCAACCAGAACGGACACGGGTGACTCTCACCGCCAGCATGCCCGGCACTCGAGGACATTCTCTACGATCTGGCTTCACGAGGCTTAACAACAGGTTAAAATGAATCTATGCTGCAAGAAGCCAGGACGGCCCCACGCTTGGGGGAGGGGGTGGCAGGGGCAGTAACTGGAAGGGCGCTGGGCTTCTGGGATGCTGGTTATGCTCCATTTCTAAATCTGGACGCTGGTAACACCGGCACATGTGCAGTTTAGGATCATCTATCAAGCTGTGGCTCAAGATTTGCACACTTTTCTCTATGCCTATGATGCATCCATAAAGATTTACTTTAAAATGTTATTTGACACAAATTACAGACTACTCCAGGTGCTTCTGAGTCTTTTGCAGATACCATAACTCAACTGATAAAGATAAACCATTTCAGAGCCTTCACAAAGGAACTGGCAGCCGGGAGAAAGAACACATGGCTTGTCGCCTTGTCCCTCTCTTCCCGCCACATCGTCCAATAACAAATGAAATGTGTCTTCCGGTGCAACGTCCTTACGCGGATTCTTCTGAACACTGTCTGTCCTTGAGCAAATCACTTCCTTATTCCAATCAAAGCAGCCAGCCCCCTCCTGGCTGCGGGCATCTGTCTACCCTCTGGCTCCTGACACTGCGGTTCGTTCAGAGGTTGGTCATTTTAGATTCCCACTGGTAGATGCTCAGAATGGCTTTGAACACTATTCTTTGGTTTTTGGTCTGTTTCATTTTTGGGGTAAACAAAACAAAACAAAACAATTCTTAGCAAACATCACACACTTGTCTACTGCTACCTTTATCTATTTATAAAAAACACCCAATACATTACCCAAAGAATTTCCGAGCATCTCCTTCCGCTCCACCAGCTACCAGTGCGGTAATGGCCACCATTAGAGTAAGATGATCTCACTTACATCACAGGAAGCATTTGTTTGGCTCCAAGAGAAACAGAAAAAGTCATTTCCAGTTGATTATTTCCGTCATAGGGTCCACGGTGGCCTTGTGTATGGGGGTCTCTGGACAAAGACCTCAGCAATACCACTGTGAGGTAAGACTATCACTTCTGACCCCAAATAGGAGACCCATGAAAAGGGATGTCAGGAGAACCTCCTTTCGTCTACCAGAGCCCCTGGTGTGTTTTCTCAATCAGCCACAAATGTCTTTCCAATTTATGAACGGGCCCTGCCCCTAGTAAAACCTGTTACAAACCAGAAAATTCCACCACAGCGTGGAAATCCTGGAGCATCTGTGAAGAAGCCTTCCTGGGACGGACTTATGCAAACCATTCTCAGGCCTTCCTGCCCATGAGCGGGGTCAGATTAGTCATAACCAGATCCCACTGGCAGGTTTTGTTCCATTCATAAATGGCTCACTCTACAGAAACTCAACACCCGACTTTGTCCTGAGTTTAACAGACTTTGACAGAACGATCTCCAGGTGACCAAAAGATTCGAGTTAATTTGTATTTCTGCATGTTGCATTCAAGTCCAGGAAAACAATTTTTAAAGCCTCTGAATATTATTTCAGATGTAGTTTGTGACTATTCTTGACCGCGGGAAGGAAATGACATATTGCTTTATGTCAGCTTTTTGATGCCCATCCAGATCTAGCATCCTCCCTGACAGCACAGAAAGTCACAAGGAATCACGTAACACGCAGCCATAGAAGCAGAAGGACCTCGGCAGCCTATGTGCTTCCAAACAACCCGCTGCAGTGTGGAGCCTCAGCCATAGCATCCCGAGGACGGGGGCTTACAGCAGCCCGCGTCGCTGCCGAGGAGCAGGACTTCTAACTTGTATGAGCGTGTGTAGGGGTCCACGGCTTCATCATGAACATCCAGCTCGTCACACACACACACAGACACACACACACGGATGTTCCATCGCCTCCTCGTTTCGGGCTCTCCCTGGCTTCTTGTGTTGTATTCAGATCACATTCCTTCTTTTTTTTTTTTTAATTTTTTTATTGTTATGTTAATCCCCATACGTTACATCATTAGTTTTAGATGTAGTGTTCCATGATTCATTGTTTGTGCATAACACCCAGTGCTCCATGCAGAACGTGCCCTCCTCAATACCCATCACCAGGCTAACCCATCCTCCCAGCCCCCTCCCCTCTAGAACCCTCAGTTTGTTTTTCAGAGTCCATCGTCTCTCATGGTTCGTCTACCCCTCCAATATCCCCCCCTTCATTCTTCCCCTCCTGCTATCTTCTTCTTCTTTTTTTTTAAACATATATTGCATTATTTGTTTCAGAGGTACAGATCTGAGATTCAACAGTCTTGCACAATTCACAGCGCTTACCAGAGCACATACCCTCCCCAGTGTCTATCACCCAGTCACCGCATCCCTCCCACCCCACCCCCCACTCCAGCACCCCTCAGTTTGTTTCCTGAGATTAAGAATTCCTCATATCAGTGAGGTCATATGATACATGTCTTTCTCTGTTTGACTTATTTCGCTCAGCATAATACCCTCCAGTTCCATCCACGTCGTTGCAAATGGCAAGATCTCATTCCTTTTGATGGCTGCATAATATTCCATTGTATATATATACCACTTCTTCTTTATCCATTCATCTGTCGATGGACATCTTGGCTCTTTCCACAGTTTGGCTATCGTGGACATTGCTGCTATAAACATCGGGGTGCACGTACCCCTTCGGATCCCTACTTTTGTATCTTTGGGGTAAATACCCAGTAGTGCAATTTCTGGTCAGATCACATTCCTTCTTAGCAACACCGCTGCTTCTACTTTTCCCTTCTGGAATAACACTAGCCTTTCCATACCGGAGAGCTAGTTACCGCATCTTCCCCAGCACCTCTGTCTTCATCACCCCTCCTGGAAACGTCCAATTCCCTCCATTTCTGGGCCCATTTCTGGGCGGCTGTTTGTGTGAACAGGTGTTCGGCTTGTGCTGAGCACGGGTCCACCAGGAGCGAAGGGTCTGAGATGGCTTCTCTCCCATGAAGCACAGGCAGCTCACAAGGGAGCAGCTTCCCGCAAGGGTCACCCATGTCCGAAGGATTATTCTGTCAGGAAAGGCAAGGACCGAGTCCATCCAACGGTGGCAGAAGAGGATGGCAAGCCGCCTGGAAGGCCTATTGTGCGGGTATGAAGGACAAGGAGCCAAGACGTGGTGCGAAGTCAGGCTTAACGAACAGAGCAGTCAGCCAGCGAAGGCCGGGCAGGCACACACGCGGGAGGGGCCGGGCACCCCCCCTGCGTCCGCGCTGCAGTCCCAGGGACCAGGGCAGTTGCAATGGGCAGGGGCCGCAAAGGCACCGGGGAGGTCTGCGGGTGGAAAGGGTCAGCCGGCGGGAGAGAGGGCCCGGTGCGGCCACGCAAGCCCACGTCAGGTTGGCGGGGGAAGCCGTAGCACCAAGTCCCGGGACTCTTACTGGAGAGGCTCAATTTGACGTGAGGAGTGAAAAGGATCCATTCCTCAAATGCGGGGAGAAAGAAAGGCTGATAACCACATCTTGTAATGATTTTGCCCCTAACATAAGCTTTTTCTTTAGTAACGCCAAGCGCTGCCTATGCCTGGGCGTGCGCCCACTTCTCGGGGCACGGGGGGTGAAGATCGATTTGGCAGCGAGGCTTGTTGCTCTGCAGTGTTCACTGGTCCTTCAGCAAGTTCGTGTCATCGCGCTGCAGGGCACGCGACCCCCGAGGGCATCCTGCCCCGTGAGCAGTCACCGGCCCTGGTCCCTGCTCTCCCGAGCCGGCCGCGCTGACCCCCCGGACGGCAGCAGAGACCAGCCGAGGAGGGCAGGTCTGGCGAGGCACCCGCCCTCCCTAAATCTGATAGAAGGAGCTGGAAGAAATGCAATCACAACAAAGGTTCTAGGGATGGTCCAGGAAAATTTATTCTGTGGCTCTGAGGCACTGAATTTCTAGCCATTTTGAATATTATCACTGGGTTTACAATAGGCCCTGTGTTCGCTGTTTGTGAACAGGGTCAGTTGGCAGCTGGTTACATTTCTGAGGGAGCGACTGAAGCCAACGTTAAAACAAAACCAAGCACAGGATTCCCTAAAAAGTGCAAAGCACCGGGAAGCCTGCCCAGAAGAATAATGTCAGGTTATCTTATGAGCCCAAGAGCAGAATACTCGACCGGTATGTATTATTAATGAAGGGCTCACCTTTCAGGGGCCCTCCTCCCCCGGGGCCTGGCTTACTTGCTGGGGGCCTGTGGTGCTCCAGGACCGCAGAGGTGAGGAGAGACAGGAAGCAGGCCAGAGCAGAGGCCAAGAAAAGCGACTCAGTCTTCTGGCTGTCATGAGAATCAGCGGTGAATAATTCTTTTTAATCCAGAGATTTGGCCTCTGATGTTGTTAGGAAAGTCATCCTTACAAACGTCTACCCTGGGAAGGCCGGCTGCTAGACCGCCACGCAGAAGGTCTGCAGCTGAGACCCACACACGGGATTCTGAGCAGCCATTGTAACTCCTGGCACCCACGGGAGAAGCTCGAGGAAGGGTCACACCACGGCTGGTGACACACTCTCACGCCAAGCTCACGGAGCCATGCACGAGCATCAGTCAGTTTCAAAAAAGTTACTGAACAATGGGAAAGACCACACGCTGCCACCAGGTTGGCTCGGGAACCCCCAGAGCTCATCCCCCCGAGGGGGAGGGGCTAATTACCCCAGTGAGCCTCTCCTGAGAAGGAACCATCCTCCCACTGCTCCAAAGGCACACCTGTGTTCAGTCAGGGTGCAGCTGGACCCCCGCAGGGCAGACCCCATCAGAAACGAAGCCCACGTTCCGACGTGGGGCGGGCAGTACCTGGCCAGGCCGTGGCCCGCACACCCTGCCCCAACGCCGCCTCCAGCCCTGCAAGTCCATCCTGTGGTTTTGGGAATCCCATCCCCCACCCCCAGCCGTTTGGGGAAAATGGAAGCTAAGTAGATTGTAAGGAAGAGAACGAATATTCTTAACTCCCTAATTCCTCAGAAGTTGACAGATACAGGATTTTTGGACAAAATGAGGTGATACCATCTATTGCCAGAATATGTGTATCATGAAAACAAGGATATGTGAGGGTCTTCTCAGGTGAGGACTCTGGGTGGAGACCAGTTAGAGCGGGCTGGAGAAGCCCACTGCCGGATGAGAACGAGTGAGAGCGGGCTGGGGGAGAAGCCCACCGCCGGACGAGAATGAGTTAGAGCAGGCTGGGGGAGAAGCCCACTGCCGGATGAGAACGAGTGAGAGCGGGCTGGAGAAGTCCACTGCCGGGCGAGAACAAGTTAGAGCAGGCTGGGGGAGAAGCCCACTGCCGGACGAGAACCAGTGAGAGCGGGCTGGAGAAGCCCACTGCCGGGCGAGAACGAGTGAGAGCGGGCTGGGGGAGAAGCCCACTGCCGGACGAGAATGAGTTAGAGCGGGCTGGGGGAGAAGCCCACTGCCGGATGAGAACGAGTGAGAGCGGGCTGGAGAAGTCCACTGCCGGGCGAGAACGAGTTAGAGCGGGCTGGGGGAGAAGCCCACTGCCGGACGAGAACGAGTGAGAGCGGGCTGGGGGAGAAGCCCACTGCCGGACGAGAACGAGTGAGAGCGGGCTGGGGGAGAAGCCCACTGCCGGACGAGAACCAGTGAGAGCGGGCTGGGGGAGAAGCCCACTGCCGGACGAGAACCAGTGAGAGCGGGCTGGGGGAGAAGCCCACTGCCGGACGAGAACCAGTGAGAGCGGGCTGGGGGAGAAGCCCACTGCCGGACGAGAACCAGTGAGAGCGGGCTGGGGGAGAAGCCCACTGCCGGACGAGAACGAGTGAGAGCGGGCTGGGGGAGAAGCCCACTGCCGGACGAGAACCAGTGAGAGCGGGCTGGGGGAGAAGCCCACTGCCGGACGAGAACCAGTGAGAGCGGGCTGGGGGAGAAGCCCACTGCCGGACGAGAACCAGTGAGAGCGGGCTGGGGGAGAAGCCCACTGCCGGACGAGAACCAGTGAGAGCGGGCTGGGGGAGAAGCCCACTGCCGGACGAGAACCAGTGAGAGCGGGCTGGGGGAGAAGCCCACTGCCGGACGAGAACCAGTGAGAGCGGGCTGGGGGAGAAGCCCACTGCCGGACGAGAACCAGTGAGAGCGGGCTGGGGGAGAAGCCCACTGCCGGACGAGAACCAGTGAGAGCGGGCTGGGGGAGAAGCCCACTGCCGGACGAGAACCAGTGAGAGCGGGCTGGGGGAGAAGCCCACTGCCGGACGAGAACCAGTGAGAGCGGGCTGGGGGAGAAGCCCACTGCCGGACGAGAACGAGTGAGAGCGGGCTGGGGGAGAAGCCCACTGCCGGACGAGAACCAGTGAGAGCGGGCTGGGGGAGAAGCCCACTGCCGGACGAGAACCAGTGAGAGCGGGCTGGGGGAGAAGCCCACTGCCGGACGAGAACGAGTGAGAGCGGGCTGGGGGAGAAGCCCACTGCCGGACGAGAACGAGTGAGAGCGGGCTGGGGGAGAAGCCCACTGCCGGACGAGAACCAGTGAGAGCGGGCTGGGGGAGAAGCCCACTGCCGGACGAGAACCAGTGAGAGCGGGCTGGGGGAGAAGCCCACTGCCGGACGAGAACCAGTGAGAGCGGGCTGGGGGAGAAGCCCACTGCCGGACGAGAACCAGTGAGAGCGGGCTGGGGGAGAAGCCCACTGCCGGACGAGAACCAGTGAGAGCGGGCTGGGGGAGAAGCCCACTGCCGGACGAGAACGAGTGAGAGCGGGCTGGGGGAGAAGCCCACTGCCGGACGAGAACCAGTGAGAGCGGGCTGGGGGAGAAGCCCACTGCCGGACGAGAACCAGTGAGAGCGGGCTGGGGGAGAAGCCCACTGCCGGACGAGAACCAGTGAGAGCGGGCTGGGGGAGAAGCCCACTGCCGGACGAGAACCAGTGAGAGCGGGCTGGGGGAGAAGCCCACTGCCGGACGAGAACGAGTGAGAGCGGGCTGGGGGAGAAGCCCACTGCCGGACGAGAACGAGTGAGAGCGGGCTGGGGGAGAAGCCCACTGCCGGACGAGAACGAGTGAGAGCGGGCTGGGGGAGAAGCCCACTGCCGGACGAGAACCAGTGAGAGCGGGCTGGGGGAGAAGCCCACTGCCGGACGAGAACCAGTGAGAGCGGGCTGGGGGAGAAGCCCACTGCCGGACGAGAACCAGTGAGAGCGGGCTGGGGGAGAAGCCCACTGCCGGACGAGAACCAGTGAGAGCGGGCTGGGGGAGAAGCCCACTGCCGGACGAGAACCAGTGAGAGCGGGCTGGGGGAGAAGCCCACTGCCGGACGAGAACGAGTGAGAGCGGGCTGGGGGAGAAGCCCACTGCCGGACGAGAACCAGTGAGAGCGGGCTGGGGGAGAAGCCCACTGCCGGACGAGAACGAGTGAGAGCGGGCTGGGGGAGAAGCCCACTGCCGGACGAGAACGAGTGAGAGCGGGCTGGGGGAGAAGCCCACTGCCGGACGAGAACGAGTGAGAGCGGGCTGGGGGAGAAGCCCACTGCCGGACGAGAACGAGTGAGAGCGGGCTGGGGGAGAAGCCCACTGCCGGACGAGAACGAGTGAGAGCGGGCTGGGGGAGAAGCCCACTGCCGGACGAGAACGAGTGAGAGCGGGCTGGGGGAGAAGCCCACTGCCGGACGAGAACCAGTGAGAGCGGGCTGGGGGAGAAGCCCACTGCCGGACGAGAACCAGTGAGAGCGGGCTGGGGGAGAAGCCCACTGCCGGACGAGAACCAGTGAGAGCGGGCTGGGGGAGAAGCCCACTGCCGGACGAGAACCAGTGAGAGCGGGCTGGGGGAGAAGCCCACTGCCGGACGAGAACCAGTGAGAGCGGGCTGGGGGAGAAGCCCACTGCCGGACGAGAACCAGTGAGAGCGGGCTGGGGGAGAAGCCCACTGCCGGACGAGAACCAGTGAGAGCGGGCTGGGGGAGAAGCCCACTGCCGGACGAGAACCAGTGAGAGCGGGCTGGGGGAGAAGCCCACTGCCGGACGAGAACCAGTGAGAGCGGGCTGGGGGAGAAGCCCACTGCCGGACGAGAACCAGTGAGAGCGGGCTGGGGGAGAAGCCCACTGCCGGACGAGAACCAGTGAGAGCGGGCTGGGGGAGAAGCCCACTGCCGGACGAGAACCAGTGAGAGCGGGCTGGGGGAGAAGCCCACTGCCGGACGAGAACCAGTGAGAGCGGGCTGGGGGAGAAGCCCACTGCCGGACGAGAACGAGTGAGAGCGGGCTGGGGGAGAAGCCCACTGCCGGACGAGAACCAGTGAGAGCGGGCTGGGGGAGAAGCCCACTGCCGGACGAGAACCAGTGAGAGCGGGCTGGGGGAGAAGCCCACTGCCGGACGAGAACCAGTGAGAGCGGGCTGGGGGAGAAGCCCACTGCCGGACGAGAACGAGTGAGAGCGGGCTGGGGGAGAAGCCCACTGCTGGACGAGAACGAGCTGGAGCGGGCTGGACAAGTCCACTGCCGGACTGAGAAAGTCAGGAGACCCTTATGCCCCAGAAGGTGCTGCCATGGAGCAGACGCTTCAGGGAGGAAAAGACACCTGTCTCTAAGTCGGCCGGCACAGTGACTTCTGTCAGACAGAGCCAGTGTGAGTTCCGCTGCCGGCATGGACAGACTCCCAGACAGACGGACTCCCAGCACACGCCTGCCCCACCCAGAAGATGTGGGACTCCCAGGAGTGCTGAGTGCTTGTCCCTGGTCTCCCAACCTAGACGGGGTCGGGACATCAGGCCACCTAGTTTCACAATTAAAGACTCGAAGCTAAAATTACATGTGTACCTCACAGGGGAGGCCTAGGTAAAAAGACAGGTGGATGAAAGGTGAGACAGGGACACACTCCTGTTTCTGTGAGCCCCACACTGGGCACCCACGAGGGGGTGTTCGTCAGAGAAGGGGGAGGCCAGAACTCTTCTCTACATGCCACCGTTTGGCTTGATTCACCGCAATGTGTGTATTCTCAAATGAAAAGAGACAGAAATGAAGTAAAGAAAGTTAAAAAACAACAACAAAATTTCAACTACCTAAGAGAAATCAGGGGGAAAAAAAAACAAAGGAAAAAGTATATCTTTGCCTATAAATTTGAAAAACTTCTCTATGGCAAAAATAAAAGTTAAAAGGCAAACCCAAAATTATAAAAAATTATATAAAGTGTATCTCGGAACAAAGATAAAGAGCCTCCACATGTAAAAAGCTTTTTATTAATAAATGAGAAAATGAATAAAATATAGCCAAATTTAAAAATGGAGCCAAAGAAGCAATTCCAAAGAAGTAACCCAAGGGTCCAACTTACATGTAGTGTTTCACCTCACTGATCATAAAATACACGCAAATTTAAATGAAAACTCAGTACCCCCCGGTACTGGCGTATACACAGGACTCCCTAACCTAATATTCTCAGAAGAGTGGACAGTTCTCTTACAGTTTAAACATCTCTATGTATATCACTCTATTCCCACGCATTCCTAATGCACATTTGTTTTCCCCCTCTCCTCCAGGAGAAATTTATCCTTAGACTGATCTCCTCAAACACATCTGCTATATATCAATTCCAGTGTATTAGTATCATCCGATTTTCCTGGTTATTCATTTACCGGTGCTTGCTCTTTCTCTGATTTCCTCGGTGCAATCATTCGCTGATTTTTTTTTTCCTTATGGAATAATAAAAGCAGAAGCTAGTTTTTTATACGCAGAGTTTCAGAACCACATCTCTAGGATTTGGTATGTGGAATCTTACTTTTGTCAACTTCAGAATCCATGTCGGCACCCTCCTTTCTACCTTCAAATAATATCCATAAAATGCAGGGCACTAGGCAATAGGGGGAAAGGCCATTAACAGAACACAGAAATATTCTAAAGCGCTATCCTGCGCTGTCTGGCTCTCTATCTAGCAAAGCCCAGCAGGAAAGTACATTCTCTTTACATAAAAAGTCAAAGGAGATTCTGCTTTAGCAGCTGAACACCCAATCAGGCTGAACTGAACCATTTCCAATTATTAGATGATCCAGTTTCACTGCATTTTGCTGTTGCCAGAGGCACCACACACTTACTTTTGGATCCTTTTCTGAGTATTTATTACCTTTAATTTTGATCATCTAGCTTGATTATAAATTATACAATTTATTTATTTGTATTTAAATTTTGTTAGTTAGCGTACAGCGTGGTATTGGTTTCTGGAGTAGAATTTGGTGATTCACCACAACTGCCCTCCTTAATGCGCATCCCCCATCGAGCCCATCCCCCACCCACCTTCCTCACAATTTAACTTCTAATAATGGCTGAGTTTAACAACTGGTTAGCAAAATTCACTTAACGCTTGGCTCTCGTGAGCCTGGCAGTTTCCTTTTTCCACATCTTGCAGGGCCTGTGACACGTTTTCCAGACTTGAGCGGTCTCTTCCAACTTTCTGGAGGCTCCTGTTCTTGCGGAAGTGACCTTCAGGGTGCTTGCATCGTCTTTGAGGAGGGAGGCTCGTGCTGCTCTTGGGTGCAAGGCCCCGCAGCCGACACCCCACAGTGCTGTGGGGCTAATCCCCCTAATTCAGGGGCTCGCTGGGGTGCCCTTCTGAGCACTCCCCTGGGACCCCAGCCTGCCGTGATTTTAGCTACTTGCTAGAGCGATGCTGTTTACCGTTCCCTTCAGCCCTGGGCTCCCCAATCACCCTACCCCTAGGATATTTCATTGAACCTTCTTGTGTGAGCTATTTTTGATCTATTTTAAGTGCATTTCACAAATGCTCTCTGTGGCGTGTCACCTTACAGAGGAAGTTAGCAGGGGGTGACGAACATCACTGCCACCAAAGTGGTTTTGTATGGAGGATGCACTTGCCAGTGAGCAAAGGAGCAAACACCATGATACACATTTAAAAGTTCAAGTTTCACTTTTTGATTCCAAGAGTAGGGAAAAAAATACCGTAAAATGGGTGTAACTTCCACTAATGTTGTTTGGTTAAAATGAAATTGAAGTGTTTAAAATCAAGAGATTACTATATCCTGTAGATGCACATTTACATCTTTGCTCTATAAGTGACTTGAGAGATTGTATTTTAATATGTAACTAGTGAGAATTATTTTGAATAAGTTTTATTAATTGTGATTTTTAGTTTACTTTACAATATAAAACTGCCTTGCAGTTTATATCTTGGAGACTTAAGATTTGGCCTATAATCTAGAATCCAGTTTTTAAATTTAATTTTCACATAGGGAACAATGTTTTCTATGCACCTACTGAATTAAGTTTATGTTCTAATGAGGGAAAGAGAAGGACCCAGAAGGAGAGAGAATTCATGAATCACGGCTTTCTCGTCTTGGAATTCTGGGGACAGGAAAAGAAGCCTGATGCTGACCTAATTTTCTTTTTCTCGTGGGTACCCCTGCTTTCAACTATGTGGATGTTTTGGAATATATATATATATACACATATATATACATTTTTATCCTTGAAATTCTTGAGATTTCCGATTAGGATACTACTGGGGGTCTTCTCTCTCGCACTCCTGCCCCCAGCCCCTCAACTGTGTCTGCTCCTTAGGGTGTGTGTTCACCTCGACGATGCAAGTCCCTGGACGCTTTCCTCCCACGACGTCTTTCTGGTGTGAAGACACATGCACGCACGTCAGTACACACGTCCATTTATACTGAACTCGCTGAGTCTATTTCCCGTGTGGCAGCTTCCCACCCAGAGTCTGAGCTCTGTTAAGAGTTTCTGGAGAGCCTTCTTCTCATTCACGGACTCGGGTCCCCTCCGCCCCGGATCCGCTCCTCCACGGCTCTGTTTTAAAATCGCACAGCCAGATGTGTCATTTCCAGTAATGTTTCTGTTCTCAGTTCATGTGTTTTTCTTGAGTATCTGCTCTGGCTCTTATCAATGCTGTATCCTCCAAATCTTACCTGGGATAATAATTCCTTTTTCTAGGTTCCCTCCAGTTTCTTAGAAGAAGTCTGTTTCAGACAATCCTATCGCGTTTGTGGGCCAAACTGGTCTTTTTCCTTTGAAATGCTCTTTCTGTAAGTTCAGTGGTTCTTCCGCGTTCACTGTCGGAGAGGGAGGCGTCTGTTTTGTGAGTGGTGGGGAGCCATGCCAGAGGACTCTGGTTTCTGTTTGAATCTTCAGTCTTTACAAAAAGAGGAGGGAAGGTCGGAGACGTACTGGGTGATGTAATCATCTATATAGTATAGAAAGGGTTGGCAACCGAAATCAGAGCAGGGGGTTTTACTTTGTCTCAAATAATACTTGTTTTTATGTCTTGAGTAATATAAGCAATAATACTGGTTTAATAGGGGTAAGTGTGCATGCATGGGCACACCTGATCTTTAATGTCTGTGGAATATATATATATTTTTTTAAGTAGGCTTCAGACCGGGAGCCCAACTACAGGGCTTAAACTCACAACCCTGAGATCAAGACCTGAGCTGAGATCAGGGGTTGGACGCTTAATGAACTGAGCCACCCAGGCGCCCCAGTGTCTGTGGAACATTTTAAAAAGGGACATTAGGTCACAAGTAAAATCTGAATAAAGTCCCAGAAAATATATACTGCACAGCTATTATTTTATTTTCTGATTCTCCTTGGATTTTTTCCATCTTAGTTTGCATCCCTACTGTGATTTAAAAAAGGATTTTCTACAATGAAAATTATTTAAAATTCATTTCCACCACCTTAGGTATTTAAGGAAAACTGACAGTTTTCTTCACCCCACATTCTCCCCCTGGCTACATCCAGAGCTTTCCTATACATATTACTCGTTATTCACATCTCAGTCAATTATATATACTCATTGTAAGGAAGAAGAAAAACAACAACAGAATGGAAATCTTTGAGGTTGCTAATTTCTAAGATTACCTAAAGCAGTGAAGTTTTCTTTTACAGAAAAGCAAGTTTAAAGTTTCATCATTCAAATGCAGCCTATCTAAAACACCTGGAAATGATTTCAAAGTTTTCAAAGTCACTATTCTAATAGGTATTACTTCCAACCTAACCATTACTGGCCTTTGAAATATAGAAGCTAAGAGCAGACTGGACAGATCAAATACTACAGATAAAAGCACTATGAAAAGCGTACAGTGCTATAAAAACATAAGGTGGTAGTATTAAAAATGGATTTGGACATGAAATCCCAAGCTCATTCATTTCAACAATTCCCTTAAACCTTGGACGAGGGCAGAGAACAGTGAGACTTTAATCCAGACCCGGTTCTGCATCTCACTGGGGTCATGCCGGGCCAGTCAACTCCAGTCAAATTATACCCCGTCCCTATGTGATTAGAAACAAACAGGTTTTGGTCAAGTGCCCTGGGTTTTCACTCAAACCCATCACACTCACTTTCTTGGAGGACTTCTGCAAATTACGTGATCAAATTTGAAAGTAACTTTTCAGGAGCTGCGTGTGGTCTTTCTGACAAAGAAGAGCTCTGTATTTGTGGCAAAGTGACAATTTCTGGCTGTAACTAATTCGATGGTGATAAAATCATTGCAAGGAAAATGGACGTGGAATACCAGCCGTAAGAAATCTCCGACTAACACACAACGTGTTAGCTGAAGGAAATTTATAGCATCACGCTCATCTACCCAGGAATACACAGCTGAGCGTCAGCCGAAGCTACGCAGGAAAGCGCTGCTGAAGGTACAAACTAATGGGATTTTTAGCATCTGCTGAGGAAAAAAAAGGCTAAGCACGCTGCCTCTGGAAGTAACAAATGCAGTAAGTAAGACCAGGTGTGGAAACGTCCGGAACCTACTAAAATAATTAAAATACAAGCAGATGTACCATCCTGTGCTTTAGGAATTACAGAAACTAGAGTTATTCATAAATAATTACTAGCAATCATCGTGGTCAGATCCTGCTGCTCTGTGCCTAACGAGGGGCTTTCATATACATTTCCTTCTCTGGGTTTCACAACTCCATAAGGTGCGAAGTCCTCGTGTGAATCAATAAAGAAATTAATAACAGTAATGAATTTGAAACTGTGTCAGAAGGGAATGTGGTAAATTATACACAACTGTAGAGCACAATCCCTCCTGACACCGAGGGTCAAGAACTATCTGCTGAACTGCACCAAAGTCATCACAGATAAAATGCCAAGTTCACAAAACAAAGGGAAGAGGCAAAAATTGTGTGTGTGTGTCTGTGTGTTGTATAAGGAAAACCTATGGAAGGATACATCCTAATTTGTTACCAATGGTAACATCAGAGGAGTGCTTGCAGACATGATGCTATTATGTTTTGACATTTCTGTATTATTCAGATATTTATATCAGCCCGTGCTACCCGTGAGATCCAAATAAGTGAAATCAAAATAAAAGTGTTATCAGTTAAATCTGCCAACAAATAATGGGTATTACTTTCAAAACGGGAAACAATTCAAATTTTACACACACACACACACACACTCTCACACATTTTAATAAAAGTGAAAACACCCTTGGATTGTGCTCTGGTTTGTGACCACTGGATCCTGAAAATGGAATAGTGAACTTAATGATCAAATATCCACACTTGCTAGAGGAAAAAAAAAAATACAGATTCAACTATATGTACATTTACTGAGCAACAATCATCATGCTTTAAACAGTTACCTAATGACTCAGGACTTAGAGACTATTTGTACTCAATTTATCTACAGCCTTCCTTCTGTACTCAATTATATCCCCTCCTAGCTTGGCAGATAAGCAACCCTCACACTTTGAACACAAAGTCAAAGATTACTGTACTTTCTCATTGTCAAGGTTCTTATTCAAGAGTCTATGTGCAGCATTATTACATGTAAAAACAGTTGGGTCTGTCCATATTCTGCCTAAATTTGGAGGCACTCGGCTAGAGTAAGATTCAGCAAAGCCTTTAAAAGAACTAAATTTTTTTTTTTGGTGGTATAAAATGCCTATCTAAGTACAAGGCATATTTTGCAAATTAAATTCTTTAAAAGGGTGTTCTTCCCTCCTCTGGCTCATAACTGACTGTTACCAAATACACTTAACTTTCAAATTAAGCCTCAAACCCATTCTTTAGAAATTACTTTACTAAGTAATTAGTGCCCAGATGTAACATACACAGCCTAAAAAGGCTGTGGCTCAATCAGCTGAATATGCCCACAAAAATCTGTGGCCTCTTCCACTATCTCCTTGCACGGCTCTCCAATTACCATCCCACGGGGCCTCTCCCACCTAACTCCGGGCCCCACTATCCTCGGCCTCAAAACACTGTTGTCGCCAGCACTCCTGCCATTCTCGGTAGCCAAACCAATCTGCTCTCCACTTGGGCACTGGAAAGCTCCTTTGTTTTTGTATTTAGGAGCAGTGTAATCTCTGCAAATGAACTCTAACTGAAAAAGAGTTTACTGAAGACTTCTTTGGGAGTCCCTAGGTAACAGAACAAGATAAATGGCATCTCCTCCATAACTGGGTTTGGTCAGTGGTGTTGTGGGACTCACTGGATCCTCAGCCCCAGCTCAATCCGGCTCCTTCATCCATGGGACCTTATACTAATCTCAGACCAGACCGAACTTCACCTTCCATTCCACGTCGCCAAACTGTTTCCCCCAAGATTCATTCCAGAAACTTTTCTTTAGCTCTTAGCTAGTTCAAAGCATATTACCAGACGCTGTCAGAGACAAAGATGAGCCAGGTGCCATCCTGAAAGAATTTATAGTCTCCGTCTTAAATTGGTGGGATATGTAGGATAGCATTTTGGAGTTGACTCTTATGTTTAAAGAATAATTTGAAAAACATAAAAGTCGGGGCGCCTGGGTGGCTCAGTCGTTAAGCGTCTGCCTTTGGCTCAGGTCATGATCTCAGGGTCCTGGGATCGAGTCCCGCATCGGGCTCTGCAGGAAGCCTGCTTCTCCCTCTGCCTCTGCCCTTCTCTCTCTCTGCCTCTCATGAATTAAAAAAAAAAAAAAAATCCTTAAAAAAGAAAAACATAAAAGGCAATGATTTATGGAATTAAAAATAGAATATGCCTTCCAAAACATTAAGGAATCCAACAATACACAAAAGTATAGTAAAAAAAATGCACAAAAGACACAAAAGTATCATAAAAAAAATGCACAAAAGAAACATTAAAACCAAAGCATAAAATAAAATAATCAAGAACAAATACTTCAGTCATAACTAGAGTAGACCACAGAATTCAGCATCCAAACTAGGATTTTCAGGAGTGAAAGGGGTCACAACACCTTCTCCAAGACAACAGGCATAAACCAGGGTGCCCTGGACAAGCCAGGCTGGGAGGTCTCGGTCAATATAAAAATAAACAGCTCACTTGACCAAGGAAGGGAGATCGAGTCATGGGCTCCAGCACTCACCTTTCCTGCCCACATCCCTCCCCACCACAGTCCTGCTTTCAGAATCTGAAAGTCAGAGAGCCATACAAAACAAAATGGAAAACAAAAAAGGATTCACACACACAAAAATATTCCATGATGTTTGCAAAGAACAAAGCTACATACTTGTTACATTTAAAACTAAATTTAAATTTGGTCATAATGTGAGTTTTGGAAATACTAGGCTTTTTTAAAGACACTTTTATATTTTAACACAGGGTTAACACACCTGGTTTCAGTTTTAAACTTGTCTAACCTCATAAAGGGAACTGTTTTCCAAATTTAGTATCTAAATAACTAAATAACAAATCCAGAAAACTCTGTTACTCAAAAAACAAAGCTATTTTGAAAGATCTGAGTAAGACCAAGGTTCTATTACTTGTAATCTCTTAGAGCTATGAGATTTCAGGCTGTGTATGTCACATCTGGGCAGATTCACATACCTACATACGAAAGACACCCCGTAACGCGTGTGCATACACGCAGCCTAGTTGACCTCACATTCTGCACCTCTCAACTGATGTCGGCTCTTAGGACAAACTAATTTCTGGAACACACTGAACATTAGAAGCAACAAAGAAGCAGACCAGACACATGGCTGGTGGCCACAGGCTGAAACTCAAGCATCCAGTAAGCTGGGCCCTCACCCTTCCCCCCTTCCTTCCTTCCTCTTTCTCTCTTTCTTTTTTTCTTTCTTTCTCTCTTTTCTTTTCTTTTCTTTCTTTCTCTCTCTCTTTCTTTCTTTCTTTCTTTCAAGATTTTATTTATTTATATTAGAGAGAGAGCACAAGCTGGGGGGGCGGCAGGCAGAGGGAGAGGGAGAAGTAGACTCTTCGCTGAGCAGGGAGCCCCATGCGGGGCTCCATCCCAAGACCTTGGGACCATGCGCTGAGCCGAAGGCAGACGCTTAACCGACTGAGCCACCCGGGCGCCCCTCCACTCTCCCTTTCTGATCTGTGGTACCTCAGTTTTCCCATATGTACTCCAGAAGGAATGCCAGCAAACCAAAGAGTGACTGTAACGATATCTCCTAGGATTTCCATTCCATCCCTGTGCTTGGAAGGAGCACCTGGAGGGGAGTACACACGTGTCTGTCCGCTCACCCACACCCACACTGTGCCCTGGAAATGCACCCCCTCTGGGTGACAGGCCCAAGGAACAGATGTTCTAAGACAGATGTATTAAAAGCGGTACAGGAACTCAAAGGAAGGAGCCAGAGGTATCCCCCGGAGCACCCGGAGAAGGCTTCAGAGAGGGGCATTTGAGCTGGGTTTCGTGTGTGCACTCACCAGGCAGCACGGAGAAAAGGAGCAGCGGGGGAAAAGACAGCCTGTGCTGACACGAGCGGGGAGCAAAGCCCCGCTGTGCACACTGCTGGTGGGAATGCACACCGGGCAGCCGCTGGGGAGCAGCATGCAGAGTCCTCAGAGAACGCGAACGGAGCCACCATGTGACTCGCCGGTCCTGCTCCTGGGTACACAGCCAGAGGAAATGAAAACAGGATCTCAAGGAGGTATCTGCACCCCCATGTTCACTGCAGCATTATTCACATTAGCTAAGACATGGAAACAACCTAAGTGCCCATCAACAGGTGAACGGACAAAGATGTGGAAAGTGTGTGTGTGTGTGTGTGTGTGTGTGTGTAATATTATAATGGGATAATAACGGAATATTATTCAGCTGTAAGAAAGAAGGAAACCCTGCCATTTGCCATAACATGGATAGATATGCTGAGATGAGTCAGAAGGGAAAGACAAACACTGCATGAATGAGCTCACTTATATACAAAATCTGAAAACGCCAAACTCAGAGACAGTAAAATGCTGGTTACCAGAGGCTGGGGGCTGGGAGAATCTAGGGGTGATGTTGTTGATGGGTACAGACTTGAAACTAGCAGATAGATATGTCCTGGAGATCTAATGCAAGTACCGTGATTCCAGAAGCAAAACGGTATTATAAACTTCAAAACTACTGAGAGACTAGATCTTACATGTTCCCACCACAGAAAAGAAATGATTAATTTTGTGATGTGATAAAGATATAAGCTAGTGTTACAGTGGTAATCATATTGCAATATATAAATAATTCAAATAAACACACTGTACACCTTAAATTTAGACTTTGTTATGTTAATTATGTCTCAATAAAAATAAATTCTTAACAATCCTAATGTATTCGGGAGTGGTGAGAGCAGAAGCACAGGGTCTGAGGAGGGGGCAGCAGACAGACAGCGAAGGGTCTACAGGCATGCACACAAAGCAAGTCTAGGCTGCTGGGAGGAAGTATAAGGGGCCACTGGAAAAGACTGCTCCTTGGGGACGGGAGTCTCACTAGCTCACCTCTGTATACGGTGCCTCTTTCTAAACTAGGTAAAACTGACAAATTCTCATTGGTCAGCTTCTCTTTTCTCCCTTTTGGAGGAGCCAGGCTATTTCCCCTCCTGTCCTTCCCTACAGTTTTCTCCCTTATAAAAGGAAAGACTGGATCCTAGTTTCAAGTCTCCTCAACCAAGCCCAGAAAAGACTAAATCTCTCTGAGTCTCAGATTCCTCTTTTATAAAAGGACTGGACTACAGAAGGATGAAGTTCAAGGACTCCACAGACAGAATGTCACAAATCACAGCGTTTTTGCGTGGCCAAAATCGGAGGGAGGGAGGAGAACCTGGTGGAATGATTTAAAATAATCTCGGCTACACAACCGTGCAGGAAACAAAACCCAGCTAAAAAGGGGTGGCTGGGACAGTGTCATTTGTCCTAAGTCCAACTTCCCGGTCTCCATTTTCTCATCGGCAAAACAAAGATGATAAATTTACTACTTCCATAAGCAAACATAAATGAAATCTGGCATGCAGTAGGTGCTCAGTAAATGCTGGTTAAGTTGCTTGAGACATCATTCATGTACATTTATAAACGGGACACCTCTGTGTGTATCAATTACCAAAAGATAGGCAAATATAAACTGTTTAGAAAATGAAATGACAGTGGTCATTTTGAAAAAACTGAAGGCTCCTGGCTTTGAAGAGAAACAACTATTCTGCAATAAATCTACTAATTGCTGCTTCTGTAGAAACCTGAAAGAAAGAAAAGCCCCTATCTTACTCCCAACCCCAGGGGAGAGGGGCTTTGTCTTTGATTCTCAAAGCATATCTGATTTCTTGCAGCTTTTACAGAGTCAAATAGTAAGATGCATTTAGCTCCAACAGTGAAGGAATAGCAGCTCTTGCTTCAAATATGCGCTTGAACTAGCAGACCCAAATCCTTTGAAATATGACCATCAATGCATTTACGTGCCGAGCTGCTGTAAATTAACACACAGTCATCTGGGAGACATGAAACCAGGGACGATACGCTGCTGGTTGCACGGGAGACCAGGGTATCAGTGAGGTTTTCTGTTCCGCTTCATCGCCTACTAGCCAGCATATATTTTCGTAATAATGCTTCTTCCACGTGGAAACAACCTAAGGAGTCATAACTCAATTTGTAAAATGAAGAGGAAAAAAAAGGAGAAAACAAACATACAACTGAAACGATGCCTTTACTATCTGGAAGAGAGGTGGGAGGGGCGAGAGAAAGAAAGCAAGAAAGCAAGAGTGAGCAGGCACCAAAATGAACTTCCGTGACAGCTATGAAACTGGTCCTCAGGTTCCAACAGCAAGCTGCAACTACAATCGACTTCTCTGTTTTAATGACTCAGGTATCTCCAAACCTCCATTAATAAAAAATCCCTGCCCGCCCCGTGGGCAACAGCGCACCGTCTACAGCCCCCACCCAGACACACGCCGCTTGTGCTCACACCCTTCAGTCTGATGCAGCGCAGAACCCGCTCCGCACGCACACACCCTTCACCCGACCGCTTGATACTCTTTATAAACACAGTTAACGGTCACAAGTTTCCATGCGGGCTCTGGCTAAGCACGGACTCAGGAGCGCGCTCAGACACCCGCCTTTGTTCCTCTGGCCTCACACAGGATGGAAATCCGTGGAAAAGGCTGCCCCCTTGTGCGCAGCTCGCGGCAGCTGCGGCCCCTGCCGGAGCTGGAACAACCAGCTGCCTTCTCCCGGCCCAGGATGGACGGACGGCTTCGGAGCGCAGACGCAGCCCACTCAGCCCCAGCCCAGACATCAACGCTGGTGTAAATAAGGGTCAGAGAAGGTGTCAATGCTTCTGAGTTGGCTCAAGTCCGACAAAGCCATTCTGGACCTCTTGGGGCACAGTCCTTGTGCATCCAATCAGGATGAAGGCTGCCTTTTAAAGCTCCTGGTTATGATAAGACGAGCTCTCCGGGGCGGGGGGGGGGGTCCCTAACTTGTCTGCCAAATGGCACCTGGACCTCTGGCTTTCTGAGTGTTACCTAGAGCAATCCACAGAGAGAGAGAGGAAGGCAAAGAGAATACTGAGCCCAGCAAAGCAACTAAAACAGATGGAAAACCCAGGTTTAGGACAGTGGGGATGGTTCATGGAAAAGCAGCTAAGAGAGAAGGAAAGGCCATAAGACATCACCTGACACAACCTTATTTTATTTGGATACAGATCCATAGATTCAGGTCCATGGACGTGGCCAACTTGCCAGAGGTCTCAACCAACAAACCCAGGGCTGTTTAGTTTGGGAGCAAAACTGTTAAAGGTCTATAAATAATTTAGAAGGGGCGCCTGGGTGGCTCAGTCGTTAAGCGTCTGTCTTTGGCTCAGGTCATCATCCCAGGGTACTGGGATCGAGCCCCGCATCGGGCTCCCTGCTCCCTGCTCTGCGGGAAGCCTGCTTCTCCCTCTCCCACTCTCCCTGCTTGTGTTCCCTCTCTTGCTGTGTCTCTCTCTGTCAAATAAATAAATAAAATCTTTAAAAAAAATAAAAATAAAAAAATATAAATAATTTGGAAGATTAAATGTAAGCACCCAGCATGAAAAATCTAACCTAATACAGAGTCAAATGTATAGCAAACATAAAATGCATGAATGTAAGAGAATGATTAGTCTATGAAAGTAAGCGAAGGTTTGTCTTTTCAGAGCAAATAGTTCACTACACGTTAAAAAAAAAAAAAACGTTATCTTATTTTTCTTTTCAGAGACTTTGGATCCTGAGAAAGAAAGGTTTATCAGAGACCCTGATACCCCTTCTTCCCTTCCCCAAATCCCTCCAACCCAAACCTCAAGTGAAATGTCCAAAGAAAGGTAAAAAGTATGGAAAATTGATAACACAGAAAAAGGTCTCATCCAAATGCTTGGTCTAATCCAAATCTAAACTTCGAAAAATGGAACTAGATTACAGGTCACCCAGGCATACTAGAATTAACTTGTGCCACTAGGAGAGAAACTCTTCTCCCCAGAAGTTAAACATAAGGGATACTGGGCCTCAGCAATATCCAGAAGTCCCTGTTTCAGGTAAGACCCTATGGCAGAAAGACTAATTCTGGCAACTGGCAGCTGGCTCAATTTGAGACAGGTAGGCCTGGGGCCCACAACACAAGACCCTGTGTAAAAATGGAAAGGGCTTCTTACCCAAAGAGACCAGTACTGATATGATTTTAATTGTTTATGTGATTTGGTAATAAAATTTGGAGACCGATACAATGAAGTGCTGGGTATAAATCACGGCCCCTTCCTTAGCTCCGTGTTACTAGAAAAGGCTCAATAGGACAAAGATGTCAATTCTTCCCAAATGAACTTATAAATTCACACAAATAAAATGAGTTCCTTTTATAGGAGGTGTATGTATGGATGTGTGCTTACAGACAGAAGATTGGAAGAAAACACATTACACTGGTAACACCTACAATCATCATCCCTATGAATGTAATTTACCTATTTTTCTATATTATTGAGTTTTATAGTAAAAGACAGTGATCATGATTCATTTTTAGACTTATTTGAGAGAGAGTGATTGAGACAGAGAGAGAGAACAGAGGCAGAGGGAGAAAGCAGACTCCCCGCTGAGCAGGGAGCAAGATGCGGGACTTGATCCCAGGACCCCGGGATCATGACCTCGGCTGAAGGCAGACGTTTAACCGACTGAACCACCCAGGTGCCCCCATGATTCACTTTTGTAAATAAAATGTCTTAATGTAGATATTTAATGTACTGGAATGAACTAAAATGATCTCAAGTTCACATGGAAGAATAAATGTCCAAGAACAGCCAAAAACTTATTGAAATAAATAGTGATAGGGGCGCCTGGGTGGCTCAGTCGGTTAAGCAGCTGCCTTCTGCTCAGGTCGTGATCCCAGGCTGCTGGGATCAAGCCCCGCATCGGGCTCCCTGCTCAGCAGAGAGCCTGCTTCTCCCTTTCCCTCTGCCTGCCGCTCTGCCTACTTGTGCTATCTCTCTTGTCAAATAAATAAAAAATTAAAAATAAATAAATAAATAAATAAATAAATAGTGATAAAATGAGATTAACAAATGAATCGTTGAAACCATCAAAACCAAACAATATAGAATGGCAAATACATCAGCACAGAAAACAGAGCCCAATAACAGACTACAGTACTGGTGGAAATTTAACGACAGAAGTGGCAGTAAAACTCAGGGATAGGTAAGGTTTATTTCACAAACCATGCTGGCACACGACTGTGCATCTGGGGCAAAAAAAAACAAACCTGAGTATGTAGTTTACAGGTAACCTAGTCCCTGCCCTAGAAGAGCTTAAATGAGCACACGGGATTTACAGAACATGAAACACCCAAAGAGCAATGTAAGAAAGAGTACAAAGGATCTGGTAGAGAAGAAGACGGTAAACGGAGAAGAAAGGCGGGAATGTATCAGCGGAGCTGAGGTCTCTCAACATCACGCCTCTGAGAACACCGCACAAATAACAAGTGGGGACAGACAAGCTCTCTAGATCATGAGGCAGTGGGGTCCTGCCCTGCCGGGGGAGCACCCTCAGCTCACGATCCAGGAAAGGGGCTTCAAACAGCTCCTGGGGGCAACAGTGGCCTTACAGAGCGGAGCACAGTGCTCTCCTCGTGGCTGGACCAAGGCAAAGAGAAAGAGCTGAGACTCAGAATCTCTCTGCTTCTCTGACATCAAGCAGCCTCCTGCTTCTCAGCCCAGGATGTACCAGTGAGCCTCCCAGAACACCTGGGTCACACCGAGGGGAGGAAGAAGCAATTCATTTCAGTGTATCGCAGGAGAGAAACAAAGACCTTCCAAGTGATAACATCTCCTTGGCTCTGGGGTCCTACAAGATCTTATCACATTAAAAAATAAAAAAGGTTACTGTCCTGATACCCTTTAATGAGAAATGTTCAGACCAAGAGGAGATTCTGCTCTCAGCCATGAAATTCCAGAATATTTATAATGAAAAGAAGACGTGTCTACTATTCTAAAGAAACGTCTTCCCCTTAAGGGATTCTTCTCTCAAACCAGCTGGTGTCAAGAGCTAGGATGGAAGAAGATAAGTGCCCAGCTACAAACTGACAGAAACTTCCTTCTCTAGCAAAAGGTAAAGTGACTCTCCTCCCCCATCTACAAAACTGGAAAAAGGCCACAGTCTGTTTTATTCCAGGGCAGAACCCAGGTGCTTTCAGCTCCTGTGGCTCTTAATACAATTACAGAGGTCTAAGGAGTTCCCTGGCAGATGGCAGCTTAAAAAATTAATACATTTCTTTTTATTTTAAGGAAACAAATTACACTGCAATCCTGTGGAATGCTTGCTTTTATGAATCACTATTTTTGTCAGAATACTATTTCAGAAGAATATATACCCATTTTAATAGTTAATAACTTCTTGAAAAAAAAAGAAATAAAGAATTCAAACCGTAACTCTGAATCTACCGCACACAGCTCACGGACAAAACATGGCCTGGCTTCTCACGGAAGAATCAGTTCCTTCTGCGCTCCATGTTCAAGCTTGCACACATGCTTCTCAGTAGAAAATTCTCAACCTCTCTCAACCTGCAAGACATAGCCTTTCCTCCTCCCAAATGCCTACATCTGGAGTCGGGCTCCGACCCAAAGCTGGGAGTGGAGCTCCGACATCAATGCTGACCATTCGGTAGCTTCAAGGATCCAGCCCTTCTGCCTTACTTCTCTGGGAAACCAACTCCCCATCATCTCTGCTACCTGGAGCTTTCTCTTGGAGAAGCTAACAGAAGTGTCGACTCTTTCTAACTGAATAACTAGGAATAAGACAGAGAGTAAAGAAGTAGTTTCAGTCACAGCCAGAACACCTAATTTCTTTTCTACATATCCTGCTGGAAGACATTTTTCAGATGAGCTTCACTACCACAAGGGAAGCACCAAAATGCTTATGATGGCCTACTTGGCTTTTTTTCATTAGATAAAAAGAACTGCTTTAAATAAATGACATGTTAGATTAGAAAAATGTTCTTTAGTCTTCATAATTAAGCGCTTCACTTAGGATTTATTTTCTTTATATGTGTGACTTTTGCCAGTCAATTAATGATATTTCCCATGGAAATCAATGGTAATGACCTCGTTACTTAATTAACATTTTGCCCTTTGATATTTTTAGAAACAAAATAAAGGCCACCATCCCACTGCCTTCTGTTATCTTCATCTGCAAGATGGAACTAAGGATCAGAGAGGTTAAGCACCCCACCTAAGGCTACAAAGCTAAAAACTGCTCAGCGGGAATGTAACCCAGAGCATCCTATCCCCAACCCATACACTTCCCATTTCTCAACTCAGTCCTCAGGGACAAGTTCTACAAGGCAGCACCAATGACATCAAGTAAAGATATTAACACCATCTTTCCTCCTAATTTAAAAAATATATGAGAAGACATTCAAGATATAAAAAGCTCAAAAAGAAAAACAGAACAGACACTACAGGCCCACTAGTCATCTGAAGAAAGAAGACATTCCCCATATTAGGGTACTCCTCCCTCCTCAACCGAATCATCTCTCCAAGGAGCTATGACCGTGAACTTGCAGTTTACCTTTCCCTGCATTATTTATTATATATGGATCTGTCCCTCAACAATACACCGTATTTATGTGTTTTTAACCTCTATATAAAGGCTTGGCAACTTGCTTGTTGTTTAAATCCATTGTATTTGTGAGCCTGACCCCAGCCAATATGTTCGGTGTTGTGGAATCATTCACTTTCACTCGGGTACAATATTCTTCCTGAGTATGACTGCGCCATAATTTACTCATCCATTCTGCTGTCCATGGATATTTAACCAGTTACCTTTTTTTTTTTTTTGCCATCATGAACAGTGCTGTTGTGAACATTCTCGTACCTGTCTCCTTGTTTAGAGCAGACTTAAAAGCCTCTCTGATGTATACACCTACAAGTGGGGCTGTTACATCTTGGAGTCACATATTCAATTTAGGGGTATAAGAGAGCGTATTTTTCGGGCTTTTTGACAATCAGTTGATTGTCTACTGGAAAAAAATCAAATTTCACCTTGTCAACAAGAAGACTATTGTATCAATCATCAAGGACATCTTCCCAACCTTCATTAAACCATTTACAAAAGAAAAATGATTTCCCCATTCTGTCATGCATTAAGAATACCAAGAAGAAAGGTCAAATCTGCTCTCTATCTTGTCAGTGCCATTTAACAATAAAAAAGGAAATGTCCTATTTCAAGATGGTGGGGAAGAAAATCCCCATCAAATAATCCTTTGTTCTCGAATAATGTCTAGAGAGGCAATGAGCTTATTAACAGACAATTTTTAGGTTACAAACCTGTAATAATCTTCAAAAGAAGTTATATAGTTATAACCGGTTACTTCATTCAGTGAAAAAAGGATGAACAGTCACACCTTAACTGATGTGATAAGCATTTTGCCAAACCATATGCTAATAATTCCGTGTGAGGCCACAGACAAGGGGACTCCAGCCACCCTGTGGCCCGGGTGGCGCTGTGAGGGCTGAAGGGACCCACAGCTTGCTGCATTTGTAACGTGCGGCTGCAGTCCTCTGGTTGGGAGGTACACAGAAAAACACAATGATAAAGAAAACAATGTGTAAAACTCTAAAGAAATCCAGACAAGATTATATGAAGATTCAGGCCATAAACACATTCATTTGAAAAAGAGAAAAAAAGTGAACCAATTCTTCTAAAAAAATAAATGAAATAAAACAATATATGATATATAGAAGGTAAGGCTTCTTAAGGATGCTAAATTAATATATTAAGAACCTGTTATAGATGAGGAATCGATTAATGATAGAAGTAAAAATACAATGTAACAAACAACCAAATAAGACTGATGAAAAGGAAAAAAGAAAAAAACAATTAACATAGAAACAAAGAAGGTGAAATAACATGGGTACAGAGGGAGACAAACCTCCCAGCTTGCTCTATAGATGATTACAACCTTCACAAGCCTCAGTTTTCCCATTTGTAAAATGTATCTGTCTCACTTGGCAAGGAGGAAATCAGATACTTACACAGAAATACACAGAAGTTCCTGGCACATGGTAAGCACTGAAAGATGCTCATTTTTCATGTCATTGTTATAATCAATATCGATACTAGTATCCATGCAAATGAACTAAATAACCAATCTGAAATGCATGATTCCCTATGACAGCATGAAGTACCAAAATCAATGTAAGGAACAGTAAAAAAAAAAACCAAAAAAACTAAAAGGGAGAGTAACAATTGATAAAACTATCAAATCACAACCTTGACAACCAACCAGGTAGAGTTGGTTTCATGGGTGTTAATATCAAATCGCTTAAGGACCAGAAAATTCTAGTGCCATTTAAACTGTCCCATAAAATAAAAACAGTGAAAACCATCCCTAATTTGTTATTCATTTCACGTAGCCAGTGGAATGCTGTTACCTATACTCCATGAATATAAAATAAATATGTATATAAAAAATGCAGATCAGCCAAACTTATAAACATGTTACATAAAAAACCACCAACAAATTGAATTCATTGCTCTATTAACATACTGAAATACATTCAACAGTAGCTTATTCCAGGAATATGTGACTCATTGATATTAAAAAATGTGTTACTGAGATTCATGGCATAAAATGGCTCAAAAAAGAAAGAACATCTATCACCTGAAAGGTACGGAAAAGACCATTTGATAAAAGTCAGCATCCATCTACATTTAAAAAATTAATCTAGTAAATAGAAACAGTCGTCGTCGTCACTGCAGTGTTACAAAGACCATGCAGATCGAATCCCCATATAACCCAGTACAGCGTCCGTAAGAATTCCTACACTGTCAGGAGCGAGACCCCACTACTGCACCACCATCTAACACTGTCCTGGGAGGCACAGCAAATGTACGGAAACAGAAAGCTCTAAATATGAGAAGAGATCATCTCTAGGAGAAATACGTACAGGTTAGAAAACACAGGAAACATGACTATTTTTGTATTACGTATATACTATTCAGCCGTATACTTAAACATGGTTAAGATGGTAAATTTTACGTTATATTTTTTACCACAATTTTAAGAAACAATGTGCTCACATGTGCATATAAAGAGAGTGATGGTCACCCCTACGGTAAGAGGTAACTCTTACTCAGCCTATCTGCATTTCTCAAATGTACCTATATTACGGCCTACACGATACTGAAAATTATCTTTTAAAGAGTACTTAAAACATAACAGCATTCATATAGAAGAGCTATAACATCAAAATAAAATAGACAAACTTACATAATAAAGAAACAAAGAAAACAGAAACTGAGAATTGAGAAAGACAATAAAACAGATCAAAAGAATCAAACATTTTATGTCTCTAGCCCAGATGATTTTACAAGTGAACTGTTTCCAAACTTTCAAAGAGAAGGTAATTAACACAGTCTATAGAAATTTCCCTAGAACAGCACTGTCCAGTATGGCAGCCACTAGGGACACGTGGTTACTGAGCACTTGAAATGTGACTAGTGCATCTGACAGAGTCAACTTTTCTTTTTTTTTTTAAAGATTTTATTTATTTATTTGACAGAGAGAGACACAGCGAGAGAGAGAACACAAGCAGGGGGAGCAGGAGAGGGAGAAGCAGGCTTCCCGCCGAGCAGGGAGCCCGATGCAGGGCTTGATCCCAGGACCCTGGGATCATGACCTGAGCCGAAGGCAGACACTTAACAACTGAGCCACCCAGGCGCCCCGACGAAGTCAACTTTTAATGCTGTTTGGTCCCAGCCTATGTAAATAAGCACATATGGCCAGTGGCTACCATTACACAGCCCAGCTCTCGAGGGTGGAAGAGAGGACGCTTCCCATTTTGGAAATACCAAGAAAATAAAGGCCAAACTTACTCAGTATCCAAGAGAAATCTGGACAAAATGCTAGTAAATAGAATCGATGGTGTACCACAAGAATGTGCAATGATCAAGTACTGTTTTTTTTTTTTCTTTCCTTCTAGGAATGGAAGGACAACTGAATAATCAGGAAATAATTAAATATAATCCATGACATCAATTATAGCAAGCAGAAAAGCTCTATAACTTTGTCTTTAGATGCTGGGAACCCATCAATAAAACTCAGTATCTATTCCTGGTTTAAAAAAAAAAAAAAAAAAGAAGCATACTTTGCTAACATGACACATTAGAGATATGAACCAACCAGCATCAGCAAACCCGAAGCTAAAACGAGTGTTTTCATTAAAGTTAGGAAGGAACCAGACATAACAGAACAGCTGTAATGAGCACCTATCATATTTCTATAGGCAATTTAAAAATAAGAAACAAGACACATTATAAAGACACAATAAAATCACTATCATCTGTAAAAGAAAAATTATTAAAACCAATGGAAAATTAATCCTAGGAAGTGACTAATAAGGCTACTATTTACTGATTAAAATAGATTCCAAGTGAAAATGTTGATAAGGTATATTTAAAAGAAATTCATATAACATAATAAAAAAAAAACCTACAAAAAAAAAAAAAAGAAAAGAAATTCACTAGTAAGTGAATTCAATGTATTACAAAAAGTACCACTAAGACTTAAGAGTCACAAACTGTTGAGATCTCCTTGGCAACAACAAAATCAAATCTGCGTGTAATGACAAAGGCTCTGACTCCTCAAGCTCCCCACACGACTAAGGACAGACAGACGGGCAGACACACACACACCCTTCATTCAATCTCCACTGACTTCCCATCACCCAGCAACCCACTGCGGCAGAACTAAAACCAGCTCAGAAAAAAGCTAATTAATGTTATTTTCCTCCTGTTGTGAAAAGAGGAGTATCACGTTTCCTCTTAGAATATGGCCTTGAAATGTTAAAGACTTAACCATATGGAAGAGTTCTGAAAGTGTGTAAGAAAAGGCTAAAGATTTGGAATCCTAATTCAATTTCCCCTCACATTTTAATAGGAGCCTGTAGCAAACATTTATTTTTAGAGACGTTCTTGGTAGGGGCTGAACAAAGGGCTATTGTGTGTTAAACACAGGGAGGTCTCTCTGTCCCATCTATCCGAGCTTTTTAAACATCAGGTTGGAATTAAATGATTTTAAACTTTAAATCAACTATTTCCAGACCACAGACTCTATTCCACACTTATCAGTCAATGTAAGTTCTCCAAGTGAGTTATAACAGAGTTCAAATGTGAAGTCTACATCTTCCAAGTGCCAATAAAGGAACTTTCCTTTGGACTTTGCCTATATGCACGGACTTGTAAAAAAAATGCCATAGAAGTTTTCATTTCCTTCTCCAACAGAAATTTTCATCTGCATTTGATCAATCCGACTCGGCATCATCACTGATGAAAAGCACATGGGTATCAGTCATATCATTCTCTATTATGTTCTTATTAAACAGGAATTACAACCTTTTCTCTAAGTTAACAAGAGCAAAATAGACGGGATTTATAGGCCTGCCCTGATTGCTATAAACTCTGTTATGTCTTAATTTGCAATATGCGTCCTGTCATGGGCCTGCTAAAATAGAAAAGAAAACAAGAAATTATCTATGGTTCACCGTGTGGTCATCTTAAAACATGTTCACAAGTTCTTTGACGTGTCTGCCATCAAAAGGTGGAGTCCGTCTCCTCCCTCCGAATGCGGGCCGGTCGTGGTGACTCACTTCTGCTACGGAGTGAGGTCGGAGCGGGGGTAGGCTAGGTCCTAAAGCTGACGGAGCTTCTCCGGGCTCGTCCTCCCGGATGCTGCCCTGCAGAGCCCAGCTCCGCGCTGTGAGGACGCCAAGCCGCCCTACGGGGAGGCCACGTGTTCAGGCCCCAGTCCCACCCCAGCCCAGGCCCCAGCTGGCCAGCGGCAGCCTCCCCACAAGGAAGTGGAAGGAGCCTCCTCTAAGTCCGGCACCCAGGCCCGGCGCTCCCCAGCTGACACCACGAGACACGGAGACCAGGTGTCCCACCAAACCATGCCCAAACCGCAGACTCGTGAAAAACTACAAGCCGTCTTTAAGCCGCCGGGCTTCGGTGCTTTGTTACGCAGCAACAATAACTGGAACGTGTACATCAATTCGACCAGATTCAGCCATCGTCTTACTTTTTTTTAACTTCAAATCTCCCCAAGAAGACAAACTGGCAAGCGTAAAAACCCAGCTGGGCTGCATGCCCGCTCTCGGGCGACTCACCGGGCAAGCTGGTGGCGGGGGTGCCAGCCGCCGTTCCCCCGGCCTGCTCCTCTCCGCTGCCGGAAACACACTCCTAGCTTTGGGAAGTTCCTTATTAAACACCTGGCTTATGAAACTGCTGCTCCTGAAACCAGTGCTCCAGGTTTTTAATCAACAAACAAGCGGACTTTGCCTGAAAGTGTCGTCCTGACTCTAGCGCTGGTAACGAGGTTCAAGATGTCCCCGTGCAGCCACCTAAATGGGTTATCAACCCATCCAAGTAACCATATCAGAAGCTCACTGCCCCTCAACGGACACTGGGAAGGGAAATACCCTAATTACCTGAAATAACATTTTTTTCTCTAAGAAGCACAAGCCTGAGAAGTTAAAGCTAGAAGGGACCTGAGAGATCCTCTAGTTTAGCATTTTTTTCAACCAGTGAAAAACTGACATGATCCATGTGAGACCTTCATGACCCAAGCACTAAGAACTTTTACCTCGCTCCATCCTCACTGAAATGTCAACCCACCATAATATAATGGCAACTTGAAACTTCAGTTCCGTTCATATCTTAAAATGTACAAAATGTAATTTTGTGTATATTTTATAGCTATAGCAATAAAATTTCCTCCATATGACGCTATTTAATATTCATCCTTAATGTTTAGAATATATGATAAATATAACAGTATGTGATAAATATAATAAAAGAAGTCCTGAGAACCCACAAAGAGTCTTCCTAAAGAAAGGTTTAAGTGGCTATTCTAGTTTTGCCGTAAGAAATGTTAGCAGTCCCTGCCCTAGTTCAATCATCTGGGGAAGCTCGAGTCCAGAAAGGCCATACAACCAGCCCGAGGCCGTACAACTAGTTAGTGGCACAACTATGACCAGAATTTTGGTATACTCATGTTTTCCAGTCCTGCATGGGGCTCAGTTGGATCTGGATTAATAAAAGGAAAACAATTATGTTAGTTTCAATTCAAAAGGCAAATCAAAGTCGTTGGCTGGATTCCCACCCCTTCAAGGTTACGTTCGTAATCCTCCTGGTGGACTATCTTCCTCCTTAACGTGAAGAAACAGAATCTCCAGCAGGGCCCCAGGCAGGGCCCGGCCCAGGCGGGAGGAATGCGGCTGGCAGTGTGGATCGGCCAGTCGAAGGCTACTCACAACTGCCTTAACTGCGGAGGCCGTCCCTCGCCTCTCCTGCAACTAGGGCTGGCCAGGTGACAGAAGTCACAAACAATGAGAATACAGACAGAGACGTCACTAAGTGAGCATTTCTTCCCAAATGAAAACAGAAGTGCTGTGAGAAGACCTTTGGCCCCTGTGCCCTCTTCCTGCCAGGACTGTGCGTGTGATTCTTGGAGGTCCCGAAGCTGTCTTGGCTCCCCGGGGGCAAAGGCCGCACACTGAGCACTGCAAACAGTCAGACAGAAGGAACCAGCCCCCTGAGGCCGCAGGACAGCCGTCACTCCAGCCCTGGACTATCTATCCTCCAGCTTCCTGTTGAGTGAAATTCAAAACTCCGCAGTTGGTTTTTGGTTACCTGCAGCTAAACACAACCCTAACTCCTGTGCAAAATAAATCTGGCTTTCCTCTTCCGTCCACTTTGCCCCAAAGTGGTGTGTCCATCTGTGTTATTTCTACACAGCTAAATTTGGTGAACAAACATTTCGTCACCTGCACCATCACCCCAGCTCCTACCAAGCACCCCACCATTATTTTGAAACAGCAGTAAATGGGAATGAGGCATACCTCTTTTCTCCAAGAGGAAGACAGTTAGCTTATAAAGGTCTTCTGCAGCAGATGGTGGGCAGAGGGCTGCCCTGGGCGGCAGATGAAAGACAGATGGTTTTCCTCCTTATAAACCGCAGAGCCTCAGCCCTGGACAGCACGTGGAGATCCAGAAACCACTGCTTGTCAAGTCCCCAGCCTCTACCGGGGAAAGACTGCCAACACTGGCCTTAGTTGGAGGAAACAGGACAAAAACCTTTCACTCTACAAACGCCTTCTTTCACTTGAGTATCGACCTTAGAGATCTTCTGCCTTACCTTCCGTTTAAGAAACAAAGTGGACCGAGTCTGAGCAAAACAGTAATCTTATAACCAAAACTAGAGTGTTTTCCACTCTTCGTTCCCATGTCCTTCCTGATAAAGTATTTTGTTGGCTATGGCAGCTCAGAGTTCTATCAACTGTCAAGGTTCAATGGCATTTTTTAAAGGAATGGAAGAGAATGGGTAACACTGATGAAAAGCTAGGAATTCTACTAATTCCATGGCCCTCCACCAAAAAAAAAAAAAAAAAAAAGAAAATAAAAAGAATTATAAACTAAAGAAAAGAATGGATCTCTGTGAGGGAGTGGCAAAATGCTTAGGCAAATTTCTTGGACTCAGGTTCACAAAATCCAAACAAATCATTAGCTGTTCTGGACCAGTAGTCTAGACCATTTCTCGAAAACAAAGGCAATTCCCAGCCCAAGCAATCACCCAAGAAATAGCTTTAGAGCTGACAAACACCCTAAGGGTTCAGAAACCAGCGGTACTGGGGATACGACATCCCACAGCACACACGGCTTCCTGTGATGCTCCAAACGAAATGCCTCAATCTGAGACTTCCGTGTTGCATTAAGGACCTCAAAAAGTGAATTCTGCACACAGAAGCAGAAGCCAATAAACATCATGGGGTTGACAAACAGTATTTATGGATGTAAGCTGATTACTATTGGTAAAGCAACATTCAATGGATTAAAAATACTGCAAGAAATCACATCAGAATTCACATCAGAATAGTTTCTAATAATTTAGAACCAGAAGTGTCTCACTCATCAGACTTTTATGTGAGCAGGAATTCCCCTTCTTGCTCCCAACCAAATGGAACCCCCACCTAAAACAGAGCACTCACAAATTACTTAAGCAGTGCTTTTTAAAACAGAACTACTGTAACTCACAGCAAGTTACTGATCCACATGCTAATTGCTCAAAGGTGGTACGTTAAGTCTACGGACACCAGGAAAAAAAATAACCACACTAAAACAGAGATCAAAGTCATTTCCTTCCAAGAGTTGACTAAGTCTGGGTGACGTGCTGGGTGAGCTCTGAGAACGGAGTGCAGGTACAGAGATACGGGGCACGGTGCCTCCTTACCTAGCACATTTCCTGGAGGTACCTCCTCCAGGCCTTCCAGCTCCCTGCCCATCAGAAGATACAGGTTTTCTAGGGTGCAGCACGCCATGTGGGGCACCGGGGGAAGGTCATCGAGTGGAGCGGAGAAGCCTAATGGCACCTGGGCGAAGAAAAATGGTTGAAGAGAGGTTAGGAGGCATTAACTACAGACATCACTTAGAATCTATACAGTTATTCCTATTCAGAGGTGAGATGGTACAGTCACACTTCATGTAAGCCTGAAATATGGAAACTTGAAATGGTATGAAATAAAATACGAAGTAGTGAAACTTCTCAAATACTGAAAAACTGTCAAGAATTCAACAGTCATAAGCTTTACGGCTCAGGAATATGAATCCGCTGTGACCTGTACCACCACATTAGCCAAGAAACACACATCCCCACAGCCTCCTGCCCGTATTTATGTGAACCGTGCCACACACCAGTTTTGGTGGCAACTGTGCTATGATTATTACTATCCTCACTTAAAATTGTTTTAATCTTATTATAACGCCCTTGGAGCTTTCGGCAAGAACAGGTGCTAGTGCTGAGCTACACATAAAAATAACTTTGGAAGAGTAGTCAGATGTGATAAAAATGCCGTGAAAATGGCCAAGCCACAGCTATTATATGCTAATGTTGGTAATCTGGAAGGGAGCACGCTGTGAAATGCTGGGGACACTGACGAGAAGACCGAGCACAAACACAGCAAAAATCTGCTGCCAGGATAACAGGTTTATGAGCTCACCTCCTGTCATATTCGTTCCTACGGACATACCGTCTCAAAGTATGTACGTTTTGTCAAGAATTATTCAAGACGTTGAAAAGTATTCAAGATATTGCCTTGAATTATTCAGCAACCTCCATATAAATGCAAGTGCCCTGAAAGCCTTTCAATCAAACAACTTGTTTTTGGGGCCTCTGGGTCCAAGGCACTACGGTACCGCTATCTGCGAAGTGGGAAAAATGTGAAGTTACAGCACATATAAACATAACTAACGTCACAGAGTGAGTGACCAAAAAGCACTAGAGGCAGGTAAATTCATGAAGGCCCGGAGGAGGGAGAAGCTACTGTGTTGGGGGGACTTGGAGACCCCATGAGAACGTTGGCCTTGCAAGCACATGCCACGTTTAAACGTGCATGGTCTGACTTGGTGACTACTCTGCAGGGGTAGCTCGAAAGACACACTGGAAAGACACACAAAACAGAAGGATGAGACGGGGAGAAACCGAATTATCCACAGATAATATGATCATCCACTCAAACCACACGTGAACTGTAATTAGAGAGACAGTTTAGCAAGGTAGCTAAACAAGGACAGTATACAACAGTTAACTGTCTACATCAGCAAGAGAAAAAAATATTTTTTTGAACAGTAACTTTTGGAGTAGCAACAAAATATAAGATAGCTAGGGATAAGTCTGACAAAAGTGATTAAAATGGAGGAAATTATAAAACTTTAATGAAAAACACTGAAAATAACCTAAATAGATATGCCTAATAGATTCATAGATTCTATATTGCGAAATGTTGATTCACACCAAATACATGGGCTGATTTAAAGCAATCAGAGTCTCAATGGAGCTTTTCGTGGAACCTGACAAGGGGACTAAAAACTTACATGGAAGAGTAAAGAGGAGTAAGCAAGGCACTCACCAAAAAAAAGGGTAGAGGACATGGCCTTTTAAATATCAAAATATTTAGAAGTCAGCACTGAATAGAGACAGTGATAGAGAAACAGAAAAAATGAAGTCTAATAGTCGAGGAACAGACCAATTCACATATGAAATCTGATTTCTGACAGAGCTGGCAGGGCAGTGGGTAGAAATGGGAGTATTCACTGAATGATGTTGGAACAACCGGTATTTGTATGGGGGACGAAAATAAGATTGGATCCCTTCTTTCGTATCATGTATAAACATTGAATTAAACATTTAAACATAGAAAGGCAAAACTTTAAACTTTAGAAGGAAACATGGGTGAAAATTTTGCCTTTGTAACAGTCATAATTTTAATTTTCTTAAATGAGATACAAAAGGCAAAACCCATAATGGAAAAGACTGATAAATTCAACTACATTAAAATTAAGAACTTCTGTACATTAAAAGATACTAAATAGAAAATGTGACAAGTCCCAAACTAGAGAAGAATCTGCAAAACTTAAAAGTGACAAGGAATTAGTATCCAGGTTATACAAAGAACATCTAAAAACCCATATTAAAAAATATGTGTATATGGTACAAGTCAAAAATAGGCAAATGACCCAAAGATATCGTCACAGGAAAAGACATGAATGACCAATAAGCATATTAAAAGAGTAATAAAGAAAAAGTGAAATAAAACCTCTTGAAAAGACCATACCATATGCATCTGATTGGCAAAAATTAAACTGACCGTAACAAACTCTGGTGAGGCTGCAGAACACTGGACTGTTAGGGACCCCTGCTGGGAGTGTGAAGGAAAACTACTTGGAGGACAGTCTGGAACTGACCAGTAAGCCGAAGATACACACACTCTATTACCCAGACAATTCCACTAAGGGTGGATTACCTAGAATTTCATGCAAACGTGCACAAGGAAATATGTACAAAAGTATTCAAGATAGCATTGTTTAGATTAGCAGAAAATGAAAGGACCCAAATACATAATAACAGGAAAATGGAAAAATAAAATGCTTGTTTACATAACGGAATACTATGCAGCAACAAACAATGAAAGCACAGAAATAGACATCAATGTAGATTAATCTCACAATGTTAGGTAAAAACCGTGAGTTGTAGAAGAGTAACTACAGGAAGATTCCATTAATACCAAGGTCAAAAATAATACAGCCTTCCACAGCACGTATATAAGTGGTAAAACAGACTAAAGGTAGCCCCCCCATAGCTTCTGCTTCCTGTTCATGCCTTCACGCAATCCCCTCCCCCTGGGCGTGAGGGGGGCCCGTAGCTTGCTTCTCATCAATGGCATACAGCAAAGGCGGCGGGATGTCACTCTCATGATTACGGAACATCACGCAAGACTGTCTTGCAAATACATTCAGCCTGGACCCTCCTTGCTGGCCTGAAGGAGTGCAGCCATGCTGGGAAGGTCCACAGGACAGGAAAGCGCAGGCTGCTTCTAGGAGCTGAGGGCGGCCGACAGCCGGAAAGAATGTGGAGCCCTCGGCCCCACAGGTACCAGGGTATGAATCCTGACAACAACCTAAGTGAACCTGGAGACAGATCCTTTCCCAAAGGAGCCTCCAGAAGGCACACAACCTGGTCAACACTGGTTGCAGCTTCGTGAGACACCAGGCAGGACCCGCTAAGCCATGCTTGGGCTCCCAGTCCACAGAAACTGTGAGATGATACAATGTGTATCGTTTTCGTTGGCTAAATTTGTAGTAGTCGGTAATACGCAGCAACAGAAAAGTAACCTGAGGGATGAACACGCAAGTCCAGTAAGGTTTATGTCGGGGGTATGTGTAATATAGTCCCCTTGTTTTAAAGCATGTTGGAATTAGATTTTATGGGGCCCCGACTGCTGGAGTATGGAGTTATCTGCGCCATCAATTCATTTCATCGCTGCTCCTCGAGTCTTGACACACGAGAAGTGATTTCAACCTCTAGCCCCACGAGAGCAAAGATACGCTACGTAAAGAAGGTAAGTTGGAATGCTCGTGGAATTTGTAATGCCCAATAAATCAGTACTATGTTAAGTAACAATTTCTTACTCATCTTGACATTTGAGAGAACAAAAAAGAAAAAAAATTAGCCACCACTTGACCCTTCCCGATAAATAACAAACTATCAGCCATGTCTAAACCAACATGTTAAGATGTGCATAACTGGGCTGATACATGCCATCACAGCCCCCAGAAAACAGAGCCCCAGGCACAACTGCCGTGCCCCCTCCTGCCGCAGCAGAACACGCCACAGCCCACCACGGGCGGCGGGGCCACCAGCCAGCAGCGTGATCTCCGAGGATTAAACTGCTAAAACTGGAGGAACAAACATTCAAGGCAAGATGAGGGCGGGCCCTCTCCAACCCCGCCCCGCCCCGTCACTTGCCGCCAAGTCCAGCAGCTTCTCTGGTTTCCCTGCAAGGAGAGGAGCTCGTGCTCTCCTGCTCGGGACACGGCATGTCTTCCAAGTTCTTACTCACCGCTTCTTGCTGATTGTGACTCACTCCCTGGACTTCTGGCACCTCCATCATCCAATGACCATTGTCACGTAACTATTACGTACATACGTTGCTTATGTCCCAAAATGCTGAGGTAGCTGCAGCCTGTGGTTTCTTTCTTGCCCTTTGGCTCAGGTGTATTTAGATGCTGGCTGTTCACCTGCTTCCAGACCTTCCTGATCGATTTCTGGGATCCACCTACCATGCAACTGTGGCCTGTCACCTGCTCTCTGCCCAGGCCTTTGGCCTGTGCCACCCAGTTTTTGGATCTCCGTATTTCCTGAAGATCTGCCATTGCCCTGGCTCCAGCATGGCAGCTCTTCCTACCAGTTCTTTTCTCTGGCCTTGAAAAGCCTTGTAATTAATTAGATAAGGCCTGAAAACTGAGTTCATACACCGGTTTAGTTTTCCAAATGCTACTAAGTGAGACAGATTTACCAAATGTCCCCAAAGCAACATAAGAGGAGGTACATGGAGTCATCTGAATGTGCCTATCTAGTGACAAAATAAATCTACCAATAAGGTAAATCTCAACCAATCTGAAAAGATGTAAGAACCTTGGAACGATATACTAATGTTTTACTTCCAATTCTTACCCGCCGCAAAAACTCAACAGGACTGTATTTGGGCCCCAGGACAAAAATTTTCTTTCCTCTTCGAGCCACACCACTGAACACGCGAGCAAATGCAATAAAAGACTCTTGGTTGTTTCCTTCCTGGGGCAGAGATTTAAGGGCCATACTCTCCACCTGATGCTCATCACCTGCCGGAAACAAAAGGATAATGAGTGCCAACAACGCTCTCTCTAATCCAGGATGCGCCTAGAAATAGAGGGAACAGTGAATATGATCCATTTGGCCCAGTTTTAGGGAAGAAACACCAAGAGCAATGGACTACTGATAAAAGCTACACTTAGAGGCAAGCTCAAGAGCTAGAGGAAGTGTCCTAACTTAAGTGAATGCCCAATAAATCAGTACTGTGCACCAAAACCCAGTTAGGAAAGCTGTACCTTTGGGCTCCTCTCCCTTTGGACTTGTGTCAAGGGCACTCCCGTCCCGGGGGGGCTCCGTGCGTGCCTGCCCCTGCGTTGCTGCGAGCTTCTCTGCATGCCTCTGTCTTGCACGCTCTCGCCTCTGAGCAATTTCTTCCTGAGTGAGAGGTCTACAGGAGATCACAGATATGTTTACTTCTGGCAACATCAAGCATCTCTCAGTCGTTGGAGCAGGGAAACGGCAACGATTAATGTGACTGGATAAGATGATGACGGGTCCCAGGTCCCTTCCAGGCTTTCTCTAGAATGCTCTGTCCCCAGCTATTCTGAGCTTCTGGAGCGGCATGAGAGAGCCCACGTCCCCAAAGAGAGCCATCTACAACAGCATGGAGCCTTTCTGGAATGCCCACATTCCTTCTGGATGAGGCGACCAAAAGGGAAGGGAGGGAAACGAGTGCCCGATACCAGAGCTCAGAGCAGCCCCGTGGAGAAGCAAGCGTAAGACCTCAATAGGAAATGGAGGTTTTCTCCACAAGCACAAAAATATATCTTCATGAAGACCTGGGGTCCAAGAGGAAGGGTTCAAGGTCAGGCTGAATGATGGCGACTCAGTGGGAGTGAAAGGTCACATGGGGTTAGACCCCAGCACCACCACAGAAAAGGCAGAGTGTGGGTGTGTCTGTGTGTTTGCTGGGGGGTTAGTCTTGGTTGGAGTGGGGTAGGGGATTCAGCCGTTCTTCCTAAAGAGTTATCCTCAAGGGGCAGAGCAAGATGGCGGAGGAGCAGGAGACCTGGATTTCGTCTGGTCCCAGGAATTCAGCTGGATAGGGATCAAACCATTCTGAACACCTACGAACTCAACAGGAGATTGAAGAAAAGAATAGCAACAACTCTCTGAACAGAGAAGCGACCACTTTCTGGAAGGTAGGACATGCGGAGAAGTGAATCCGAGGTGATATTCGGGAGGATAGACGGCGGGGGAGGGGCCTCCGTCAGCCGCTTCTGGCAAGTGATAGAGCCACGGAGCACAAAATCGGAACTTTTAGAAGTCTGCTCCGCTGAGGGACGTCACTCTGGTGGCGAAGTGGGGGGTGTTAGAACCCTCGCGGGACAGTGTGGTCTCAGGACCCTCGGGGTCACAGAAAGACTGGGGGTGCCTGAGTGCGGCAGAGCTCCCAGGTATCGGAGCAAGGAAGCTGGCTGCAGAGACGGAGCCCAGGCGCGGGCTCTCAGCTCGGGGTTGTCATAGACCGTGATCCGCGGCACAGTCGGGCCACTGCTCCTCCAGCAGGGACGCAACAAGCGGCAGATCCGGGGAGACTCCCCTTCCTCCCCCGGGAGGAGAGGTGCGGGAGTGCACCGCGGGGATCTGCTGGGTTTGGAGACTCCACCCGGGGTCGGGGGCCAGATAGAAAGGCGCGGTCACAGGCCGGGTGAGCGCGGAGTGTGGCCGGAGACTGGGGAGACAGGAGTGACTGACGGCTTTTCTCTGGGGGTCGCTGAGGAGCGGGACCCCGAGTTCTCGGCTCCTCCGGGGCGGAGACTGGGAGGCCGCCATTCTCACTCTCGTTCTCCAAAGCTGTACGGAAAGCTTGCAGGGAACAAAAGCTCCCGAGAGCAAACCCGAGCAGATTACTTAACCCGGACCGGCAAGGGCGGGGCAATTCCGCCTCCGGCAAAGACATTTGGGAACCACAGCAACAGGCCCCTCCCCCAGAAGGTCAGCGAGAACAGCCAGCCAAGACCAAGTTTACCGATCAATGAGAACGGCAGAACTCCAGCGCTAGGGGAATACTGCACGTAGAATCCATGGCTTTTTTACCATGCTTCTTTAGGCTTTCAAAGTTAATTTTTTTTTTAACTGTCTTTTTTTTTTTTTTTTTTTGAATTTTTCTGTTTCCCTTTTTCAAACAACATCTTATCAATCCCTTTTTTAAAAAAAACATTTTTATTTTTCATTTTTATTTTTCATTTTTAGAGTCATATCCTATCCCTTCATAGTAGTTACCCGTATTTTTGGCATATATATAAGTTGTTCTCTCTTTAAAATTTTGAGATAGTTTCTTCTAACAGATCAAAATATACCCTAAATCGCTACTGTATGGTTTTTTTCTACTCACCTGCCTGATCACATTCTCTCCCTTTTTTTTTTTAAATCCTCTTCTTTCTTTTTTCAAACAACTTGTTATCAATTCCTTTTATAAAATTTTTTATACTTTCCATCTTTACAGTCATATTCCATCCCTTCATCATATCAACCCTTATTTTTGTACATATATAAGTTTTTCTTTCTTTAAAATTTTGGGAGGCACTTTCTTCTAACAGACCAAATACACCCAAAATCTAGCGTGTGGCACTCATCTATATACCAGCCTGATCATATTTGATCACATTCTGGTTTTTTTGGTTTTGTTCTGTTTTTGCTTGTTTTTATCTTTATCTTTTTCTTTTCCTTCTTTTTTTCTTTTTCTTTTTTCTCTCTTTCCCTTTCTTTTCCCACTGCTTCAGGTCTTTTCTGATTTGTTTAGAGTATATTTTCTGGGGACGTTGTTACCCTGTTAGCATTTTGTTCTCTCATTCATCTATTCTCCTCTGGACAAAATGACAAGATGGAAAAAATCACCTCAACAAAAAGAACAAGAGGTAGTACCGAATGCCAGGGACCTACTCAATAGGGACATTAGTACGATGTCAGATCTAGAGTTCAGAATCATCACTTTAAAGATACTAGCTGGGCTTGAAAAAAGCATGGAAGTTATTAGAGAAACCCTTTCTGGAGAAGTAAAAGAACTAAAATCTAACCAAGTAGAAATCAAAAAGGCTATTAATGAGGTGCAATCAAATATGGGGGCGCTAACTGCTAGGATAAATGACGCAGAAGAAAGAATCAGTGAGATAGAAGACCAAATGATGGAAAATCAAGACGCTGAGAAAAAGAGAGATCAACAACTACTGGATCACGAGGGCAGAATTCGAGAGAAAAACGATACCATAAGACGAAACAACATTAGAATAATTGGGATCCCATAAGAAGAAAGAGAGAGAGGGGCAGAAGGTATAATGGAGCAAATTATAGCAGAGAACTTCCCTAATTTGGGGAAGGAAACAGGCATCAAAATCCAGGAAGCACAGAGAACACCTCTCAAAATCAATAAAAATAGGTCAACACCCCGACATCTAATAGTAAAACTTACGAATCTCAGAGACAAAGAGAAAATCCTGAAAGCAGCTCGGGAGAAGAGATATGTAACCGATAATGGTAGAAACATTAGATTGGCAACAGACCTATCCACAGAGACCTGGCAGGCCAGAAAGGACTGGCAGGATATATTCAGAGCACTAAATGAGAAAAATATGCAGCCAAGAATACTATATCCAGCTAGGCTGTCATTGAAAATTGAAGGAGAGATAAAAAGCTTCCAGGACAAACAAAAACTAAAGGAATTTGCAAACACGAAACCAGCCCTACAAGAAATCTTGAAAGGAGTCCTCTAAGCAAAGAAAGAGCCTAAAAACAACATAGACCAGAAAGGAACACAGACAATATACAGAAACAGTCACCTTACAGGCAATACAATGGCACTAAATTCCTATCTTTCAACAGTTACCCTGAATGTAAATGGGCTAAATGCCCCAATCAAAAGACACAGGCTGTCAGACTGGATTAAAAAACAAGACCCATCGATATGCTGTCTGCAAGAGACTCATCTTAGAACCAAAGACACCCCCAGATTGAAAGTGAGGGGGTGGAAAACCATTTACCATGCTAATGGACACCAAAAGAAAGCTGGGGTGGCAATTCTTACAGCAGACAAATTAGATTTTAAACCAAAGACTGTAATAAGAGATGAGGAAGGACACTATAGCCTACTTAAAGGGTCTATCCAACAAGAAGATCTAACAATTGTAAATATCTATGCCCCTAACATGGGAGCAGCCAATTATATAAGGCAATTAATAACAAAAGCAAAGAAACACATCGACAACAATACAATAATAGTGGGGGACATTAACACCCCCCTCACTGAAATGGACAGATCGTCTAAGCAAAAGATCAACAAGGAAATAAAGACTTTAAATGACACACTGGACCAAATGGACTTCACAGACATATTCAGAACATTCCATCCCAAAGCAACAGAATACACATTCTTCCCTAGTGCCCATGGAACATTCTCCAGAATCGATCACATGCTAGGTCATAAATCAGGTCTCAACCGGTACCAAAAGACTGGGATCATCCCCTGCCTATTTTCAGACCACAATGCTTTGAAACTAGAACTCAATCACAAGAGGAAAGTCGGAAAGAACTCAAATACATGGAGGCTAAAGAGCATCCTACTAAAGAATGAATGGGTCAACCAGGAAATTAAAGAAGAATTTTAAAAATTCATGGAAACCAATGAAAATGAAAACACAACTATTCAAAATCTTTGGGATGCAGCAAAGGCAGTCCTAAGAGGAAAGTATATAGCAATACAAGCCTTTCTCAAGAAACAAGAAAGGTCTCAAGCACACAACCTAACCCTACACCTAAAGGAGCTGGAGAAAGAACAGCAAATAAAGCCTAAACCCAGCAGGAGAAGAGAAATAATAAAGATCAGAGCAGAAATCAATGAAATAGAAACCAAAAGAACAGTAGAACAGATCAACAGAACTAAGAGCTGGTTCTTTGAAAGAATTAACAAGATTGATAAACCCCTGGCCAGATTTATCAAAAAGAAAAATGACCCAAATCAACAAAATCATGAATGAAAGAGGAGAGATCACAACCAACACCAAAGAAATACAAACAATTATAAGAACGTACTATGAGCAACTCTATGCCAGCAAATTAGATAACTTGGAAGAAATGGATGCATTCCTAGAGATGTATCAACTACCAAAACTGAACCAGGAAGAAATAGAAAACCTGAACAGACCTATAACCACTAGGGAAATTGAAGCAGTCATCAAAAATCTCCCAAAAAACAAAAGCCCAGGGCCAGATGGCTTCCCAGGGGAATTCTACCAAACATTTAAAGAAGGATTAATACTTATTCTTCTGAAACTGTTCCAAAAAATAGAAATGGAAGGAAAACTTCCAAACTCATTTTATGAGGCCACCATTACCTTGATCCCAAAACCAGATAAAGACCCCATCAAAAAGGAGAACTACAGACCAATATCCCTGATGAACATGGATGTAAAAATTCTCACCAAAATACTAGCCAATAGGATCCAACAGTACATTAAAAGGATTATTCACCACGACCAAGTGGGATTTATCCCTGGGCTGCAAGGTTGGTTCAACATCCGCAAATCAATCAACATGATACAATACATTAACAAAAGAAAGAACAAGAATCATATGATCCTCTCAATAGATGCAGAAACAGCATTTGACAAAGTACAGCATCCTTTCTTGATCAAAACTCTTCAGAGTATAGGCATAGAGGGTACATACCTCAATATCATAAAAGCCATCTATGAAAACCCACAGCAAATATCATTCTCAATGGGGAAAAACTGAGAGCTTTCCCCCTAAGGTCAGGAACGCGGCAGGGATGTCCACTATCACCACTGCTATTCAACATAGTATTAGAAGTCCTAGCCACAGCAATCAGACAACATAAAGAAATAAAAGGCATTCAAATCGGCAAAGAAGAAGTCAAACTCTCACTCTTTGCAGATGATATGATACTTTATGTGGAAAACCCCAAAGACTCCACCCCAAAACTGCTAGAACTCATACAGGAATTCAGTCAAGTGGCAGGATATAAAATCAATGCACAGAAGTCAGTGGCATTCCTATACACCAACAACAAGACAGAAGAAAGAGAAATTAAGGAGTCGATCCCATTTACAATTGCACCCAAAACCATAAGATACCTAGGAATAAATCTAACCAAAGAGGTAAAGGATCTGTACTCAGAAAACTATAAAATACTCATGAAAGAAATTGAGGAAGACACAAAGAAATGGAAAAACGTTCCATGCTCATGGATTGGAAGAACAAATATTGTGAAGATGTCAATGCTACCTAGAGCAATCTACACATTCAGTGCAATCCCCATCAAAATACCATCCACTTTTTTCAAAGAAATGGAACAAATAATCCTAAAATTTGTATGGAACCAGAAAAGACCCCGAATAGCCAGAGGAATGTTGAAAAAGAAAAGCAAAGCTGGCGGCATCACAATTCCGGACTTCCAGCTCTATTACAAAGCTGTCATCATCAAGACAGTATGGTACTGCCACAAAAACAGACACATAGATCAATGGAACAGAATAGAGAGCCCAGAAATGGACCCTCAACTCTATGGTCAACTAATCTCTGACAAAGCAGGAAAGAATGTCCAATGGAAAAAAGACAGTCTCTTCAATAAATGGTGTTGGGAAAATTGGACAGCCACATGCACAAGAATGAAACTGGACCATTTCCTTACACCACACACAAAAATAGACTCCAAATGGTTGAAAGACCTCAATGTGAGACAGGAGTCCATCAAAATCCTAAAGGAGAACACAGGCAGCTACCTCTTCGACCTCAGCCGCAGCAACTTCTTCCTAGAAACATCGCCAAAGGCAAGGGAAGCAAGGGCAAAAATGAACTCTTGGGACTTCATCAAGATAAAAAGCTTTTGGAAAGCAAAGGAAACAGTCAACAAAACCAAAAGACAACCGACAGAACGGGAGAAGATATTTGCAAATGACATATCAGATAAAGGGCTAGTATCCAAAATCTATAAAGAACTTATCAAACTCAACACCCAAAGAACAAAGAATCCAATTAAGAAATGGGCAGAAGACATGAACTGACATTTTTCCAAAGAAGACATCCAAATGGCCAACAGACACATGACAAAGAGCTCAATATCGCTCGGCATCAGGGAAATCCAAATCAAAACCTTAATGAGATACCACCTCACACCAGTCAGAATGGCTAAAATTAACAAGTCAGGAAATGACAGATGTTGGCGGGGATGCGGAGAAAGGGGAACCCTCCTACACTGCTGGTGAGAATGCAAGCTGGTGCAGCCACTCTGGAAAACAGTATGGAGGTTCCTCAAAAAGTTGAAAATAGAGCTACCATATGATCCAGCAATTGCACTACTGGGTATTTACCCCAAAGATACAAAAGTAGGGATCCGAAAGGGTACGTGCACCCCGATGTTTACAGCAGCAATGTCCACAATAGCCAAACTGTGGAAAGAGCCAAGATGTCCATCCACAGATGAATGGATAAAGAAGAGGTGGTATATATATACAATGGAATATTATGCAGCCATCAAAAGGAATGAGATCTTGCCATTTGCAACGACGTGGATGGAACCGGAGGGTATTATGCTGAGCAAAATAAGTCAAACAGAGAAAGACATGTATCATATGACCTCACTGATATGAGGAATTCTTAATCTCAGGAAACAAACTGAGGGTTGCTGGAGTGGGGGGTGGGGTGGGAGGGATGGGGTGACTGGGTGATAGACACTGGGGAGGGTATGTGCTCTGGTAAGCGCTGTGAATTGTGCAAGACTGTTGAATCTCAGATCTGTACCTCTGAAACAAATAATGCAATATATGTTAAGAAAAAAAAAAAGAAGAAGAAGATAGCAGGAGGGGAAGAATGAAGGGGGGGAAATCGGAGGGGGAGACGAACCAAGAGGGATGATGGACTCTGAAAAACAAACTGAGGGTTCTAGAGGGGAGGGGGGTGGGAGGATGGGTTAGCCTGGTGATGGGTATTAAGGAGGGCAAGTTCTGCATGGAGCACTGGGTGTTATGCACAAACAATGAATCATGGAACACTACATCTAAAACTAATGATGTAATGTATGGGGATTAACATAACAATTAAAAAAAAAAGAGTTATCCTCAAGTCTAACAGGCCACAAAAAAGGCACAGCTTTAATAACAAAAGTCTTTACAAAAGGGGAGTGCTAAGTTGAATAAAAATGGGCATTCTGTTTGGGAGTTTAAGTTTGGAAGGCAGAAACCAGGCAGGTATATTAATTCCCAGGATCTGGCTCCCTTCCCACGTGTGGGCCTTCCTAAACCCACCTGCATCCACAACCCCAACACCAAGCAAGACCAACAGCTGCCCAAAAGTCAGCAGCACCGGGGCATCTCAGCCCGGCAACTCTGGGACCGAGCATCAGGATACTCAGGCTAATTCTCTGGTCCTAATTCTATGCTCCAGCTCTGGAAGCTGAGCTCCTCGGCCTGGTCCTGTCACCCTGTGCCTCCCTCCTGCTGTCCCTCACCTTTGGCACTATGATTTCTGCTTTTCTCCCTGATCTCTGACTTGACACCTGATAGGTAACCTCATCCCCACCCTGCCATGCTGCTTTACTCCCCCTCCCCTAAGCACCGGAACCCATTCAGATATCCCTCCTGCATGTACACCGTTCTCAAGCATTCGAAATGGCCACGTACTCTTGGAGCTCCGATGCCAAGGGCCCTAAAACCCTTCTTCCTTCTTGCTTCATGTGGGCGAGCCTGGACGGTGACCACTCCCAGCACTGACTGTCCGCTGCTGTCCTCTTCACACTCCCACCTGCTAGACAAGGCCTCCCACCAGGACCGGACACCAATTCTACCTCCCTTGGCACCTGCCCCCCAAAACGGATGAGCTCGGTTCTCGGAGCTGTGCCCTCTAGTCAGAGCCAGGTCACTGCAGGGTGTGCCCCAGGACACAGGAACCTGAGAGACTGCTCTTTGAGCACAGCTTGGCCAGGTGCCGTGAGGCAACCAACACTGCTGGTGCTGGAGGCCCCTGCCTCCCCTGCAAGAGACCAGCTCCCCTCTCCTGGAAGCTCCAAGCATTAGGAGCCCTTTCAAGTATGGGATGAGATCTGCTTCCTTGAAATTTCTCGCCACGGCTGCAGGTCTGTGCTCTGGATCAACAGTGAACAAATCCACTTCTCCCCCTCCTTGCAATGGCCTGCGCTCGGGCCCTTCCCCTCACCCTGCTCTGCTCCAGGCCCAACACTCCAGCTGCCCCTTCAATCAACCCCGTGTATCTAGACTTTTGCTAAAATTGCTTCAAGAATATCTGAAAAGTGCAAGTTAAACTATAAATGCAGGATGTAACATTATCGTTAGAACAGGGAGGAAAAAAAAATGAGACACTTGTTTGCATATGAAGAGAAAGTCTCTTTCAATGGGCTTATCACTAGGATCTCGACATCGTCTTAATCTTAATCACTTTACGTAATTATAGTATATACTTACTACAACAGTTAAATGAAATAGATACTATCATCCCTATTTTACGATGACAAAGCAGAGGCTTAGGAAATTTAACCTGACCCAAAGTCACTGGAAAATAAATGGAGGAGCCAAAACTCAAATCCAGATCTGACTCCAAACCTATGTTCATTATGCCCAGGACGTCCCCCACTGAGAAGGAATTAAAGATGATAAAATCATCATCACATTAAGTAAATCATTTTAACTTTGGTTAAGAAAGATAGATATTTATTCACATAAATTACATCCTCATTCGGCCTAAATTCATGACATGGTCTGGAGTAAGTTAGCATTTCTATTCATCAAGTTAGCATCAGCTGTAGCGAGGCTTGCTGCCCGTCTAGCACCCACCCACCCACCCACGGAACGCCGCCCCCGTGCCCGGCACCGCTGTGGGCTGGGGGTGGTGGCACAGGGAAACGGAGCAGACAGCCAGACAGAAATCACAAGGATTTATACGCGGTACCCACTGCGTACCCCGCGTTTGTGGAGAATGAAGAGGACTGATCTACAAGAAGACAGAGCTCTACCAGCCAACGCACAGCTGTGGGTGATGAGTTCTTCAGGCTGTAGTTGAACTAACACTTCCTGCACCAGAGATAAAGGAGACCAGAGGTGAGTATGTTGACTGGAAGGCTGGGGAGGTGAATGAGGAGGGGAAGGAGAAGAGGCGAGGACGCACATCCATCCAGCCTCCGGATTCCAGGCAGAATGCTCACGCTCTGCTCGGTGCGGAACAGGTGGAAGGCTGGCGCAGACTGCCACCAGAGACAGCGGGGATGGTGCAAAGCGACAGACCCAGAAAAGTGGCTTCTGTGGGAAGACAGCATCTTGTTACCAGAAGGAGCTGGTTCTCAAGAAGGAAGCAAAAGCAACGCACAGACCCGGAGACGAAGGGGGAGAGAGCTGCCTGAAAACTCTCAATAAAATGTTCCCTAACAGGCAGTTAGACCAAATACATACTCCTAAGGATTTGTGATAAACTACAGTTGAGAACAGCAAAAACAAAGGCCCTGAATCTAAAAGGTGGGATGGCTGCTGGCCTAGACTTAGGGGTAGGCGCTGGAAAGCCACACCGGGTGGGACTTCCCAGAACACTCAGTGAGAAGCCGAGGAGCAGCAGCTGTTCCACACCGGCCCGTGCCCGCTCACCGGCTGTACAAAATGGTGAAAGAAACCACTGACTACGTTTGGGGGACAAACCAACTCCACCAGGAAGAACTGGCCCTGGAGCACCACCCTGATACCCTGATATGAATCCAAATGAAGAAGTTTAAACAGATTTCTCAAGCTCACAAAGTGCTCTGTGATGCAAAGAAAAGGGACAGAGGGGGAGAATATGACAAAGGAGGAGAGGCAAGTAAAGAAGGCGGAGCTGGTGGCAGTGTGTTCCCCCAGGGACATCTCCGCAATGCCTTTTGGAGGACGAGGAAGGGAGCAGAGAGAAAGGAGCGGTGAGAATGTTGTGCGTCAGCTCTCAGTAACCTTAGAGGGCTGACACAATGGTGCAACGGGAAAACGAGCTCTGCCGAAGAGCAAACACGAGGGCCGGGGAGGTAGGGCAGAGCGGCGGCGTGCTGTCCCGAGGGCAGAGGCACGGGACTGCAAGGAAGAATTCCTAAGGTGGAACCTGGAGCGGCTCAGCAAATTCGGTCTGTGTGCAGAGTGCCAGGGCCACGGGGACGGGTCAGTGCTAAAGACAGATGGAAAAGCTGCACTGGAAGATTCTAGAAGTTCGCATTGACCAAGTTATGAAAGGTGGTCAGAAGATAACATTCCAGGTGAAGGAGACCAAGAACCAGGACTGCAGCCAGGAGATACTACCGCTGTCTCTGGTTATTACCAGAAGGACCATGCTGATTTTACTCGGCGAGGAGGCCTTGCCGTGTGCGTGGACACACAGCCGGCTAACGCACGTGCGCTTTCAAGGCCAGTCCCTGCTCCTGACGACCGAACCACAGACATCACCCCTCACCGAGGCCAGACCGTCAAGCACAGACATGTCCCGTGTGTGCTAAATGAAGTCATGCCCTTTCATCGTAGACCACGTGGAAAGGGTTGCCTAGTCACTGGATTTAAGGTAAACTTTCCTGAGAATGGCTTTCTTTCTCCTGATAAATACTCTTTGCTGGAAAAACTCCTACCTGAGAAGAAGGAAGTAGACGAGACTAAAGAAATGGGGCAGCCAGACTCGGTGGCCTTGTTGCCACTGTTACAATAGACACACACGTGAGGCTGACGCGCGTCATCCTGGGACGGTGCTCAGCGTCAGAACTCTCACTGGGACCGCGGAATGACCCTCACTGCTGGCCCTTTATATACAGTGGCTGCATGAAGGGCTGTAATCAGAGCTCCTGACTCACTACTGCTATCATCTGACAGAGAGAGAGAGAGAGCGGGCGCAAGCGGGGGGAGCAGCAGAGGGAGAAGCAGAATCCCCGCCAAGCAGGGAGCCCGACGCGGGGCTCGATCCCAGGACCCCGGGATCACGACCTGAGCCGACAGCAGACGCTTAACGACTGAGCCACCCAGGCGCCCCTCCCTACTGCTTTTGTTTCAATATTCAATGATAGTGCTCTTTTCAAAGTTAAATGAAGAATAAACTCAAATGTAAAAGCTGGAAAAATGAAAAGAGAAAAAGAAAGACAAGCCACACTGGACGAACAAGGCCAGGTTCCACGCAGTGAACGGACAAGACCCGGGTTCGAACACTGGTGGCCTCCTTCCAGCTCCGTGACCTGGAGCCCCTAACTTACTTTTTCCGTCACAGGCAAAACTGAAACCCTGACTACTTCCCACTCAGGAAGTGCTGTCAGATCTCAACGGCCCACGGACGCGGAGACACGAATACTGTCTGAGCTCCGCGGATGGCAGCCAGTGGTGTCACCGCCGTTATTCTTCATAAGACAGAAGAATAAGACTTAAGATGCCCCCGAGGTACCGGACATTCTTAAGTATTATTTACATTATTTCTCTCAGGCTACTCAAAAAATCCCTACGAAGAACATCCAGAGTAGATGTGGGTCCTACAGAAGAGGAGCTTCGAGGCACCCACAAGTTTTCGTTCCAGATCCCAGCGCAGGATGGACGGCACACAGATTGGCAAAGCCAGAGCCCGGGCAGAGGGACCAGCCAGGAGGCTGCCGCCGTAATTCCTGCAGGAACCGATCGGGATCTGAAGGGGGAGGCAGTGGAGCCGAGGAGGGGAACACACATGGAAAACCCAGATGATGGAGAAGAGATTCTCCGAGACACGGGAAACATGAGAAATAACCCATCTCCCAGAGGCACCCGGCCCCACCCCAACCCACACCCATCAGCAGACACGCTCACACGGTCCTAAGTCTCCACTGAGGTCGGCAAGGCAGGCTTGCAGAAGAACGTGCCGGATGCTCAATACAAATGAACTGTGGCTACTCCTATTACTCTTCTCCTTGAATTTACATCAACTCAAATCAATCGTCCTGGAGCTGATTTCAACAACTCTCTCCCCAAGAGGGGTCGCAGAAAGCCTGCGCTGTGCACAAGCATCCGCCACCACGGGGTGCCCCGCACCCATCCCGGTGTGAGGAGGAAAGCGTTGTCTGCACACTCCACCCACACCGCTTCCGCACCCCCACCAAACACACACCATTTCCCTGGCCCGGCCCAACCTCCCCCTATCCTTACCTGGGCTTATTCTGGGGCAGGGCCTTGGCATCGACAGCGAACATTTTGGAAACAAAGATAATAACTGGAGCAGTGTCCTCGCTTCCACATTTCATGAAAGCTACACAAATAGGAAGGAAAAAGGTCACTCGCTTTTCCCATGACCAGAAAGGCAGACTTCTAAAACACAAGATGTTTAGAACACGGCGTCACCTCAACACATAAGTGGCCTGTAATCTTTTACAACCACGATAAAATTCTCTTTAGAAAAGTATAAAATCGCTAGAACACTGTAGAGCAAGAACAAGCAGAACTGGCCCAAATGGGGAAAGAAAGGCAAAACGAGCAGGGCAGGAGGAGGGCTGGGTGCTGAAGCCGCAAACGCGGCTACCCCCCCCATAAGCCCTCAGAGATCCTGCCCGATATCCAGAGCAGAAGGGGTAAAACTGAGAAATGCTAAGTCAACAGTCAGCAAGGCAGCTTATTAATAAAATACATAAAGTGACACAAGTTAAAAAATGGACAAGAATACCTCATCATGCCAGTAACAAAATACTTAGAAATAAAGACTCAATATTATAAAGATGTCAATTTTCCCTAAATCTATATATACTAACACAATTTCACATCAACATGTTGACATTTTTCTTCACCTTCCTGGAGGTATATACAAAACCAGTCATGAGTGTTTTTGGTTTTTTGTTTTGTTCTGTTCTTAAAAAATCACCCCCCCCACCAAAATAATGTGCACATAAATGAAAGAATTCAACAGTAATATTGAAACAAGAGCAACACAACAGGAAGTGAGAAGCAAGGGCACAGCAGACGTCTTGCCAGGGACGTGGGTACAAGGGGTGAGGAGCAGTGTGGTCTGCCCGGACTCCCACTGTCCTGGGACCACTCTGGCTGTACCAAGGGAAACGGAGAGCAGAGGTGGGCACCGGGTGAAAAGCTGTGCTGACACTCAGGTGAGAGACCACGGTGGCTTGGCCCCAGGACGCAGAAGCAGAAATGCTAGGAAAAGCCGAATTCTGTGTAGATTTTGAGGCAAGAACACGCAGGATGTGCAAACGGATTGGATGCAGGGGTGTGAGTGAACAGGAGCGACACGGACGACTCCGAGCTTTTTGGAGTGAGCAAATGAAAGGACAGAGTCTCCTCTGACTGAGGAGAACCAGGAGAAGCAGGTTGAGGGAGAAGGGAAGAAGCCTGGTGGGGGGGTATGTTAGGGTTCAGGTGCTTCTCAGAAAGCCGAGCAGAGGGAGGTGCGGCGGGTACCCGAGGCTGGAGCTGAGGGGGCAGACAGGCTCAGAGACACGGCTGTGGGAGTCATGAGCAGACTGCTGCCATGGCAAGCCTTGAGATGGGTGACATGGCCAGGAGAAGGAATGCAGGCCCTGCTCGGGTCCACCCACAGGGACAGAGAGACGAAAGGGAGAGAGAGGGACGAGGAACAGACACGAGGAATGCGCAGCCAGGAGAGGAGCCAGGGAGGAACGCTGTGGCCAATGCTAGTGACAGATCTAGTCGGATGATTTAACAAAGGACAGTCAACAGGGGCCCTGGGAACTGCAGCCAAGTGGTTTTGGGGATGGAAGTTGCAAATTCAACAGAACAGGAGGAAAAGCGGAGATGGTGAGTACATGCAGATGAAGTTCATGGAGGCTTGCAGAGCCTGGAGTGGACGGTTCCCCTCTTGTGGGGAGCAGTGGGCAGCCCAGCCCCGGAACCCCTTTCCACGGTCCCCAGGGACCCGGCCACGGTGCTGACACAGCAGCTCAGGGACACATTCTTGGCCGTGCAGGGGCTGGGACACAAGGTCACTGGGAGCTTCTGAGACGAGATCAGGGCAGAAGGGAGGGGGCTCAGAGCCTCTGGTCTCCCACCCCAGTGGCGAACAAAACAGCTCTAGCAACACTAAAACTCTGGCCAAATGGCCTTTTGTAAACTGGCATTTGGCAAACTGGTCTAGAGCAGCCTTGACTTAGGACGGTCCGAACTACGGCCCCTGCCGAGGTCCCCTTCAGCTCACCTGCTTTCAGGGCCTGGGTTTCGGGCAGAAGAGAGTCGAACGTCTGTGATCCTGTGCACATCAGTCTCTCCACCCTCTCAGCTGTCATGTCCAGGGGGCTGGGAAGCTTCTGACACACCATTGCTGACGTCTGCTGTTAAGGACTCACAACCTCGGACACGTGCCCTCCAGCAAGGCAAGAGATTCCCAGGGCGCACTAAATACCGAGGTGACAGTGTCGGTCTCTACAGAAAACACCCGGGCTGGGAAACACTGTGCACCACATCTCACAATACAGACATGCTTTCAGGGAGTTCAGGGACTCGCTGGAGCCCAGGAAGGACCCCTACCACAGATATTCCGGGACGTTGATGGCCCAGGGCACAAGAGAGCACGGCACCGCTTAGTAGCTTGGCCTCCTGAGACCCTCAGTGCTACCACTTTTTCCCACAGTTCTGTTCTATCTAAACTCCTATAAAACGACCATGAGCCACTAGCAAGGATACCAGGACGTCCCCTACCAGAGCCCGTGTCACTGTAGGGCTGAGATGCCACTGCGGGCCCACACCCAGGACACTGCACCCACAGCCCGCCACGCGGGGACTGCGTGGGACACGCACGTCAATGAATAGAAGACAGTTTAAAGTCGCCTATAAAATTATCTAAATGTGAACCATCTCAGATCAAGTTCTCTGGGAATCACTAAGATGATAGGAAATATCAATCAGCTAAGAAAATATGGCACTGAAAGGAAACCCTGATCCAACATAACCATTTAAATTATCGACGTACACATAAATCTTAGTAAAATAAAATCTTTTGTTTTTACAGACTATTGAACAAAAATAAAAAGATGCATCTTCTTTCTTGGAAGAACATGTATCTGAATTGGTATCAGTAAGACCACGAATGAGTATCAGAATGTTCATTTGTAAAAGCAGTGAATACAGTTTCAGGGTAGAATACTAATCAACCACAGAAGACTTACTTTGGGTGGAAATGTGTTCTCTCCAGAGGATTTCCTGATTGCCAGTAACATGCTGTTTCCTCCTGCTTTGTCTGAACTGTTACTTCATTACAAACCATCAGGACAAAGGATACCCAGCACAGCGTGGGAGACGGGCAGCCACTGGCCGCAGATGGCATTGATCTGAACTTTAGGGTCTGAATGTCGTGCCTCCCGGGCTCCAATTTTCAATCCTAAGGAAGTCACTATTTTATCAATTTTTTCTCTGTCCCTGTAGTAAGCATACAAAGGGGGGAGGTCACACACAGACAGGAAGGGGCAGACGGGAGAAGGAGCTCCACATTTTTCAACACACTTACTCCCAATGTACCTCCTCTACAAGAAACTGAACACGTCTGGGGGGGCTCCCGCCAGGGTCTCCACTCCCTCCCTTTCCGGGGCCCCCTCCTGCCAGGCTCCAAGGGGGCACCATCCCAGGCCCCTGAGGTGAGTTGCGGTGACGGGTGAAGCAGCCTGACCTACGAGTGCTCACAGTCATGACTCCAACTCTGGAATAACTTTGAAAGTAAATTTACTGAAGCAAACTTTCTTTTCCACTTGTATCAGGCAAGGGTGTTCCCAAGATCCCCATTAATGATACTGGATATCCAACACCCTTTCTACTGCAATTACTGTTTTATTTAAGCTGGGTCTGTAAAAACAAAGATCCGGTGCTTCTGTCCATCCGTCTGTCCCCTCCTCTGGGCACTCTAAAACCCTCAGTGCTGTCCCTCCTGCTACCCTTGACCGAGGTTACACAAACTCCTTTCCACTGTTTCCAGGCCTGCAAAGCTCTGTTCACTTCCTGGGTCTGTCTCCGCTTTCTGAAGCGTGACTCATCACACGGGAAGGTGAGGCATTATACCGCCCAAAGACAAACAATGTTATGGCAGTCTTACTTTTTCAAGACGGCATCATACAAACTCCATATATTCTCCAGGATCAGCTGCACAAATAAAGGTTTCTTTCCTTTTGCCTGTAAAACAGAACATGTGCACTTAACTTTCTGAATATTTAACAGGTACCTTACATATTCACCCTTGACGTGTTCTGTGAACAGTAGGTCTCATTTCTACCAGGAAATGTTTACCGAACAGGAAAGTCGTGGGAAATGGTTGTAAAGAATTCGCTCAGCAGCCAGTAAGGTGCAGTTGGTCACAAACCACTGCTGTCCTCCTCTGGGAGCAGGGCTGTGACCAACGAGACTGACTGCGGGCATGTCACTGCAGCTGCCCACCTCTGCCGTCAAAGGGGTGCCGACGCCCAGGCTGAGCACGGAGAAGTCACGCCGCGCGTGCAGGTCCCCTCCGCAGACTTCTTCTAAACAATGTTCTCAAACAGGAAAACCATTCAACTTCAAGGAAGAGGATGGTAAAAAAACAAAAAAACCCTACCATTTCTCTGACCAAACCATATGCAAAGTAACAGCACCGTGAGAAGGAAACCGTCACACGCACGTGAGACGGAATATACACGGGCGCCCCCTTTCCGACTATCGCCCGGCTACAGGTGGGAGAACGGGGACAAAGGCCACGGAGCGGGAAGTGCTGGAGCCACGACGCACACGCACACTCGGACTGTCAGCCCGCTCTGCCAGCTCGCTACACCGGCTCCTTCTTGAGGAGCTTTTTGAAAGGCTTTTAATGGCAAGGGAAGATGCTCACGACACGATGTCAAGCAAAAAAACAGTTACGTTAGTACATAAACAGTATAAGCTCAACTGAGGGATGGACGTCTCGATCCTAAAAGTGAAAAAAATTAAAACCACAGCATCAGCAGTGTTGGCTTCTGTTCTTCTTTTCTCTTATGGCTTTATATTTACAAATATTTTCTAAAAAGGAATCTATATGCTCCTCCATGAGAATAAGTTTATAAAATCCTGAATTTTATGTTAAAAAAACACATCAACAGCAGGCCTGGTGACCAGCATTCAGTGAGAGAAGCCTGAGCTGAGCCTAGGAACACAGCGTGCTCGGAAAGAGCCGTCTCTTTATGGTGAAAGGGACACAAAAGCAGGATGCAAAACACGTGTCTTCAGGTGCACAGGGTCTGAGATTTTTGCTCCTCTCAAAAAAAGAAAGAAGAAACAAACAAAAAGCAGTTCCTTGTTCTCTTATTTAAAGAACTCCATTTAAGCAATACTTGGAAGTGTAACACATGACCGTGAACCCCTCACAAACTGACCCACTTTAACCAGAGCCAAATTACATCTATTAAAGGTGCCACAGTACAAGTCTGAACGGGGCAGGAATGTGAGCGACACACAAAAGGGACAAATGCCACATCACCTGATCCACCTTCATAATCTTCTTGGCCTTCATATTGATATAATAATCTCCCCACAAGGTTTTCAAAAGAACTTCCTTTTTGATGCCGATTTTTTCACTGTAGATTTTCGCAAAGTGCTCAACTCTGAAAGAAAAGCAAGTGTTGGTGTTACAAGTAACAACAGTAAGTAAGAGTGTTTCCGTGTCGGGTACCGTTCAGAGTGCTCTGAACGCACTACTAGACGCCATCATTTCAACCATCCGAAGGGCTGGCACTCATTACCTCCCCAGGATCCAGAAAAAGCTACACACACCGAGATATTACGTAGGTAACACGGGAGGCTGGGACCAAACCCAAGCAGTCCGGCTCCGGAGCCCGTGCTCTTGCCCAACGGCTCTAGGTTCCTACGGATTAGAATCCATGCCATCGCTCCCTTCCTTGACTCTGCATGTGCACAACGAGGCAAGGGGAACAAGGGCCAAGGAGATGCAGCTTCCAACTGCCCTACACAACTCGCCAGCAAGAAACTTCGTTTCAGCCTGTCACTGCTGTAGGGGCCTGGTGCTCACACAGGAAAAAACGCCAGAGCCAGGGCCTGCCAGAAAAAGGCTTCTTGGCCTCCTGGATTCCACAGGAAACATACACACACCTGGAGAGAACCTGGCTAGCACCAGTCCGCTGTACCGCAAGCCCCAGGCACGGGACAACGGTCACCTGGCACGTCGGCGTGCGGCAGGTAGCATCTGTGCCGTCAGGACCGAGGACCCAGGAAAAACCTCCCTTCGCAGGGATGAGCACGTTTCACGTAAGGTGTGAGTCCACCTCTCAAAGCACCAGCGTCTGGGAAGATGCCTGCTCTCCTGTCCGCTGCACAGACGCCAAAGGTAACGTACTCCGGACAAGTTCTTAGCTCTCAGTCGGCAAGGGTGGTATGGCCCGAATCCAGGGCTAACTACGACCCCGTCCGATGAGCTGATATTCTCATGGCTACAAAGCCTGGTGGGAGCAAGAGGAAGCTGCCAGAGCCCTGCAAGTTCATCGCTGTGGTCGGAAGCAGAGACGTGACCAGCGGGCTGCAGCTCAGCACCAGAGCAGGCCCTACGGAAGGTGCCAGAGGTTCCAGCGTCCCCCTCACTGAGGACGAAGGGAGAGGAAACACCCAACCAGGAATCAAAGTCCCAATTCTGCAGTTACAGGCTACTGGCATTCCGGGGCCGGCCTCGAGAGGCCAGGACCTCAGAGCGACTCGCTGTTATCAGCTGTATTTCCCGTTTGATCCCACAATGATTTGCTCAGGTGGGTTTGTTTTTAATTTTCCAAAATTTTAGTTTCTATTACAATTTTATGTTTATTATACATATAAATTATATATGCTTTCTACATACATTACACTATGATTAACTTATAACTGCCACATTTTTGAAGGAGCGATCCCTTCTCTGCACAAATTCTCAGCTCAGTCCACAGACCGACAGCTTCTGCCTTGGAGGGCTGACAGGAGCACGACCGGTCTCCCTCCCGCTCCAGTGGCTACTCCACAAGTGAGCTCAGTGGCCGGCTGCGCACAGTGCCCATGCCTCAAGGAAGAAACAGACCCTTGCTGCGTGCTCCAGGAACCAGTAAAGAGAGCCGGGCCTCCTCCCGGGCTTCTTGCGGTGAAGCACGCCCAGAGCAAGGCACAGAGGCTCCCTTCCAGATGCGAGTCAGCAGACCGCATCTCCCTGCGGCTCCTACTTCTAACCCCCTGGTTCTGCCAGGCACGGTGCCATCCTCCACGCAGACTTGCAGATCCATTCCAGGACCTAGGGGAGGGGGACAACAGAGGGCAAGCACTGTGGCCAGAGGTCCCAGGCACATTCTCCAACCCAACCTTACCTGAAGAGGCCTCACCTTCACCCGGATGCTTGTGAGGGCCCCAATGAATACAGCAGACGCTTTGGGCGACATATAGTTAAGTTGGGTCTATTCTTACATGGCTAAAACTGAAGGTAATGACCGAGTGATTAGCACATCAAACTTCCAATATTTTCGTATTTTGTATTTTTTGAAATTGCATTTTTTTGCCTAAGACCAATTTTTGTATATCCTTCACTGACACTTAAATTCTGACTTTAATTATACTGTTCAGATGGTTTATGTTTTTATTTGACCTGTTAACAGTCTGACTGATATAAAATCTTTCCCAAACCATGCAGATTTCTACTTATACTTCTATTTTTGCCTCATGCACTTTGTTAGGATCACCGATAGAGTTAATCTCTGTCCACTACCCATTAACAAGGATTCTTATACCACAATATATTTCTAAAAATTCTGCATTGTTCATCAATACTGCCAAACTGACTTTCTTTTTGCTCACATTTGACTGACATACTGAGCCAAAGCTTTGGTACTTACCCTCCAGCTATTATGCTTTCTGTTTATCTTTTTAGATAGCAAAACTTTGGATTTTTTTTTTTTTAATGGAATTTCCTTCTTCTAAAAAGCTATCTCCTCCATGGGGTATTTCATGCATTAAGTATCGCAACTGTTCTGGAAATGTGGATTTCTAGAATGATTTCTGCTCACGCTTCCAAGACTTTTTTTTTAAATGTTGATTTGTGGTACCCAGACTTTTGTATTTTCTTGGTCTTATACAACACTGTGTCAGATACATGTCCTGTTTTTAATTTGATAAGTGGTAAACTTAGAGGTTTCCACACTCAAACCTCTATCAGAATCATAAGTGATAGGCACAGAAATCTTCCAAAATCTTGGTTTTTATCCTTTCCATTCTTTTTCATCCCATAGTTACCGTAAAACTTGCTTAACATCAACCCTTCCCCCCCACTATTGCTTCGTGCTTTTTGTCTGTCATTAGTTAGTTTTAATTTTAAAACTATGACAATTTCTCCGTTCTTGGATTCTGTTTTAATTCACTTCCTCCACAGAGTACCTTCAAACGGGATTCTCAGAAAGACCTGCAGACCTACTGACCCATCCATCCTGGCCTATCTTCCTGAACGACAACGTGGCCAAGGGGGAGGTTATGGGGTATCCTTGTGCATCCAAGCCGCCCAGCGGGCTGACATCAACGGCAGGAGCCGAAAATGCTGGTGTACAAAGACAAACAGAACTGCTCTAGGGAGGACTCCTGTCCCTATTTTATAGGGTTGGGAACTCAGCTGCACTTATCTACAACCGGAGCTGGACTCTGACCTATCCAAGTCAGCAGATTCTCCCAGATTCACATCTGCAACAGGACAGACTGAGGCCGTAATGCCCCGGTTCAGCCTCATTGTCACACTCCTTCATCCAGTCCCCCGGTGAGAGTTTCAACCACCCTCCAAATTCTGAAATGTGCTCCTTTCCCACCTTTTGGCACACAGGAGTTGCCCCCGTTCCCTAGTCATGACCCATCAGAGGGAGGCCGGCAGAAAAGCACCTCTAGTGCTTTCGTTCCCATCAGCTCCCCATAAACGAACATGTCCACTTGTCGACCACAGGCACTGTTGGGCACGGACCCTAAATGCGACCTTGCTTAACGCAGGGCATTCACTCGCTGACTGACAGCACGTCAAAGTGTCCAGGGTTGTGAGGATCCCAAAGCCACCCGTGCAAGCCTCTCCCCATCCCTTCTCCTTCCACAATAAACTGACACCAATTTCTGAGATTCAGACTAAAATTCACCTGGAATGTTCAATGATTTCTAGAAATCATTCCAAGCAAAGGACAAGCCCCCAACCCTGTGGCTCATGAGCAAAATGCTGACAGGTTAGGAAACTAATGGGCCTGACCCGGTTATATGACGGAATGAATCACTGTACTTTGTAATTCAAAGAAATTCTCAGAAATCATCTAAGCCCAACATTCTTAGTGTTCAGGTGAGAACACTGAGGCCCAAAATGGTGACAATGGTGTCATCAGCCACGCGGAAAATGGGCACATTCTCTGCAGGTTGGTAGTTTCTATTTTCATTATATGTCCGCTCTCTGAATTTCAGTATGACCTTCACAGGCACTAAGTGGACTACGGTCTTTATAACTGATGACAAACCAACAAGGAAAAACCATGGTATTATAATTTATTATCCTGTCAAGGCAAAATCTGTCCGGTCCAAAGGGAGTGAAGATCAAGTTCCTTTAAAAAAAGGAGGACAGAACAGCCAAGACTGGTTGGGCTCCTCACAGGCCATGCGCTCTGCTCAATTTCTGATCCCTTCTTCTTTCCCATTTGCAAACTGACAAATGTTTCATGAATAGGCTCTGTTTTCCTCTGGTGCATTATGTCTGCTTCTGTTATCCCTGCTATATATGTAAGATTCAGCCCATGACTAAGTAAATCCCACTGTAGTCCCCACAACTGTTCATCCAAGCTCAAGACATTTTTCACAAAGTGATAATTCTTTAATTGTATTTGGATTTTCTGATGTCACAAGTCAGTAATGGTTGTGGTTCAGAAACATAAATCAAATGCCCACCACATTCTGAACACTGACGTCACATTCCATGGCCCACAGGTACATATCCAGAAGGGGCCATCAGAAGAAACAAGGGTCCCTGTACCCCAGAGTGGAGAGCCCACTGAAGCCCCACAGTCAGGAAGCATAAACTTCAGTGTCAAGCGGACCTTACACTTAGTATCAGCTCCTCTGCTTCGTGGCTGAGTGATGTTCAACATCTGCTGAATGTCTCTGAGCCTTGGATAATTCATAAGAGTATCTATTTAAAAGGACTGTCCTAAGAACTCAATGAAATAATTTAAGCAAAGTGACTAGCTTAACATCTAGCATGGGTACACCCGAATAAAGTTAGCTTCTTTCCATACTAGCTTCTGCTAGTGCAGACAGTAAAAGTTAATAGAAATGTATTTGCTCACATATGCACAAATAACCTCCAGAGTATACAAGAAACTGCCAGGATGCACTAGTTTCCTGTAGGGAAATGAACTGAAAACCTAAGAGACAGGGAGACAGGGTGGGAGACTTTTCATGGTCTCCCATGGATACATTTTTGTACCTTTTCAATTTTAAATTCATTCAAAGATTAAAGTACTAAACAAATCATTTTACATAAAATCTATAAAGAGATGCAAGACTGGTTCAAGATTCAAAAAGTAATCAATGTAATCCACTATATTAACAAGTTAAAGAAGAAAAATCCTATGATTACATTAACTGATGCAGAAAAAGCATTTGACAAAATTTGACACCCCTTCATAAAAATGACTCTGAGAAAAAAAGGAATACAGGGGAACTTCCTCAAATTGATAAAAAACATTTAAAAATAACCACAGCTAACCTGACACTCAATGGTGAAGGCCTCAGTACTTCCCTCTAAGATCAGAACAAGGCCAGGATGCCCACTCTCCCTGCTCTTTAACAGTCCTGGAAGCTCCTGGCAGAGCAGTGAGGCAAGAAGGGGAAAGGAAGTGGCAAGTAAAGGAGGGAATACAGCAGCCCCTGTTGGCAGGTGACAGGCCTGCCTTGTAGAAAATGCCAAGGAATCCACAAAGAACTCTAGTGAGTGAGTTTAGCAAGGTCACAGTATACAAGAGCGACACACAAAAACCAATTAACTGTATTTCCAAAAGGTAGGACTGAATATGTGAGCACCAAAATTAAAAATATAATACCATTTCTAATTGATTAGAAAAAATGAAAAATTAGGTGCAAGTCCAATATAATATATACAGGGCTTTATGTTGAAAACTACAAAATGTTAATGAAAGAAATCAAAGAAAATCTTTAAAAAATTGAGAAACACAGTGTTCATGGATTAGAAGGTAAAATGTAGCAAAGATGTCAATTCTCAAATTGATATAGAAGTTTCCCCAATGCTTTTTCAGTAAAAACCCTAGCAACATTTTTTTACAGATATAGGCAAAGATTATTATAAAATGTACATAGAGGGGTGCCTGGGTGGCTCAGTCGTTAAGCGTCTGCCTTCAGCTCAGGTCATGATCCCAGGGTCCTGAGATCGAGCCCCACGTCAGGCTCCTTCCTCAGCGGGAAGCCTGCTTCTCCCTCTCCCTCTGCTGCTCCCCCTGCTTGTGTTCTTTTTCAAATAAATAAATAAAATTTTAAAAACAAAATAAAATAAAATGTACACAGAGAGGCACAGACCCTTGAACAGCTGAAATAATCTCCAAAAAGAGGAATGTGGGCTGAAACAACCTATCTACTCTCAAGACTTGTTAGATACTTACAGTAATCAAGACTGTGTGGTACTGGTGGAAAGATAGACACACAGATCGAGGAAATAGAACAGAACACTCAGAAGTAGATCCACACAGGTATCCAACTGATGTCCAACGGATTTTGACAAAGGTATACAAGCAATCCAGTGGGGGAGGTATAATGGTGCTGGAGTAACTGGACATCTATAGCCCAAAAAAGAACCTTGACCCAAGTCTCTCATCGTATATAGAAAATTAACTCAGAATGGATCACAGACTTAAATGTAGAAAGTAAACTATTAAACTTTTAGAAAAAACTATGAGAGAAAATCATCAGGAGACAAAATCCTAGCCATGCGGGATTCTTAGATTTGACTTTAAAAGCATAATTTATAGGGGCGCCTGGGTGGTGCAGTCGGTGAAGCTCAGGTGGTGGTTTCATGGGTAGTGAGATGGAGCCCCGCACTGGGATCCGTGCTCAGCCCGGAGTCTGCTTGAGTTTCTCTCTCTCTCTCCCTCTGCTCCTCCCCCCAAAGTTTCTCTCTCTGAAGTAAAAATAAATAAATCCACCCAAATTCTGCTCTATGAAAGACATTGTTAAAAGGATGAAACATCAAACTATAGACTAAAAGAAACTATTTATAAAACATATATGAGGGGCGCCTGGGTGGCTCAGTCGTTAAGCGTCTGCCTTCGGCTCAGGTCATGATCCCAGGGTCCTGGGATCGAGCCCCGCATCGGGCTCCCTGCTCGGCGGGAAGCCTGCTTCTCCCTCTCCTGCTCCCCCTGCTTGTGTTCCCTCTCTCGCTGTGTCTCTCTCTGTCAAATAAATAAAATCTTTAAAAAAAAAAAAACACATATGAGACAAAGGACTAGTATCTAGAAGATAAAAAGAACTCTCAAAATTCAACAGTAAAAAAAACAAACAATACAATTAGAAAATGGGCAAAGGACTACACAGCAAAGGAGATCATCAACAAAATGAAAAGGCAATTTATGGGATGGGAGAAAATATTTCCAAATCCTATATCTGAAAAGGGATTAATAACTAAAATATATAAAGGGCTCATACAACTCAACAGCAAAAAAACCAAAGAATGCAATTTAAAAATGGGCAGAGGAACTGAAGAGACATTTTTCCAAAGATGTACAGATGGTCCACAGACACGAGATGCTCAACACCACTCAGCATCAGGGAAATGCCACTCCAACCATAACCAGGTATCACCCTACATTTGTCAGAATGGCCACTATCAAAAAGACAAGGACTAACAAGTGTTGGCGAGGATGTGGCCACAGACAGCCCTCGTTCCCCGCTGGTGGGGATGGAATTGGTGCAGCCAGGATAGAAAAGAGTATGGAGGCTCCCTGAAAAATGAAGAATAGAACTACCATAGGATTTGGTAATTCTACTTCTGGGTACTTATCTGGGGGAAAAAAAAAAAAAAAGAACTTGAAAAGATGTATGTAACCCCCGGTTCACTGCCAACATTATTTACAATAGCTAAGACATGGAAGCAACCTAAGTGTCCATCAAGAGATGAACGGATAAAGATGTGTATCATATATAATATATCCTATCATATACATACATATAATATCATATGCATATCACATAATCATATATATAATCTGTGGAATCAAAAAACAAAAAAACAAAACCAACACAAGAGCCTCCTAGATACGGGGAACAGACAGACTGGTGGTTGCCAGAGGCAGAGGTGGGGGACGAAATGGGTGAAGGGGGTCAAAAGGTACGCTGACTTACAAAACACGTTAGCTCAGAGGATGTCGCGTACAGCACATGAGAGAACAGTTAAATACAGTACAGCATACTTGAAAGCCGCTCAGAGAGTAAATCTTCGACGTCTTTATTACAGGAAACATTCTGTACCAGCGTATGGAAAACTACACTTATCGTGGTGGTCATTTCACAGTCTATACAAATACGGAATCATTCTGTCGTACACTTGAAACTAATACAATGTTGCACGCTATTCATACACACCTCACTGAAAAATGAAAGAGAAAAGGAAAGAAAATAAGGCAAGGACACGAAGAGACGTCTCACCTGAGGACACACAGGACAAATGGGCACAGGACACGATGTTCCATAGTGCTAGCGGTCAGGAAAATGCAATTAAGACCACAATAGCGTCACAATACACACTGTTGGAATGGCTAAAAGAAAGTGACACCACTGAACAGCAGTGACAATGTGGAGAGACTAGACCACCTCACTGTGGGTGGGGTGTAAAATGGCGCCTCTTCTGGAAAACCAACTCTAAACCTACGACTGCCATATGACCCAGCAAGCACACTCCCATGCATTCATCCCGGAGGAATGAGAACTTACGTTCACAGAAAAACCTACACGTGAACGTTTGTGGTAGCATCACTCACAACAGCCCCAAATTGGGAAAACCCCAGATGTTGTTCATGCTCGAACAGCACCCACCCCAGGGAATACTGCTCAGCCACAGAAAGGAACCAACAGCTGATACATGCAACAACGGAGTTACGGAGTTACGTCTCTACAGAATTCCACTGCCTGAAAAGAAGCCAATCCAGAAAAGGTTACATAATGTGTGATTGTTTTTATAACACTGTCGAGATGACAGATTATGCAAACGGAAGACACCTGTGACCCCAGGGGTTATGGGGGAGCAGGGGTGTGAAGGAAGCAGGGTGGCTATATTAGGGAAGGGTCTTCGCTGGGATGGACGGCATCAATGTCAACATTCTGGCTGTGACATCGTGCTCCAGCTTTGCAAGATGCTACCGCTGGGGGGATACTAGGTAAAGGGTACAAGAGAACTCTATTCTTTCTTACAGCTCTGTTTCAATCAATCATTATCTCAACAATAAGTTTCATTAAAGAAATCACTTGTATACACAGTCCATGCGAAGAGATCGAAGGAGATCCGAACAGACTTACCCGAAGCCCCACCCATCTATTGCACTCGTAAACACCACATTGCCCTGATCCGGAGAGAAGTAGAGGTGAGAATCATCCGTGTCCTCCAAGCCAGTGCTCCAGTCATACACTTGCTCTCCTGGGTCAGAATTTGGATTCACTTGGGATTCAGTCTCTCTCTCTGCTCTTTCTTCTAGGACTTTAGAAGTAAAAAGAGTTCCTGTGAGTGCATTAATCTAGGAGAGAGGGTAAAATGGCAGAGTGTCACTAGATGTTTAGCACACCTGTGGTGGGAGACGCGCTGTCTAGAACCATCAGTCAGTTTGGGCTCCATGGTTGGAGTTGATATTTACAACAATAATTAACCTGTTATCAACCCATTCCTTCCAAACCCAGCAAGACTAAATTGTATGGCTTCTGTGAGGTCGTTTTACGACCCGAGGGAGTGGCAGCCGCAACACGGGGCCTGGCGTCACTAGGAACTCATGACTCCACAATCCTAGTTCAGAGCCTGAGCCCGCTCCCTCGCCAGTTCTCACACCTGGACTTGTCACCACCCTCCTCAGGCCCTTTTCCTGCCTGCCAATCGTTAGCTATTTCCCTCCCAAGTAAGTGACCTTATTTCCTACCACAGAGAGAAGATGGAACCTATTATTCAGAAATCCTGTAAGGTCCCGGGATTCCAACCGATCAGTCTGTGTCTGTCTGCAAACACCGCTGGTCCCTCTCCTTCTGCCTCCCTGGCGCCCTTCCTTGTCTGATTCTATAGGGAATTAGATCCATCGATTGATCCACGCTTTCTCGCTGCTCTACTTTGATCCCTTCCTCCCTTCAGCAAATAACTCTTCTCAACTAGTCTCATCAGTGGTACCCCACCGTTCTGAAGAAAGTCCAAACCTCCACGCGTGACACATAACGTTCCCCATAATGGAAACCCTATATTCCTTCCTACTCCCGCCTCCTGCTTCCCATGATCCCATTCTTCAGAGACAGCAAGTCACACGCAGCTCTTTGAATGAAACATCCTACTATGCTTTTTCCTGCATTTACTTTGTATATCTTATTTCTTCTCTCCTAAACGCCCCGGCCATAACTCCCGACCTTTTTCCATCTCAAGGCTTCTGTCCCATGACTCCTCCTAACTCTCCTCCCTCTGACCTGGTCTGGGTGAGGCAGCCCTCATTCACGTTTTCCAACCACACCCACGCCTTCACGCTGCCCTCGAAAGATCTCTTTAAAGGTCTCCCAACCACACCTCAACATCTTTGAAGACAGGGACTCTGACCTGTCGGGACATTCACACTCCCCAGCACACAATGGACATCCCAGAATTCATTTATTCAACATATAGTTATGTAAATGTCTGCTGGGCAAATACATAAATGGTTGGGCAAAATGTCATCTAAAGGCAGGTCATAAAAAAAACCAAGGAGCCTCCTAATATTGCTTCACTTTAGAACAAAGCTATAAGCTTTTTAGCAAGAGAGCTTCAAAACCTATTACCCAAGCTTTGTACTCGAGGGTGCTTCCGGGGGGTAGAGGGGACTCCTGAGGGGATGCCAGTCCCCCTGTCTCTGCTGGAGTATGAGGACTCTAAGACACAGCAGTCCTAAGTCCTAAAGACGCGAATTTCTGTGGCAACTTACCAGCTTCCTTACAACTCTTCTTGGAGCCCCAATTTTTAAAACACTGAAGTAAAGGATGAGATACCTGCTCTAAAATATTCTTGAGGTGAGAATAGGCTTCCTGCGGGGTGAATTTCAGTTCCACTATCAAGCGATCTATCTTATTGATCACCAAAACTGGACGGATGTTTTCAAGCCAGGCTTGTCGCAGAACAGCCTGTGTCTGATGAAAACAGAAAGGCAAATGTAAAACTCACGATTTGAAATAAAGCACATGAGAAAATCCTGAATCGTAATCCGCTCATTTCCATACTCTTGTATCACAACAGGTGCTCCCCAAACACTCACGAAGTCTACATCACAGAAGGAAAGAACAACAGACAAGAAACTGCCCTTGCCTTTATGGAACTGACGATTTAAGAAGGATAAATAAAATTGTGCGGAGTCTACTGAATAATGAGAGAACAAACAAATGTTCATGTTGCCAAACCACAGGCCAGAAAACCAGAGCATCCCCTGGAAGGCCCCACGTGCACCTTGCTGACCGCCCCCCCAGCGTTAACCTCCGTTCTGCTCTTCTGGAGTCAGATGTACTAATGACACTTATCTTGTCAGGACAGAGACTAAGGCTGTGCTTCTTGGGCTGGGGGACCGACACCCTCAGGGGAAACCAGAGGGGGTGTGACAGGACAGTTACAGCACTTCTTGGAATTATCAAATTTTGTCCATTTGAGTAATTTAAAGCTTTTCTCATCCTTTTTTAAAAATATTACAACAAACAAAGGTATGTTAAGAAGTGGGATACAAAGGTGACAACATTTTTCGAGATAAAACGTTAGGCATCCAAACAAGTCCTTGTAAGAACCGAGCTTGGAGAACCACTCCAAGGTCCATGCCCAACACATCACCCTGGTGAACTTTTCCACCTTTGGTGCAAAGGAGAAACACTAGCTTGAGGGCACAAAGGACAGAGAGAGAGAAGGGGTGGGGGGCGGGAGTGGATGTGTAGGTGGAAGCCAACAGAAAAGAATTTTCCGTAGGGATGAAATGGCTCAGTATCTTGCCATCAACCACTTCTCCCAGTTCAGAATCCTCCAACTCTGGCCAAGTCCCTCTCTAAGAGGGCATCACAGATGCTTCCAGGTACTTAAAGGTAAAGTCATCCTCGCCAAGATCCCTTCTGGGCGCAGGTGACTTAATGCCATCACAGACTGGAACATTATGGAATGAAATGTAAAACCAACTTTCTGACTGTCAGTGAACCGTCTAAAATGGCACAGAGCCATCAGCAGCCAGTCCCTCCTGTTTTCCCCACCTCCTTTATTTGACCCGTTACGTATTTCCACATTACGACCTACTACCTGTGGACAGACTCCTTCCACGGCATCGACCACGATGATGCACCCATCACAAATGCGGACAGCTGTGGAGACTTCCGAGGAGAAGTCCACGTGTCCTGGAGAGTCTATCAGATTAATCAGGTACTCCTCGTTATCTAAAATGGAATTTGAAAACACACATTTTCAGTTGTGCAGGTACACGATCTTCTCCCGGAGGCATTCTAGAATAAGAAAGGTGCTAAGAAATGACTGAATAAAGCTAAAGAAGCCAAAAAAGCTCAATCAACAGCTGTTGTTCCAACTTAGGAATTCCCACTGATGGAACTATTGATTCCAAGGAGCATCTATAGAAAACATTGAGGACTTTATTATTCCCAAAGTTACCACTTCCTAAGAGCTTAGTGTGAGCCAGGCACTGGGCTAAACACTTTTCATTGTGCTAATCACGCGTGTCTTCCTGAATCCTTACAGTATCCCTGCAAGATAAATGTTACTATTTCCCTCCACAGATTCCAAGTGGAGACTAAAAGAAACCAATGCCAGGGCATAAAAGCTGTTCAAAGGGCGCCAAAACGGCAAATGCCAATTTAAAAAGACACAAAGCACTTGGCCACTGCTTCCCTTCAAGCTCTCGGAGAGCGGGTTGTGAACCTGAGATTTAGATTCAATTCTCCAAAAATCTAAGGAGGAGTTACTATGTGCCCAGCAATGTGCTCTGTGCTCACACACAGACTGTGCCTCCTTTTAGCCTCTTGACTAACAGGAGTACGGAGCTTTTAGTAGGATGACAACTCATGCAGACTCGTCCCAAGCCTGAAAGCCCCACATCCCATCAAACCCCAAAGTCGGTCCCACATCCCATTAACTCCTAGGTCAGTCCCAGACGAGCCAGAACAATGAGCCACCCTAGTTACAAAGACTTCACGCTGGAACATAATGAAAGAAACCATGCAGAAGAATTGTAATTCATTAGATGTCTACGCTCATTCCCCATTTGCTAAACCTGATACAGTTCTTTTTTTTTTTTTTTTTTAAGATTTTTTATTTATTTGAGAGAGCGAGCAAGCAGAGCAAACAAGAACACGAGTAGGGGGAGAGGGGCAGAGGCAGAGGGAGAAGCAGGCTTCCCGCCGAGCAGGGAGCCCGATTCAGGGCTCGATCCCAGGACCCTGGGATCATGACCTGAGTTGAAGGCAGGCGCTTAACTGCCTGAGCCACCCGGGCGTCCCCACAGTTCTCTTTTAAAGGCAAAGCAACCACTGAACATGCTCAGGCTCCCCCACATACTTTACTTCTGCTCCTCCTAACTCAGTGTTTTTCTACTTCCGTGTGCTGCAGAGCTACTCCAGGGCCCGAGGGCTGGATATTACACCTTGCAGGCCCTTTAGAGGATCTGCCCCAGTGGCCTGAACCAGCTGACAACTTGCCTCACTCCCTAGCTGACAGTGACACTGAGCAAGCGCCACGTTTGTGGACTCCGCCTGGCACCGCCGTGCTAAGCATTTTGCAGACACTGGGTTGTGTTTACTAGCAACCACCCTTTGCAGTTGTTAGTACCATTAGCACAGTTTCACAGAGCAGAAACACTAGGGCACAGAAAAGTTAAATATCTTCCTTGAGGACATCTAACCGGAACCCGGCTCCAAGGTAAACTGCCTAAGATCAAACAATTCAAAACGGTAGAGTAGAAGTTCAAACCCATCTAACTCCAAAGACATACCTTTGACCACACCACTCAAGATGGCATCAAGTTCATCCCATGTGCTGAGAGTCCACTGGGGGTGAATTTCTAAATACTAGGTTAAGGATTCCAAAGTGCACCAGGGCTCAGTGGGAGAGAGTGCCACCAGTGAGCGATGGGCTGCTTCTTACACACCACCAACCTGTCCCGGGTCTTCTAGTGCAAGGTGCGTTACAAGGAATCCTGGCTCCGCTGCACCCACCGGGGAAGGCTCCAACCAGAGAGGACTGTGGACATCTCCAAAGAAAACCAAAGACGTCAAAGGCCCAGGGCCCTGGGACAGTGGCCCCTGGGCCTCAGTGGAGCTTTTTATTGTCAGGGCTCACAGCACCCTTTGGGATAAGCCCAAGCTCTCTACCAAATAAGGCAAAGGAAAATGAGCGGCACTAGCAGGGGTCTAAGGTCCTATCAGCTCCCATCACGTAAAACAGAAGCTGTGAGATTCCTAAAATCTCTCCACATTCTCCTAGCCTAACCCTTCACTTCATAGATAAACATGCCCCCAAAGGGAAGAGATGTGCGCAATGTCACACAAGGAGGAGCCAGCCAGAAACACACCCAGGTCAGTCTAATGACCTTAGCCACTTCCTACAGAGGTCTTAGATTCCTTTATACTTTGCAGCTGGGGAAACAACACTTGCTCGCTCATTTGGATGAAGTCCAGACTCTAGTGTGGGAGAACTGTAAGCGCTCTCCCACCCTGCCTGACAACAGCCGGGCCTGAGACAGAACTTCCAGAGCCTGTGTCTGCTGTCAGGTCCCTTACAGAATTTAAAAATGCATCCACAGAGAAACTTCGGGCTTCCTACATAATAGTGCTCTTGCCTTTTATTGGGGTTACAGACCTTTTAGATGACATTCAGAAAAACAAACACACCTACCTACCGATCCACCTATCTATCTATCCACCTGTCTATCTACCCTCCCCTAATTATGCATCCAATTCCAGACCCCTTGAAATTTATTCAAGGACAGCAAGTTCAGATCCCAAAAACAGAAAGCTAGTGATATACCAAGTGTTTTCACCTATGTTTCAAATAGGCAACATAAAAAATAAGACTGTGTGACCAAAAACCTTTGGGAAATGCGGGGGGGGGGGGTTCGGGGTGAGGAAGAGGCTCACAACACACATATGTACTAAAGGCTCAGAGAAGCTCTGTCATAAAGAAGCCTGACTTCCCAAATGTACCTGACGAGAGAAGGGCTTCGGTCCGTGGTCACCCACACAGCTGAGGGGCACAGAGCTCAGCACACAGCAGGTCTCTGACTTTCAGTGACTTTTTTTATCTTCACTCTTTCCAAGCAACTTCAAACTAAATTTCAAAGGTAGGGAAAAGGAGTCTAATATCCATCAGAGGAAAAAAAAAAAAAACAGCCGTAAACTCAACTCTTCTGCTGTCTTCAGCTACGCTGTGCCTCTCTAAGACTTGTTTCCCTGAACGCCATCTACCACCGTTTGTGTGTGTGAGCATCAAACACACACACACAAATAAAAACAAAACAAAACAAAAACGGGTGTGGGGTTGACCACGTTAGATATTATGACTCCTGCTAAAGGAAATTTTAACTTCTAGGCATGCTAAATGACTTTTCTGATTTGCCACACAGTCCTAAAGGTGCATATGGACCGACTCCTGTAGCGCATTAAGCCGTACTTCCCAGGCCTTCCAAAACACACCTCTTCATTTCAGGGACTGCTCTAATCCACAGAGCGCGAATCCATTTTTTTTTTTCCATGTTCCAGGAGACTGGGGAAAAGAAAAAGCTGGAAGCCCTGAAGTTAATCGTGGCAGGTATCTTGCAGAGTTTCCGCTCACGGGGGTTATGGGAAAATCGTCCCTCCCGTGCCCATGAGTCCTCCAGGCTTAGGGTGCCACGGGTAATTGCCTCACGGAAGGTGCCCATCTGTCACCAGCGCCTGCCAAAGGTCTCCTCTGTGAAGAGGAAAACTGCACAAGGTCATGTTCAGTTTCTGAAACACGGAAGACGTTCGCTAGCGCGCACACACAGAAAGCCGACAGGAGACAACGTGCCTTCAAACAAAGGGAGATGTCCATCCACTCATGGCCGAAGATCCGCACCTCATGCAAGTGTCTCTTCTGTTCTGGCGTGTTAGGAGAACACTTATCTCATGACAACGGTATCGGGAACATGGACAAAACCCAAGCCACGTGAGAACGTTCCCTGGCACATTACTTACAGAACATGCAACACTTACGGACAAAAGTTAGGCCCCAACTAAACGGTAGCCACAGGAAGTTTCCACAGGAAATACCACTACCATCCCTTTCTATTTTAAAGTAGTATATAAGATTGTAGTAAATCAACTGATATGGTTCATTATTTCAGGGAACTGAAATAATGATGCATTTTATCTCGTATTTGCCGACACAGGTAACAGGTCTCCGCAGGGGAACCGAGTGGGTCTTCGTGAGAAGGCTGTTACAAGAAGAGGTCGTGGGTGGTTGATCCTGATGGTATGAATGTCAGAAGTGAGGTGGTTTAGGGAGGAGTGAGACAATGACCTACAAACAACTATGAATGACAAACAAATGAAGTTTTCTTGTTGCATGGCCCCATCCCGAAGTCCTCTCCAGACCCTCCCCCCGACATGAAACAAAGGAGACCACACGTGGGCCACCTCTGACTACGGTTGACCTCACCGGCTTGTGCTTTTTCTCGGCGTGCCCATCCGTGCCAGCCACTCGGTACTGGGGCCGCACCCTGAACTCTGACATCACTAGGAACCTCGCCATCTTTGAAATCCTGCTGCGTGGGTAGGAAATCTAGCAATTACATGACTACACTGTCTTGACCTTTCTACTTACTGGCATTTTTGCCTGTAAGGATAAAATAAGAACCAGAATAAAGAAGCCTTGTGTAAAAAAAAAAAAGGGTTGATGTTCATTTCTTGGAACCTACGTCAGGGTTCCAAACCTTGGCAACCTGCTTAGAATCTGTGTTTACTTCAACCTGGAGGGACAGTCAGAGACCAAGGGCTATCTTTCGCTCAATTTCATACGGGTCGTACGTGTCACTACTGTAAGCCGCTGCAAAAGTGAAAGCAGCACGCCCCCGACCAAGACGGGGCTAGGGGAACGTGGAGCTGGAAGGATGAATGAGCATCTGTTTTCAAGATGAGACAGACTGGAGTGAGCATCCTTAAAAGCTAATGGTCAAGTTGTCAGTGAAGATACAGGAGAGAAGAAACTCAGCAGGAGCCAAGTCCCGAGCACACGTCTGTCAGTAGCCCTGAGGACCAGCCAAGACCCCAGCCCGGGAGAAGAAGGAAGAAGTGTAGCGCTAGCTCTGTCCATGGTTACAGTTCTGCTCGGAGAAATGACAGAAGGCAAAGAAACTGAGGCCCTTGGAGGGACTGGCAGTGAGATGACCGATCTGGGCTGTCAGAGATGGGCAGTGAATGGAGGATGCGGACGGGGCTCAAGGAGCTGGAGAACTTGATGAAGTCCAAAAATGGGTACTTCACCCCACAGGTGAGAGAGCAGGAGGATCGAAGACTGTGGGGAAGGGAGTATTCCAACCTGAAATGTCAAAGATGGGCAGTTCCAGAAGATGCTAACAACCAGAAAGGAGCCGTGACAGCGAGTGGGTGAAGAAGTGGAGATCTACACACCGCCGCTGTTGAGAGGCCACGCCGTCGGAGGGTTCATTGTCAGGAATGGTAAAACCTACCTTGGCAGATTTGGGTAAAAAGGAAAATTACGAGTCAGGTGCTAAGGTCACTAATGAGTCTGCACCATCCTCAGGAGCTGACAAGGACAAGAAAGAGGAGAACAGTTAGACTGTATGAATCTCAAAAGAGAGGGGAGTTTTAAAACAAGGCTGGAAGAATGAAGCTTTGAACCAGAAGCAGGGAATGAAGAGAATGGCAACCCCATGTCTTAACCCAGAGACGGATGGAGCAGGGAAGAATGAGTCCAAGGAGAGCAGTGTCCTGGGAAAACAGCCAGGCCGGCAGCGGAGGAGAGAACATCAACAAAAAGACGTTGAGGATGGAGAGATGCTTGTTTACCTTGGAACCTTTGCAAAGTACGTTTTGGGAAGGAAGGGAATAGCAGGAGGTTGCGGGAGGGGTGTTAACATCACAGAGAAACATGGGGAAGAGACGGCTAGGGAGGCTCCCAACCTGGGCGGCGACCAAGGACAGCAGGGATGTGCGCAATGCTGACTGCAAGACGTCTCTAAGCAGCCCCAGCAATCCCTCGTGGACAGGAGAGAGGCACACTTCAGGAGCCGTCAGCCATGGTCTGGGCTGACCGACCTCCGAGAGACTCCTGGTCCAAGTGGACAAGCTGGAGACGGAATCATCTGGTTCCCAGGACCACTGCCACATGCTAAGCCCTCTCTCCTTGGGAAAGTTTCTGAAACTCCCTGAACTCCACTCTGTATGTATGTAAAATGAGGGTAGTATCCATCTCACAGGGTTGCTGTGAGGAATACCCATGAAATTATGTATATGAGGCACTCGGCTTAGAACCAAACCATCATGCACCCATTTTCTTACACCCAGCATCAACAGAATGCTTCACAGAAAGCATTATCTTAAGAGAAAGAAGTCTGACCTTTAGTCAAACAAGGGACAGACGATGGAACCACCCCCACCCCCCGACTCCTAGCCTCAGTCCTATAAATAGGACAATAATTGGGACCGTGGGTGACTGTTCATACTTCCAGAAGGAAAAGGAAGCTACTGCATCTCAGTAAGAAAGGCTTTCCGGCACATGCTGGCCTGGTGTGAATGTGGGTGGCACGACTCGGTCTCCCACTGGCCCCGTCTTTGCAGATTAAGACCAGAGGGCCTGCAGAGAGCCTGTCCTTGGCCCCAAGCTCCACGCGGTTGCCTCGTGAATGAACGCGGAGTGTCTCCCTGAACCAGGCTGTTAGCTGGCCTGTGGGCCTCACATTACAAACCAGAAGCCTCTAAGTTAAAGCCCACCGCAATTTTTCCATGGGGGGGGGGGGCGGTTCACAAATTTGTAAAGAAGTTGCCAATAGCTTAAAAATTGGAAGATTTTACCAAAAGCTCAATGCCAACTCTTCTTGAAAAAGCAGATTCCCACAGAGCATCAGTCCGTTGGAGCAGAATGGCATCTGCCCCCACCTGGGGGTCTTGGGGGGGTACTTCAGGGGTGGGTACAATTAATTAACTCTCTGCCTGCCTTGCTCAGGTAGAGGTTATCGATACCAACACCATGTCAAGAACTAATAATATACGACTTAATAGTCACATGTGACTGGTGCTGTAAGAAGTAGTTAATGATCTGGGGGAAAATTCAGTTAGACACTTACCTCACAGCTTGTGTGCATGCGCACGCACACACGTAAAATTATGGCTGGATTAGATGCAAAAACTGAAAACATAATGTGGTAAAACTAGGGGTGATTCTTATTTCATTCTTGTGTTTTACTGCATATTCTATAATACGTTGAATGTTCTATAACACATACAAATTTGTAAATGTATTTAGAATTTTTAAAAAGATGAATTAGAATGAACATTTCAGAAGTTCTGCAATAGTAATATTTATTCACATGTATAAAGAATGGCTACACAGTAGAAATGGCAGCAATATGCCCTGAGACTATTCAAAGAATACTCTATGAATTTCAAATTATTTGACCCATTTAAAGACATTTCTCTCATCTTTATCTGAATTCTGGGCTAAAGGATTCAAAGGAATTACATACCCTTAGGACTTTTTTTATAGAATGTACAATGTATAGTATTTCCTAACTCTTGAAATGACTAGATAAATGGATGGTATCCCTGTGGGAAGGACAAAGAGAGGTAAGAAATAGGGAAATAACAAGGTTTAACAATATGGTCCCAACATTTGTAGCAAATTTGGGTCACAAATATAAAGATGAGAGGCTCCATTTTCTCAAGGAAGAACCGGGTCCCTGGAAAATGCGAAGTATCACCTTCTACAATATAACTGGGTTCTCCACACCATTTCAATACCATACCTGGGTTTTGTAAGCATGTTTACTTTAAATGAGGAAAATGCCCTCCCTTTTAATCCAAATAAGGATTTGAAAAAATTTTTGAAAGCCAGTTAAATCAAGAGTCAGAACCAGAACAGACTAAATTGAGTGCAGAGATTCTTAACAAAGAGGTTATTTGGAAGGGGGCAGGAAGGAGGGGAAGACACGGGGAGATAAAAATCACCTGTGGAGTTTCTTCAACCAACAGGTTTCCCTTCTCCCAGAGGGGGTCCCCTTCAGACTGTCCCACCTTCACAGCAGGAATACCCTCTTGCAGAGTCAGTGCTGAGATATAGATAAGAATGTTGTCTTATCTTGGAGGCGTTCGGACAGCATGTGCCTCACTCAACACCTCCAACTCCTATCCCCATTTTGTACGTAGGGAAAAGAAGACTCTGCACCAATCGTCAGGTGTAGCAACTGGCTATGCCCAAGCCCCCTCCAGGCAGTCATGCTCACAAAGAGACACATTTGATCCTCTATGACTCCACTCCAATCACCACTCAACACACTAGGAGGTGACCGTCCAACCCAAGGGTGGCCAATCCATAGGTGCAACCTCTGCCAGGGCCCAGCATAAAAAGATAAGCTAGGCCACATCTTGCTCCTGAGAATGTGTGATCAGAAACACAAGACAAAGCAGCAGTAAGCAATGGAAATAGGGTGGAAAAAACAGAAGTTGAGATGTGAGGTCAGGGCAAAGTGAGTTTATGAAGATGGGGACACTAAGAGTAAGCAAAAGCTACGAAAGAGAGAAAAGACTTACAGGGTAACAGAGGCAAAGACAGAGAATGAGACCCAGGGATGATAAGAGTGGAGTCCAGAGAGAAGATCCATTAACTTGTACTAACGGTCTCTAGGGCCACCTTGGGTCCAGAATCAACATCCAGCTTCAATTTCTATGAGATGTCACTCGACGTTGCTGTTTTTTGGGTTTTCACGAATACCGTCTCCAATATCGTGATACTCATTATCTTTCAATAAGCCATCCCACCCCAGCACAAGCGAGCTAAAGTCTTGGTTCTGTGCAGTCAAGAAAGCATATCTAAAACAATCTGAGAGCGGGATGCCCAAGGTCAGGGGTCAACAAAGCAGAGGTTAGACCATTCAACCCCCAGGGTCCTATAGCCATTCTACTACAACACCATGCCAGGGAGACAAGTGAATTGGAATGGGTGTTATGTGATATAAAGTAAACCTTAATAAAATGGTTAAAAAGGGGATGGCAGAACTGGAGACCAAATTCAGAGGCAACAACTAAAACTGACATCCAGAGGAATCGTCAATAAAAACAGACTAACGAGTGTGGAGAGGAAGGTACGAATCTCTTGACGTCTATAAAAAATAAGGGGAGATGGTAAATAAACTGACCCATGCCACACGAGGACATACCCTTTAAAATGAGAGGTAGTTTTAAAAAGATAAGGCATTACTTTAAATATTAAACATTAGGAATTCATTGAGAATACCTAAGAGCTTCAAAACTGGTTTAGTACAAAAATATATTTTTTTTTTTTTTTTTTTTTAAAGATTTTATTTATTTATTTGACAGAGAGAGACACAGCGAGAGAGGGAACACAAGCAGAGGGAATGGGAGAGGGAGAAGCAGGCTTCCCGCCGAGCAGGGAGCCTGATGCGGGGCTCGATCCCAGGACCCTGGGATCATGACCTGAGCCGAAGGCAGACGCTTAACGACTGAGCCACCCAGGCGCCCCTAGTACAAAAATATTTTGCAGACTGATGTCAAAGAGAATAGAGCTGTGCCTCAGGCAGAAGGCCCCCTGGTGCCAGGGCCGGACACAGGGCACTGGGAAAGATGAGCCACAGATCAGTCGCGTAGGGAAATGAAATACATCTTTATTATTTTCTTCTAATTATAAAAAGGCACATTTTGTGTAAAGTTTCCAAAGAGTACAAAAATAAATATTTTAGAAAATGTAAGTTTCACGTAACTCAGCCCCTGGAGATAACTGGTGTTAAGGTTTTAGTGTGCATCCTTCCAGATATCTGTCTACACACATAATATTTTATTACCAAAACACACTCTTACCGTACAAGTATTTATTCTGCGACTTGCTTTTTGCCTCAACATGTTTTTCCTATATTATCACATATAGATCCAACAGGTGTTCGTATGCTTATCACGGGAAGGAAGTATCAGTGTACTTGACCATTTTCCAAAGACAGACATAAAGGTTGTTGGCATTTTTTTAACTAATACAAACTTTTTGGTGAACATCACTGAATATATATCTCACATACTTGTAATACTATTTCTGTCACGTAAATTCCTGTAAGTATTACCGTGAAAATGACATCCTGATTTGGGGAAAGCAAGCTGTAATGATCACGGCAACCCAATTAAGAAAGATTCTAAATCCAACACTGGGGCCATAGGACAGAATAAGGATCCAGCCAGGAATTGGAACACTAAGGCTGAGCCAGCAAAGTCCTGAGACTCTTGACCATCCTTGTGAAGAAATCCATACAATCGCCTGGGTGGATGGGAGGCAGGTGTGAACTGCCCGTTCTTCTGCCCTCAAGCCAGTCAGAGGTCCCCATCTGCATCCAAGTCTGGACAGCCTGTCTCTGACAACAGATTATCTGGAGGCCAGAATGAAATGTGTGGAATATAAAGCGAAGAAACTGAGGCATACAATTAATTCAGAAAGAGAAAGAAGGACACTGAAGATACAAAACTATTTTTCTTTAAAACACAGATTTACCTTTTGCATAATGTAGTGAAATGGCACTGGATTTCATAGTGATCCCTCGAACCTGTTCATCTTCTCTGCTGTCCATGTACCTTAACTGTAAAAATGCAACAAAAGCACCCTTACTTCCCAATGAATTAAAATATCAACATTAAAATGGACTGAGTTGGACTTTTGCTTTAAACACATAATTTTTAAACTAAAAGCCCTCTGTATTTGTTACAAGTGGGGAAGGTCTGGAGAACTTTCTGAATGTATTCCAATACCGCACACCCTCCCAGAGTGCTGCTCATTCACATGTGGGCCGTGAATGACTGGGTACTCTGTGAACAAGTCACAGAAGTAGCATGCGGAGGAATCCCTTCTGCACATCCAGAACAGAGCCTGTCTTTCCCTACTCCTAGGCTGTTTGACAAAGTCCCAGCAAAGATTGAAACAGAAGGTGTCTAGAATCATGAGGAGCCTTCACTCCTTTCCCCAAATCAGCAGATTTTAAACACGTTTTTTAAAAAAAAGAATGGTATGGTGGAAAATATTTCTAACGTGACCAGTTAGCTGACGGCTTTCGTCAGTGTTAATGCCCCAAACAAGGGCCCACACCTCAATCTCTGGGCTCCGCAGCACATCGACACTGACTGAGCCACCACTCCTCTGCACCCCCCCGGCCCTGCGCGCCTCACTAACTTCCTTCCCTCCTCTCCAGGACCGCCGTCGCTTGCCCTGCCGTACTTCTCTCCACTTTGTCTCCTTTGAAAAATTCTTCACCTTTACATTGACTCACTTCTTTCACTCAAATGTTTCGGGAATAACTTATTGACATGGGACTGCCACATTGACTCATCCCACATCAACTTAATCTGCCGACAGCCTTCCATTCCCGCAGCTCTGGCAAAACCAAACTCCTAAAAGCTACAGTGACCTCTGGCCAAACACAATCATCCTTTCTAACCTTCCGACTTCCTGATTTCAGTGTGGCATCAGACAGACATAGCTCCTGACCCTTGTGTGCGGGTGTGGACACACGCACATGTGAGATTCTTCTAGGAGTCTGCAATCTCCTAGCTCCCTTCCTAGCCCTCCTGAGATGGTACTGCTGGTTCCCCTTCACCTCTCTGACCGCTGAGGCCTTCCTCCAAAGTCTTCATCCCTGGTCATTCTTCTACATGTGTTTTTAAGCACTGAGTTGATACAAAACATATATATAGCAAAAAGAATAATACAGTGAACACCTGTGTGTGTGCCATCCTATTTAAGAAAGAAAAAGATTTATGTTACTTTTGACGTCCCCCTGTGCCCCTGGCTCAGAGGTAACTACTATCCTAAATTTTACCTTGTTCATTCACTTGCTTTCTTTATAAGTTTTAAAAATGAGTGTACCACTAAGCAATATATCATTTAGAGTTGCAGGTTTTAGGCCCTATACGAATGGGATCATACCCTACATACATACATACGCACACACATACATGTATGGTACCGTCACTTTGTCTCTGCTCAGTATCATATTCCTGAGATTTGTCCATACTGATGGGCAGACATAGTCATCATTCACTCACTTCCATTACTGTAGGACTCCACTACACAAAGCCACCACACCTTATTCATCCATGCTGTTTGTGATGGGACAGGTGGATGGATTCCAATTTTTAAACTATCATTGAGCTATCATTAACAGATGAATGTCTGTCTCGTGGTAGACTACCTAGAAGTGGAATTTCTGAGATATTAAATGCGCACATCTTCAACGTTACTAGCTATTTCCACATTGTTTTCCGAAGAGACTGAACTGTTCCACACTTTAAAGAGTGAATCAGAGCCTCTCCTGCCAGACCTCAGCAACACCTGAAATGGTCAGGCTATTTTTCAAATCAGATGGATGATAATATTTTTCTAATTTACATCTCTCCAATTATCAGTGGGGTTGAGTAACCTTCTATGAGTTTCTTTTTTTTTTTTAAAGATTTTTTATTTATTTATTTGAGAGAGAAAGAATGAGAGATAGAGAGCATGAGAGGGAGGAGGATCAGAGGGAGAAGCAGACTCCCTGCTGAGCAGGGAGCCCGATGTGGGACTCGATCCCGGGACTCCAGGATCATGACCTGAGCTGAAGGCAGTCGCTTAACCAACTGAGCCACCCAGGCACCCCGTACCCTGAGTTTCTTGTTCAAGATGTTTGTCCATCTTTTTAATGGTTGTGTTATAGATTTATTCTGTTTTGGATAAGAGTTATTTATAATCGCTGAATATTAGACCTTAGTCAATTATGTGTCATTATTTCCCCCAGTTACCGGGCTTGTCTTTTCACTTTCTTTATGGTGTCTCCTGAAAAATAGATGTTCTTAGTTTTAATGTAGTTGAGTTGATCAAACTTACATAATTGTATGTACTTCTTTGTTTTATATAAGAAATCTTCTCTTAAGGTCATAAAAGTATTGTCCTGTATTATTTTCTACAAATTTTATAATTTTGCCTCTCACATATAAGTATTTTAATTATGTGCTACTGATTTTTGTGTGCAGTGTTAGGTAGAGGCCCAATTTTATTTATTTTCCACATAGATAACCAACTGTCCAAGGACAACGCATAGAGAGGCTCATCTTTTCCCTACAGATCAGAAATGCCAGCTCTGTGATAAATCAGGATCCCTGTTTCTAGGCCTGCTATTTTGGGCCACCGGTCAATTTTATCCCTCAGCCAACTGCAAACCACAAGCTATCGTAGATTCAGAGTAAGTCCTGCCATCCGGTAAGACACACTGCACACCCTGCTCTTCCTCAGACATGTCTTCACAGACAAGTCATTACTGGCCCTTTGTTCTGCATGATTTTAGAATCAGCATATCAAATGCAAATTTTAAAAAACTTGGAATTTTTTACAAGAACTGCTTACAGGTCAACACGAAAGAAAACTGTCATTTTAAAAATACTGAGTCCAGCAATCTGTGAGCATGGTCTAGCTCTCCATGTATTTACGTTTTCCCCAATATCTCACAGGGACATTTTTTATGCTATATAAGTGCTATATTTTCTGCTTATTGCTCATGTATACTCTTTTCAATGACTTTTGTATCCTGAAGGCTGCTAAATTCTTATTAATATCCTAACAATTTATCTGTATACTCTTCTGCGTTTTCCACAAAGTCATACCACCCTTTCTGAAACTCCTATTTTTCTTTTTCGCTTTATGGTTGCAGCAGAACCTCCAGGGCAGTGACAGCAGAAGCGGGAACACAATGAGCAGAAGGGGGAAGGAGCTGCCCTTGCCTTATTCCTGAATATAAATGCAAAAATGTCAACAATGCATCATTAAGGGTGCAGGATTTTTTGTAAATACTCCATATCACAGTGCAGAAATTCCCTTCTACGTCTACTTCGCTAAGAGGTTTTTATCAAAAAGGAGGCTGAATTCTGTTTTCTGCATCTACTGAAATGATCATGACATTCCTACCTTTAATCTGTTAACATGGTGAAATGACATATTAAACCAATCTTAAATTCTTTGTGATAAACTCTATTTAGCTATGAAAAACTAGCTCTTTATACAATTCCAGATTCTGCTTCTTAATAATGGCTACAACTTTTGCATCTCCCATCACATGGCTGTTATGGGATTGTCCCATCCTGTATTATTACTCTCGCCCACTTCGGGAATCAAGGTGGGGGGCTGGAGAGTACTCCCTGCTTCCTCCCCGCTGTGTTCTGGAATGGATGAGCAGAACTGAGAACATTTGTTCCCTGAATGTGTGCTAGAACGAGAGAGTTAAACCATCTGGACCTTGTGGAAAGATTTTTGCCAACAAATTCCATTTCTGGAATGACTATTTTCTCTTTCTTCCTGACCCCACCGTGGTGGGTCCCAGCTCTCCATCTCTAAGCCTGTTACTGGGCTGCTGCCCATCTTGTCCCACTCCCACCTTTCCCATCCCTGCAGCACTTTCTTTCCTAGCAGGCTGCACTTCTCCTCCTTGCCTTTCTTCTTGATCAATTTTGCTAGATATTTATCACTCATGTTAAAAGATGACCAGAAATTGTCTGTATTGCTAATATTTTTTAATAAACTATCTTTCTAGAGAAATTTTAAGTTCAAAGAACAACTGATCGGAGAGTACAGAGGCTCTCAAACACCACCCCCAACACACTCACACGCAGTTTCCCTATTATTCACACCTTGTGTTAGTGCAAGCGCGGTACACGTTACACTTAATGAACCCCTATCAACGCATCTTTATGAACTGAAGTCCCTAGTTCACGTTAGGGCTCACCCTTTACATGTGTAATGACCTGTGTCCACCTTTACTGTATCACAGGTGTTGGTTATAACAATCTTTTCCAAGAACTGACTTCAGCTTCATTGATCTTTTTTATAAAATATTTGTTTTCTACTTCGATAACATGTGCTTTATTATTTCCACCTACTTACCTTAGGGCTATTGCACTTTTCAAACTTCTCAGGTAGAGGAAACACAAGCTGTTCCTTATCTCGCTCAGTCTGGTTTCCTCGGTCCCTCCGCGTGGCACCTCAGGCCAGTCCTCACGCCACCTGCCTCCAATGTCCGAGTCTGACACCAGTCTCCTACAGCTACTTTCCTATTCATTTCTGCTTCTCTACCTCCTCTCCTCTCCGTTCCCAGTCACCTGACAAATTCTGCTGATTATGTCCTAAATTCATTAAGGGAAGGGACATCTCCATTTCTCTAATGCCAGTAACTTATTCCACATCCTTTCACTCAGAGCTGGAAACAAACATCTCTTTAACTTCATTTCCTAAAACACTGTTTTCCATCATGACACTCAAGACTTTGGAAGCCCTCCTTTGGTACTCAAGTTAGCCTTCAAGTTCTTCTATAATCCAATACCTTCTCTCCACCAGCGCATTTTCCTCTCCCAGTAGTCTCTAGGCAAATGTTCCACTCAAATCAAGCACAACACACAAATTAACCTTGATCCCCATTATCCATCTTATCCCCCCACCTGACGGTTTCTCCACCTTCTCTTCAAACCACGTAACTCATCCCCATGAAGAATCTCGTCCTCTGTGGAATGTTCCACAATTGTGCCAGGCTATCACTGGACTTGTTGCAAAAACTCATTTTTGCATTTATAACATGTTCATATAAAGCAATGTAAAAATAGCTTTTTCTCAACATCTATTTTATTTTGCTAACTAGATAAGCAGCTTCTTAGACACATAAACTGCACTTCACACTCTTTCAGGATCTCTAAGAACACATGACATTGTAGACAGCTAATACTTACTGAAAGACAACAAGTATTCATCAAATAGAACAACTTACCTTACCCGCCAGGCGGCTGGAGATGACCCCATTGCTAGACAGAAGACAGTCAGTCAGAGTAGTTTTTCCTGTTAAAATAACAATTTTAATTCAAATCTATTTTTTTTTCTTAACAGGAAGGGAGATGTACTGCACCAACAGAGTTAACTTCTATGAGAACTGGTTTTGCAAAGATTTCCTATTTACCTATACAGAGTGAAGCAAGACCTAATGAGCATTTAGACTTCTGAACAGAATACCATCTGGAAGGACACAGACTCTACTGCTCAAAGTGCTGTAATTTATATTTCCACCCCGAGGGATCTCATCACCCTCACCTGAAAAGTTGTCAAGTGACTTTTTTCCCCCCAGGGTAGTTTTCTTTTTTTTTTTAAACAGAGGCATCACGTATAGAGTCAAATGCAGACTCCTAGGTGATGAGATAAACCAACATGCCAATCAAAAGACGGAACATCTGATAAACGATACGTAGTTAGTAAAATCTGTTCTACAAGAATTTGACCTAGTTCATCATAATTATTAATCATCTGATATCCGTAATAGTGACCATGCTATTAACTTACACTCTTGATAGCTTAGAATGACAAAAAGATAGCAAAGCACTCATTTTTGTCTCTGAATGGCATACTGGGTAAAACACCACCAAAAAACAGAACATAATCTTCTGCCATATTTCCTCACGTACAGCCTTGGCTGGTATTTGCCAGTTAAACTGTCTTAAGAAAATGCTTACTTAGCAAAGAAATTCAGGAAATTTACCCGTAGCTCCCACTGTGAGGGCATCAGCTACACTGCAGCTACTCCCAAAGTTACCTAGAATCCAAACATAAAGCTAGGGAGCTACTATGTAATAAAAAAGTCTTTGTAGACTCAAGTACACACAGTTTCATACAAGGTTTTATGAAGTCTACACAATCTGAAGGGGCAGATAACTTTGTTTAAAGAGTGCTGCTTATATGGTTACTGCAGCTGGGCTGAAGTAGCAAAAGGAAGGTCTTTTCTTTAAGACAAACAAGTCCTAGAACACTCTGGGAACGTCAGCAAAGCCATGGAATCTGTCATAGTACAAACCAGAAAGCAATCATGAGAGCACTGAAGAGCTTTAATAATGTGTTGTCCGCTTGGCATGGACATCTTGTGCGTCCGCTCAATCCTAGGGCGACACTTCCCTACAATCCAGTGGAGTAGAACTCATTATCAGTACGGCAAGCATGTACCCCCTGGAGTGTTAAGTGCCCAGAAAGCACTATCTTTCTGCACTCTGACTGCATCCCTAGGACCAGACACCATGTGATTTAATTCACAAAGCAAAAGAAGAAATACTTTTGCCAAACCTCATGTCCTCAAAATGTGAGCAGTCGTTATAAAAACTCAAGGGGGGCAGAGGGTCAGTGATGGATCTGACATACCACTCCCTCTCCGCTGGCTTCACCGACACAGCCATCTACCACTTCTCCTCCTCGCAGTTCCCACCCCACTGCCCTCAGCTACTACCTCAGGGGCAACAGCCACCTCACTAACCTCTTACCTTTCAGTGCACACGACCACGTCCACCAGACTAATCTTTCTAACGTGCTGATTACAACAGCCCTGCTTTGTTTTGTTCTCCCAGTGGCTCCCTACTACCTCATAATAAATATTAATGATCATCTTCACAATAAAGCGTGTACTGGCCAAGGGCTTCTCACTATCACCCAGATCCACGCTCAGCGGGGAGTCTACATGAGATTCCCTCTCTCCCTCTGCCCCTCCCCTTGCTCCGCACTCGCTCGCTCGAGCTCTCTCTCAAATAAATAAATCAATAAATAAAATCTTAAAAAAATAATAAAATTGAAAACAACGATATACACTATCTAGAAGAATGCTAATCACTAGGTAGCCGTGCTCATTTCAAATGCTTCATGGCGAGCGTCTCTAACATTAAACTTCTGAAGACATACTTGCTTCTTAGCAAGCATCAGTCTCAACTGTCCACAGCTTGGCTTTGCTGACAAATGTGGAGACACACCCCCTTAATTACTGAAAATAACCCATTTAGAAAGGATCCTTACCATGGTCAACGTGAGCCAAAACGCAGATGTTCCTGATGTTAGCAGTGTTTTTCTGCAGGTGAATCATCTTATCCAAACTACTGAGCACCATGGTCCCTTATTTCCTGTGACTAAAAATTAGGTATGTGTCACGCATGGCACACGCGCTAAAGATCAGGGCCTCACATTCTGTTCCCTGTAACGTGGGGCGCTGACAGGACTTGCCAGGCCCCTGAAGCTAAGAACCCAGCGAATGTCTGCTGAAGGGGACACAGCCACCCAGGCCCAAGTCCAGTGTGAGCAGGGGAGCAGGCACCGCGGCACGCCGGGATCATGCAGCTCGCTCAGCCTCCGGGACCGGACGGCCGCGAGGCTTCCCGCAGCTCGCCGGGGCGGGACCCCAGTAACTGCCACCGGACGGGCCTTACCGGGCAGTTGTGTGCCGTGTAAGAAGGGTGGTCTGCAGGCCGGCGGGAAGACGCTGACACCGCTCCCTGCCGCTCCCCGATCTCTCCCCACTGCCCTCGCGCTATTCTCGCTCGCGCTCACTCAGGCCCAAACTCCCGGCTCCACCACCGCCCACCGCGCCAGAATAAAGTTTCGGCTCACACGCTCCCTAACCAAGCAGGTGCACTACGGGGCCCTGGAAAGGAAGGAAAGCACCCACTGCACAGCCCCTTCCCCTCCCTGGGGCCCCGCGTTCGCTGTCTCCAGGACACAGGCGGCGGCCCGCGGCCCGCAGGTGGACCCGACGGCCCCGGGCGGCGGCCGCTCCCAGCCCGGGCTCGCCCCGGCACCTCCGGCCCGCCGGCGACCCGAGTCCCCGCCGCCGCCCGGAGCCCTCCGAGGAGGACGTCAGCCGCCAGCGCGGACCCGCACTCACCGGCCGGGGCCGCCCCGCCTGCCCCGCTCAGGCCCGCTCGGCCCCGCTCAGCCCCTCGCCCGGCCACACCGCACGCGTCGCAGGCGCCCACTGCCCTGCGGTCCCTGACGCGCGCGCGCCGGGGGGCGGGGCTGGCGGGCGCACGACCTCTGACCCGCGCGCGTCTCTGACGCGCCGGAAGCCGGCGCTGCGTCGGTCTCCTGGGCGCCCGGGGTTGCCATGACGACGCAGGCGCAGCGATCCCGCGAAGCTGCAGGTGCCGAGGGCCGGCGGGGCGACCGCAGCCTGCCGAGAACATGAAGAGTTGGTGTCTGTGTCAGATCTGCACCTGCGGGTAAGGAACGGCCAGCGTGGCGGCGGGCCGGGGCGCGGGGTGGCCGGAGCCCCGTCGTGGCCGCCCCCGGAGGTGAAGGGACACGGACGCTCGCTCCGCAACACCCCCCCGCCCCTCACTCCCCGGCTGCCGGGCTAAACGTTTCTTGCTCTTAGACTCCCTGGCCAGGTGCAAACTGAGCGCCGTCCGGCCAGGCGGAGGATATGAGCGCAGGAGCGGCCGGTCCTCAGGCTGCCCGGGGGTGGGATCGGATCCCACTGGGAGAGTGGATGTCCCCAACATCTCAGGGAAGGAGGAAGGCATAGGAATAGGACGCTGTGCAAGTCCATGAGCTTTCAACCCGTGCTACGCTTTCTTCCACCTGCAGCTTTCCATCCAAGCCCGACCGTGTCCCGGGTCCCCTCCAGGCAGTGCCCCGCTTTCCATCCAAGCCCGACTGTGTCCCGGGTCCCCTCCAGGCAGTGCCCCGCTTTCCATCCAAGCCCGACCGTGTCCCCGGTCCCCTCCAGGCAGTGCCCCGCTTTGCATCCAAGCCCGACCGTGTCCCCGGTCCCCTCCAGGCAGTGCCCCGCTTTCCATCCAAGCGCGACCCTGTCCCCGGTCCCCTCCAGGCAGTGCCCCGCTTTCCATCCAAGCCCGACTGTGTCCCGGGTCCCCTCCAGGCAGTGCCCCGCTTTCCATCCAAGCCCGACCGTGTCCCCGGTCCCCTCCAGGCAGTGCCCCGCTTTGCATCCAAGCCCGACCGTGTCCCCGGTCCCCTCCAGGCAGTGCCCCGCTTTCCATCCAAGCGCGACCCTGTCCCCGGTCCCCTCCAGGCAGTGCCCCCGCTTTCCATCCAAGCCCGACCGTGTCCCGGGTCCCCTCCAGGCAGTGCCCCGCTTTCCATCCAAGCCCGACCGTGTCCCCGGTCCCCTCCAGGCAGTGCCCCGCTTTCCATCCAAGCCCGACCGTGTCCCCGGTCCCCTCCAGGCAGTGCCCCGCTTTCCATCCAAGCCCGACCCTGTCCCCGGTCCCCTCCAGGCAGTAGTGCTCCCTTAGGAATCTGCCTGACTGAGAAGGGAGTAGCCTCCACCCTGAGACCCAGAATTGGTCTGTGAGTCCTGCCTAACAACTTCCCACCCCCTGTAAACACAGTCTTCTCCCTCAGCTTCATTGTTGGCCCAGGGATTAAATCACTGCTAAATAAATATTAGGAGCATGTCGATTCCACGGGATGATTGACCATGCAACAGTGGGAAGTGAGTGGAATGGTATCAATCAAATCTGTCATGTTTATGTTAGGATTTGAAAGTTGGTCATTTAAGCAGATAAATCAAGATGTTCAAAGCTCATAAAAAAAATTAAAAAACAGATGTAGCCTCCAGAAAACTAAAAAGCAGAGATCATCAGAAAGTTGTTTCTAGAGATAAGAAACATTGGGACAGGAGACTTTGGCTTTCCTTTATAAGCTTTTCGGTATTTATTTGTTTTGTTATAATGTGAATGTATGTCTTTGCTGGAAAATAAAACTAAGAACAACGAGAAATTTCAAAGCTTCGACTTGATTCTTGTAACTCAGTGCGCCCATATCAGGACCTCCATGCATGACCTATGTACCCTGTCCCTGATTTTCCCAAGAGACCATGTGTGGTACTAAGTCAACTTCAGCACTTTCCCAAAGCCTCCATTGTCAGCCAACAATCCCGAATCTCTCAACTCCTCTGATTTTGATTGTACCTGAATAGCCTTTGACACAAGCTCTTCACTCTTCTCTGCATTACAATTCTTCCTGCTGTCCAGCAGCCTCCAGGCAGAGCAGCTGATCTCTCTTATGTTCTTCCTGGGGGTTCACGGAGTCCAGATATCCTAGCCGGTTCTGATTTCATCTACAGAGCATGTGCATTTTCCTCAAATTCACCTTTCCTTGGGCTTGTATTAATAGCCCTCGCACAGAGCCCGGGTCCCCAAATGACATCGGACCTGAGAAACTGACCTCATATTTCAGCATTGTGGGATGATACTTTTTTGTTGTTTGCTTGGGTTTTTCTGTCTGTTTTGTTAAGAGCTTTTATGGGTTTTTTTTTCTGATTATGAAATGAATATACATGAGGCATGGTATGAAAATGCAAGGCAAAAAATGTAGAATATAGTGAAAATCCCTCATAATCCTACTCCCCACAAATAAAAATGTTCCTTAAGACTTGTTTTACAAGTCCTTTAAAAGGAAAGAGAGAGAAACAGAACATACCATACTCTTCTACAACCCACTTTTTCAGTGTTTACAATTTCTGCATCTTGCAATAGCCACACCTAAAGATCAATCCCATTCTGTGTAACCACTGTGTGCTATCAGCTTATATGATATATTGGTCAGGGTTCTTCGTTACGGAGTTAAGGAGTGGTTCTGAGAGGCCTACCACTTGGCTGCAGATTCCCAGTTGTTGGCAGGGAACCACTCCTTACTGCCAAGGTCAGGGAGCTGCCAGTCAGGAAGCCACCTTGCAAACCTGAATGCCGCCTGACAGCTGCTGGCTCCAGCCTCTCGGCGCCTCTCCCACGATCCTGCCAGCAACAGGGCTGGGCTCTGCCCCTCTCCCTCGGTAGCGCTCTCTGATTCGGAGTATCATGTGAACATCCAGCAGGTGAAAGCTAAATTGGGTGGGGAACCTGCTTGCAAGGGGCCTGGTAGATGTGCTTGTGAGCTTTTTCAGCTTCTTAGTATAAGAAGACCCACTAAATCTTTGTCAGAGGAAAACGAGAGTTTCCACCGTAAAGGATATATCATAATTTTCTCTTGTTTTGGTAAACACCATTGCAGAATAAACAGAAGGTATTTTGTGTTTGTTTTTTAGTAAGGTTGCTTTTAAATTTAGAGATTCTATGTTTATTGAAGGTCTCTCTGATGAAGATGCAATTATCATAAAATATTTTTGGAAGTCAAAATAATCTTTCAGTTTATTTATGTTTGCACAGGCGACATCACTGTCCACATGGAACCACAAGGATTTATGAAAATTCTGGCATATCTTGCCCCACCACTGAATATTTGGAAAAATATCCTACCTATGGCCATGTTCTTCCACCTCAGAGTCTGAAACCCAAGCAAGAATTTCGAGCATGCCGTGGTAAAATGGAAGGAATAACAACATTTAAGTAAATATTAAGAAACTAACTGCTTTACTTACTTCTCTCCCAACTCTTCTGGTCTTAATAAAGTTTTTTAACTAAAGTGAACTATTAAGTTGATCGAAGTTGAACCAATTCAAGAAGCAAGGAACTAGTTGAATCACAGCTTGAGAAAAACAGAAAGATGAAAATTAAGTTAGAATGACAGAAAGTAAGAAAGAAAAAGGGAAATAAAAAGTTTTATTGATTTTTATTTAACTACTTAAAATCTCTTATGTCTATAAGAGACTTTCCACTGTCACCTCCAACTAGAGGAATACAGGAACTTCCTGTTTTTTCTGTATCTACTCTAGTTTTTACATCTCTGATCTGTTTCCTATACTTTAGCCTGCAGAGATGATCTTTTTAAAATGCAGTTCTAATCCTATCATCTCGTTGCTTAAAATACTTATACTTTCCCCATTGTATTTAATATACACCAAAATCCCTTCATGGTTTGGTCCCTAATTGCTTCTCTAATTTATTTTCAATGTGCTTTTTAATGCTCACATCCCATAGGACATTTCTCATTTCTTTCTTTTTTTTTTTTTTGAAGATTTTATTTATTTATTTGACAGAGAGAGACACAGAGAGAGAGGGAACACAAGCAGGGGGAGTGGGAGACGGAGAAGCAGGCTTCCAGGCTGAGCAGGGAGCCCGATGCGGGGCTCAATCCCAGAACCCTGGGATCATGACCTGAGCCGAAGGCAGACGCTTAACGACTGAGCCACCCAGGTGCCCCTCATTTCTTGAAAATATTAGGATTCCCTTGCCACAGAGCCTTCCAATACACTATTTTACTTACTTGGAAATTTCTCTTCCTTTTACCCCAGTTAATGCCTGTGTAACCTATAGATCTCAACTCAGTTATCACTCTGAGAGCCTCTGACACATGTGTATCCAGTTCTCAGGCTGGGTAAAAATCCCCTATGAAAGCCCTCAAAGCATCTTCCTATTATTTATCATAGATCCATTTCAGAGGCCCATGCAAGCAGGGATCGTGTCTATTCTTATCTTGGCATTCTATTTCCAGAAACCTAGCATGATGCCTGCTAGCGTGTAGGAGGCACTCAATATTCATTCAGTGGATGATAGACAAAAAAAAAAAAAAAAAATCCTCCTAAGCCTTAACTCCTCATTTAGGCTTAGCTTTAAAAAAAAAAAAATTGGGGGCGCCTGGGTGGCTCAGTCGGTTAAGCATCTGCCTTCGGCTCAGGTCATGATCCCAGGGTCCTGGGAGTGAGCCCCGCATCGGGCTCCCTGCTCCGTGGGAAGCCTGCTTCTCCCTCTCCCACTCCCCCTGCTTGTGTTCCCTCTCTCGCTGTGTCTCTCTCTGTCAAATAAATAAATCTTTAAAAAAAAAAATTGTTTTGTATCTTTGTCAATGGGTTAATTCTTTTCTTTATTCTGTTAATGTGCATACCATACTCAAGGTACAATCTTAGATGTTAAGTATAAAAGGATCAATAAATAGAGGTTTCTGCTTTCAAGGAAGGTATCAGATTTCTATAATTTGGGTTTTTAAAAATGCTCTACAATAACTTTAATTTGCTGTGTTATCCATTTTTATATCATTTTAGATAGAGCTCATTCTACTTGCCTGAACAAAGGTTGAAACCTTCAAACTTTGAGTCCAATACTTCTACCTTTAAAATTTCAGGCAACCCTTACAGTAATAGTGCTTGGTGACTCTCTTAGCTTCTGTAGGTGTGTGGCTCTTCCACAGATTTGAAAATCTTCCATAGTCCTCAGACTTGGTATGCTTTAGAATCATCCAGAAGGGTTAAAATTGCAGATTCCAGAATTCCACCTAAAACAGTCAATAGATAACGGAGTGGATCCCAGGAATCTGCATTTTAACCACCATTGCTGTCATTCTGTTGCCGTAGATTCAATGAAATGGGTCAAGTACTGCACTGATCCCTGGATATGACATGGGACGTAAAGAAGGACTGTGCCCCACTCTGGCTTTTACAGCCTTGTGGGAATGGCAGTTGAAAAATAGAAACACGGATTAATAAACAAGATACAGATTAAAGCAAATGAGATGAAGAAACTGAACGACTGAGACAGATCAAATGGGAGTGGTTGCTCTTTTTTCTTCGCCTTACCGTTCATTCTTCCTCGATACCTTAATGATTCAAAATGGAGATTTGAAATAAATTCCACAATATGCATATTTGTTGAATAAAGATTTTGCATTTAACTAGTTCTGAATGTTAAAATTGAGAAAACCTGCCATATCTTTCTTTAAAAAGGCAATTGCTTTTCAATTCTGGGTTTGTCAGTTGACTTGTTCAAGTATCCCTATATAGTAAAAAACAAAAACAAAACACAAACCCAAAAAACAACCAACCAACCAACCAAACAAAAAACAAAAGGAAAGAAAAAGATGTCCCAACTCCCAAAAGGTCAGAATATGCCAATAAAACTAAAATTTCCATTTCTCAAATCATCATCGCTACACTAAGTAAAACACTGCATCTTTTCTTTGTATTTTGGGGAACTAGCGGTATTTCCAAGAGCCTTATGCTGGGGGTTTAGAACCCTTCCTTCACTCCCTTATGTCAACTGTACTGACTAAGCAGCAAAAAGCTGATGTATCTGTACAGAGAATAAAGGGTCATCCTATACTTTTCTAGAATAGAGGACGAGACTGTAAAGAGCAGATGTCTAGACGTGCTTAAGACTTTGGATCCTTTATAGCAGGACGGTTGCCGTACAGTTCGAGGACTGCCAGAGTCGGCGAGGAGTCTGCCCTGGAAGTATGGTTATGGACATGTCCTATGTTTGGGGACATATCTGATGACTAAGAGTGTATTTAGCCATTATCACTTCTCCATAGAAAGCTGCTTTGGGTTTGGAGGTACACTTTCTAACATTTAACTAATCTAACTAGAGAAACTAAGACTTCAAACCTTTCTCTCTGTCCTCTCCCTGATTCTTCCACTCCCTGATTGCGTTTTAGCCTATGTCCCTCTAGCTGGTATTTGGGAAGAGCAAAGAACAACTTAGATGTCTTGAGAATAAGAGGTACATGATTTCTACTATTTATCTATTAAATAATACTTAGTGAGCGCTTGTTAAGCGTCAGGCACCGTGCTGAGCACCTGGGATATAGCGGTTAGCAGAAACAGTCGCGGTCTCTGTGCCCACAGATGCTGCCGTCTAGTGGAGGCAGCAGCGCATCGCCCAAAATAAGTACAAGATCGCAGCAGGGATAAAATCCATGAGGGACAGGCACGAGGGGACTTGAGAGCCAGAATACAAGGTTTGATTTTATCAGGGAAATGAGAAGAATGCGTGAAATCCTGAAGGATGTGGAGCAATTAACTGGATGAAGCAGGTAAGGAAACACAGTGCAGACAGAGAGAGCAGCATGCAGCCGGCAGGAGCAGGGAGAGAAGGCGAGCAAGAGGAAAGCAGGAGGAAGTTTTCTCTAGTGGCTAGTGAAGGAGCCACGTGGGGCCTCTGGGCCACGTGTGGGGTTTTCTGTGTCCTTGGAGCAGTAAGAGGCCACTGAAGGTGTCTTTTCTTTCTCATTTGTCTGCCTGCTTGCCTGTTTTTTGAGGGGGTGTAAAGGGGGGCTAATTAAGGAAGAGGCTAGGCAACTCAGGGCAGGAATGACTTGATCAAATTTACATGTGAAAGGATCACTTTGGGTGCCAGGTGAGGACAGGCGGAGAGAAGCCAGAATGAGTGGACGCAGATAAATGAGTTTAGGAATTGTTGAATTGATGTGAATAAGCTATTGTGGGAGCTTGGACCTGTTGTGGTAATGACAGGAGATGTGAGAGAGAGTTAGGAGGTCAAAGTGACAGGACTTGATGAAGCAGCAGCCACACGAGGGAGCTGAGGTGAGAAGGCTGAGAGCTGGGTCTCGGCTGCTAAGGAGATGGTGATGCTCTTCACTACGATGGGGCGCCAGCAAACGGACCAGATTTGTTGGGGGCAAATGGTGATTTGGTTGGAGGCATGTTAAGTTTTGAGGTGCCGTTGCGAATACAGGTAGGGAGCTCAGAGAAGGGTCTGAGCTGAACTATAAATTGGTGGGTCATTTCTATTTCGGTAGTACTTGAAGCTGTGGGAGTAGAGCTGTCTTCAGGGGTGAGCACCAGAGGAGAAGAGGAACGTGTGTGGGCCCCAGTGTTGAGAAACCCCCAGCATTTAGTGGCCGAGGAGAGGGGGGACGAAGCTGCACCAGAGACTGAGGAGAAACCAGCAGGAAGGCAGGAGGAGAGAGTCTCCTGGAGACAGAGGGAGTGGGCCATAATGCCCATCGAGTAAGAGGAGGACTACAGACTCCGTCACAGAGAAGCCACTGTGACCCGTCAGGCAGTGCTGGACCCCGGCTTGACGGGGGTGGATGGGATTGAGGAAGAGGAGCCAACAAGTCTAAGAAACCGTATCATGAGTAGAAGGGATTCAGTGAGGTTTTGGGGTTTTGGAGCTTATGGACATAAATAGAAAATAGTGATTAATACAAGATGGCTTATACCAATAAAATGAGTGACACAGTAGAGTTCAGAAGAAAAAAAGCAGTTTTGAAGACGTGTAGTCATAATAGTAATAGCCCTTACTGTGTACCAAGCTCTCTCACGCGTGTGCGCGCGTGCGTGCCTGTATGTGCGCCAGTCCGTGAGACCACCCTATGAGCTAGATGACATGATTGTCCTAGTTTATATATAAGGAAACTGGGGCCTAGACAGGGCAACTAAGTTGCCCAAGGTCACACATCTAATGAATGACAGAGCCAGGATTTGGACCCAGGCAGTCTGGTCACTCTGGGTCTGTCATCTGCACCCCACCAGACAGCCCAGTGTCCGCAGCACCATTTCTGCCACAGAATGTTATACAACGCCCAGGGTGGCTGGACTGCGATATGCGGCTCTCGGGGATCCAAAGACGAGTAAGAATCACATCCATACTATGAATGTGATTTATGACTGAAGGCCAGAGTTTAGACATTACTTATTTATTTAAGTGGTTCTTTATAATAAGCAGGAAGACAGCATGATTTCAGTAAGCAGAAAGCATGCCCAAAGAGCTTAGTCTTTAAGTAGGATGAATAAGGAATTTGACAAAGTAGACCCAGGGGATATATTTAAAATTTTTTCTTAGACTCATTAAATCTTTCACATAAGATTTCCTTCCAGGTTAGAAAAAAATTCAGTTACTTAAAGATTTTATTTATGTAAGATCCGATCAACTGAAGATCCACATTATAATGATGTTTGAAAACTAGGATTTTTGACATATTTCTTAAGATGTTAGTCACTGGGTAGGACATAAAGGAATTAAATTATTTCTCTCAAGTAGTTTATTAACTATCACCATTTTAATATCTTCTTAGACTTTTCAACTGAAATAAACCTTGAAAATTTCAATACTGCATTAGAAAAATTAGAAATAAAGGAACCTGTGAGGCTATGTTTCAAACTTATATATTTCAGATCGGATTATCGTCCTTATGAGATAGTCAAACAGCCTCGCCATGTACCAGAAGAACACAAACCAAAACAGGGGGAGATTGATCTTGACACTACCTACAAACGGGATTTTAATTCCTACAAAGTGCAGCCTGTGGCCATAGTCCGGCCCTTGGAGAGACAACAAGCTAAACAAGGGAAGGTGGACGCTGTCCCAACCTATAAAGGTAACTTGCCATTTCAAAAGTGAAGGAGCCAAAAAATTAAAGCTCACTTCCATCCAACGTCAAATCATAATTTGCTGTGTTGCCAAACTTAGCTCCCATGGCTTAGGAAAACTTGTTTGGCTTTGATAAAAGCAGTATTACATAGCGAAAAAAAAGACCATCTGCCTGATTGAGAGTTCAAAGACCTGGATTGCTGTCCAAATTTAGCCACTTAATTCATTTTCTCTACCTAAAAACATATACAGCTGTCCTACAAACAATGTGGTTTGAACTGTGTGGACCCACGTATGTGTAGATTCTTTCTGATAAATACAGTCCAGTCCTATAAACGTATTTTCTCTTCCTTATGATTTTCTTAACATTTTCTTTTCTCTAGCTTACTTTATTGTAAGAATACAGCATGTAATACATATAACATACAAAACATATGTTGACTGTTAAATGCTGTTGTTAAGGTTTCTGGTCAGCAGTAGGCCATTGGTAGTTTGGGGAAGTAAAAATTATGTACAGATTTTTGACTGCACATGGGTGCAGTGCCCCTAACTCCTGTGCTGTTCAGAGGGTCAACCATAAAAACAAACGATGTCACTGAACAAGCATTATGTCACAGTTGTCACATTATGCCACATTTGGTTGGCACCGTTCCTTTCTTTCCATTCCAGAATGAGCTGAAACTACTGAGTGTACTGGACTCAAAGAAGGCCAAATAAATAGCAACCTCTTTACCATTTAAGTTCTGAACCAACTGATAAAGCAAAAGAGTTAGCAGGTGGAGAACCAAATACTCCCTTTCTAGTGATAAAGGCTAGGGTGAAGGATAAAGCAGATGCTTCCCGATACTGAACTCAGAAAAAAACAGGCTTATCCACCCAGTGACAATGTTGGACCACCACTTAGGAGACCAGCTCCTCTCAGACTTCCAGCATGGAAGAAGTATGAGAATACCTTCTCCCTGTTGGCAACTGACTTGGAAGAAAGGGGCTGGACAGTGTATGGCTAGTTTCTTTCCAAAAATCAACCTGATTTTAAAATGCTCTATTGCTTTTGGGGAGTGGGGTCTTTTTTTTAAAAGGCTATCTTGTTACTGCGTATTATTCTTAATAATATAATTGCATATTTAAGTTTATATCCTTTTTATTATGTGATACAGCTGAGTGGTATGTCCTCACATAAAACCCTTTTATAAAAGTGATGTCACCCACAATAAAAGCAGTGGTTTAAAGTTTAAACAGACAATTGCCGAACACATATGTATTCTTCAAATATCATAAGTAAATATGTTTACCAGTACGCTATGATCTGTAAGTAGGGAGGTCAGGAGCATTGTACTTTCATCTTTTTGGCTGTGAGCACGTAAGATGCTACACAAGGAACAAAGTTTTAAGACAATGTGTGCAGTAACCGAGTGTGTTGTTATAATGCGATGGAGCATAGAGCGATTGCAGACCTGCACCTACTGGTACGCACAGGTCGTATACTGCCGGACAACTGGACATAAAATGTATTTGGTGAGAACAACTGGGTCTTTTAACAACCATAGTAGGAATTTCTTTTCTTTTTTGTCCTACAAGATCTATCAAAAAGTATCAGTAATATTGATAGTCCCCAATGCTGTGACGATTACACATAACACACACACACACACACACACACACACACACACACACACACTAGTTCTAGCTTCTCATTACCTGGGTTTCCTGTAGATCTCCATACTTCCACCCCCATAATCCGATGTGGAGGATTCCTGGGATCCCTGTGGTTTTCTCGCTTCTGACCTTTCCTAGTGAGGAAAGGTTACCTTTGTATTTCCAGGTGTGGGGGCATGAGACAATAAATATTAAGGGCCAAGGCAGTCCTCGTGCTGTGTGATGACTGTACTGCAGGTTTTGTAGATAACTATTCAAGGACAGGTCTGTAGGTGGTGAGAAATCGCAATGAGAAGAGACTCTCACTGTCCACCGAGAATCAGAGAACCGAGGAAAGACAGAGAGGGAATATGATAAAGAAAAAGGAAGAGAAGACCCTGTAGGGCTGTGACGAGAAGGGTAACATCTATATTCCAGAGACGCAGTTCTATGAGATAGGTTACTCTTAGACAGAAATGTATCTGCTCCCAGCAGCCTCGGGTTAGAAAGTCATTTATACTGAAATGTAGATGATTAAAATAGGCCAGCATTGAACTTGGTAAATGTCTTAAGGATTACTCTGTTCTGTGCTAGGCACTGTAGGGAATACAGAGATCTGAACTGAGCGTGGTTGTTAACAGATACTTTATGGTTGAGGAAAAAAAGCAATAGTAGCAGAAAAAATTAAATCGCCATACTAGAAATAAATAATATGTGTTATCACTAGGGAGGAGGATAATTCACTAGAAAATTAATGGAACAAGTCATGTTTCAAAAATTTAGACTGAGCAACACTGAGCAAAATTCAGGCCAGCCTGGGAATGTATCAGAGAGCAGTAAGTATTGATCTATAGGAAAGGGAGGGACATCACAAAAACTAGGATGAAATAAGCAAAAATGCATAGAGCCAGAAAAATAAAGGGGTTGTTCCATAAGCATCAGAGGACTTCAGGAAGTGAGAGATTGGGGTGTAATTCTATAAATGTAGGTAAAGATCAGATTGTGAAGCATTGGTTACCAGACTGAGGTCCTTAATATTTTTCTCGTAGCTGCTAAAAACGCTTCAGTTCTCTCTCCAGGAAGGATATAGTAAATGGCAGAAGGCCATTATTTCCACTACAATAGCTAAAAATATGTCGACATTTTTAAAGTGTAAAACATCTCTTTAATGGCATTAGACAGCTATGGAAGCAAATAGGTAAAACTGCAGAGATGAAGGAGGCCTTCCTGGGTGAGCTAAGAGAACCAACTGTTTACTTCCCCGGGAGCATTTGTCACACCTTGGCCTAGGCTGAAAACTGAGCTTGGCATAAGCAGAGAGACTCTACTGGGTGAAGGGAAACCAGTGAAGCACCTGATATGTGGATTGGTATAACACATTGGAATCCATTAGTCTTCCAGATGTATGGCTGGTTTTCCTTGTGGGATGTTTGCTGAGTGTGTAGGGGGTATGATGGGCTAGGAGACTGGGCCAGAAAGATCCCACAGCTGTACTTGGGAGTAAGTGCTTAGGAGATAAAGTCCCACAGAATGAGGGCTGTACCACAAACATACCACAATTCTTGTCCTTGTAACTAGAGGAGGATTATGTCTAACTAAAAATGCCTCTGAGCATCAGCCTAGCTCAATTCCTGATTGGGTTAGGGTGATTTGCCTAAATTGGAAAGACCAAACTTTCTCCTGTTGAAAACAACATTGATTTTATTGTCTATGGTTTACTTACACATGACACCCAGCATTTGGTAAAATATGAGACCTATGAAGAGTCAGGAAATACCTGGAGAAATGATGGTCAAGAAATATCCAAATCTGATGAACGGGTCAGACCACAGATTTAAGAAACTTAACAAATCCCAAAATAGATAAATACAAAGAATACCACACTTAGGCAACTATCATCAAACTTCCAAAAACCAAGTGAAGATGAATTCTCAAAAGTAGTAAGAGACAAACTACACATTATTTATGAAAAGAAAAATTAGAAATATACCTAACTTTTCACCTGAAGCCATGGAAACCAGAAGATAATGAATGCAGTGACATCTTTAAAGTGTTGAAAGGAAAAGAAAAAAAAAAAAACAAAAACCAAACACCTAGAAATTCAAACCCAATGAATCCCAGAATTTTATGTCTAGTGAAAATATCCTTCAAAAAATAGGGCAAAATAAAAATGTGTCCAGGAACAAACAAAAGCCCCAAAGAATTTGTTAGTAACCAACCCATACTACAAAAAGTAGTAAAGGAAATTCTTCAGGTTGAAAGAAAATGATTCCAGAGGGCAGCAAGAAATGCAGGAAGGAATGAAACACACAGAAAGGGTAACTTTGTGGGTAAATATAAAAGAATATTGACTTCTTAAAGTCACAATAATAATTATGTATTTTTACATAAATATAGAAATAAAATATAATAGCACAAAAGACAGGAGGGGGTAAATGGAATTACACCATTGAAAGTTTCTTCCACTGCTCTAGAGTGGTAAAAATATCAATTTAAGTTCAAGTAGGCCAAAAAGATCCCCTAATAAGTAAAAAATGCCTTCTTATTCTGAAAATAGGGAAAGTTCTAATTAAAATGCTAACAGAGAAAATGGAATAATAAACATACCCTGTATCCAAAAGAAGGCAGAAAATAAGGGGTAAGGAAACAAAGAACATGTGGGAACAGTCAAAAGCAAATAGCAATATAGTCAACTTAAACTCAACTAGATCATTCATTACATTAAATATAAATGAAATAAAAATTCCAATTAAAACTCCAAGATTGATTATTCAATTGAAGCATACAAAGTTTCAATTTACCTCTTGAAATAGAGATGTCAAGTAGGAAAATATATATCTGGGTTTGGTGTTCAAAAGGAAGTCTGGAATGGAGATTCAACCTCTGGAAGTCATCAGCTTATAGGCAGTATTACAATCATGGGAGTTGTTTGATGATATGTAGATTGAGAAAGAAATGCCCATGATGGAGCCCCCTGGCTTTATAAAAGTTGCTTCCAAGTCCTCGGTGCCATGATACCACAGGGAACAGGTTACAAGATACCAAGGAAGAGAACTAACATGTGCACCTCAGGACTTTTGTCCTCAAAGAGGAACCTAGAACAGCTCACTATATAAGGATGGGGATGGAGCTCTGCATACAGACGTTCATGGTGAGCAAACACATGCAGACACTTCATGGGGTTAAAGCTGTTCAGAAGATAACAAACTTGCTAACTAGATTTTAGTGATTAGAAACTGTGGTTAGAAGTCAAAAGAATGAGCAGAGGAAATGGAATTGCCCTTATCTAACCAGGACAATACCACAGTTGCCAGATGGCCAGACTGCATTGTTAGATGTGCATGACATTATGTCTGCCTTTTCTAGAAGTGTCGTAAGACACTAAAAACAGATGATATGAATAAAGACTATGATGTTTTAAAGGTATCACTAGAATGTTATTAATAAATATTCCAGAATGAACAAATAATCAATATTCCAGGCATATGAGCATAGGCATATGTATAAAAGGAAAATCAATTTTCTGCAGTTATCTGGAAATGATATTCATGGTATTGTGTGCTGTCAAAACTTGTGTCTCAGTCTCCAAATTTTTGCTTCCTTTTTGAAAACCAAAGCTGGCTTGGTAAGGGAGAATTACTCTATTTATTTTCTCTCATGAAATTAATATTTTTTCTCAGTTGTTTTGGCAGCAAGGTGGAACTCTAGGCCTTTAATAGCACCCTGTGATTTCCTTTTAGTTTCTGAAAATAGTGTTATAATTTTATACTTCAGGTTGCAAATAACAGAGATTCCTTCATGGTGCCTCAAGCAAAAGAGAGTTCGTGGTAAAGGCTTCCTCTGTACTGGTAGTGGAAAGCTGTCAGGGTCAGAGGAAGCTGGAGGGAAGAGCTACTCCCCCCCTCCCTCTCTGCAAGAGCCCCATGGTTTCTATTGCAGCATCTAGTCTGATTGCTACTCCACTACCTGGGCTCCTCTGCCTATTTATATCGCTTCTTTTACCCTACAGGTGGATTTTTTAAGTCTTCACCTTACCACAGCTCTCCAATTCCAGTTCATGGCATCCTTTTAGATTCATCTCCTACTTTTATCTGGCTCCATATTTTCAAATTTGGGTTCACAAGAACAAGAATGGCTTACCCAGCTCATCTCTTCTTGCCAGGCTGTTTCGTCTGCCTCTACTGACCTAAAGATTGTCTGCTCTTGGGCCAGGCATCCACTCTCATCCAAACATCAGTAGCTTGATGAGGTAGAGGTAACCATTTGGTCCACAACTTGGCCATTGGGGCAGAAATGTCTGTGAATGAGGAATTGTTCTCTCCAAAGGAGGTATCCACGTAAAAAGCATTTGAGTTTTGGCCTTTCCAATAGACATTACATGGACTTTAGTCTAGACTCTAATACATTATCTTGCATAACTTCTGTCTTTTATAAATTAATCTTTGGTATACATCTTTTTGGGTGAAGTCAATTCCACAGTATTTCTTAGCTTTCTACCTTTCTCATCTAGAAATAGAAAAACTAAATAACCCTTGGTTGAAATATAAGTACTTCAGTTTTCCGTCCACAGTCTAGGTATGCCACAAGAAGCAGAATTAAGGTATTCAACCCTAAATCTCAGACTTAGCTCTGATGTTCCCTTCTAAATTCTACATAGAATTTCTGGTATGTTTGAAAGCACTCAGTTCAGGCCTCTGGCCTCTAGATGGCCCTCTGTCTTTTGGTGATACCCTGAAGTCCGTTTTCTCAGAAGCTAAAGTTGAAGGCAATGATCTTTCTGGGATAGTACAAGTTATTCTGTATGTTTGCTCAGGGAGTCTGGCAGGCTTTCCTACAGTATAATGGAGTTGAAATTCTCTCTCCTTTGAGGAGTCCCTCCAAGGCAAAGAATAATACCCGCATCACTTTGCCCACACATCAGGGCCTTTGATTTTATGTTAATCCCTAGATTTTATGGTTTACTTTAGCATTTCATGAGTTATGGTGAAAATCCCAACCAGTTCTTGGAAAACACAACCATAATCTCCCAAACTCGGTCTTTACCCAAAACACAGGCGTTCAAAAACTATCAGCAATCCAACTTCAGATGTTCCATTCCCTTGTTGTATATTCAGGTAAATCTAGAAGTACAAAGTTATATGTACTAAAGTGGGGAGATAGGAGGAGGAAGGTGGATATGAAGAAAACACAAATCAGGGGAAGCTGAGCAAATTCAGACTTGATTAATGTTCAGATTTCTGAAGGAAATGGGAGGATGTTTGGCAATGAGAGAAGTAAGTCATGATTTTTAGAAGAAGGTTGTTTTCTTCAGTATTTTAAATGCTCTCTTTTATTTTCAAGATGATTATAGAGCTTGGGACATTCAGAAAATTGACCTTTATAAGCCTGAACAAACTTATCATCCCCCCACTGTGAAATTTGGAAATTCAACTACATTTCAGGATCACTATGTTCCTCAGGAGATAAAGCCTAGGCAAAGCTTTAAACCCAGCCCTGTGGTCAAACGTTCTACAGTCCCTTTTAATGGTGAGACAAGTCATCGCCTTGATTATGTACCTTATCAGCTAGAACTCAAGTTTGCAAGGCCAAAAGAAGTGTACAAGCCAACCAACCAACCCTTTGAGGATCTCACAACTCACCGATACGACTTTCAGGGTCTTGTTGGCGAAACTGCAAAAATCTGCAGACCTCCATACACCAGAGTGACCCAAAATGCTCATTTTGAAGGAAGCACGGAATTCCGTGAAAGCTTTCAACCTTGGGAAATCCCACCACCCGAAGTCAAGAAACCACAAGAATATGTCCCGCCTACAGGTACCATGCAGTTGAACAGCACAAGCCATCTCGACTATGTTCCCTATCAGACCAAACGTGTCAGTCCCATCAGGCCAGTTGCTCAAAGAAGAAATAACAATTTTCCTTTTCAAGGAAAAAGCACCACAAAGGAAGATTTTCCAGCCTGGGAATGCTGTCGTCAAGGTCTCATTAAGCAGCAGCAGCAGATTCCCAACCCATCTGGAAAATTTGATGGTTGGAGCACTTTCAGGTCTCACTACGTGCCACATGAGCTGATTCCGACGGAGAGCTGCAAACCAGCACATGCTCTGTTTAAGAGTTCTGCTCCATTCGATGACACAACCATGTACTCTACAGAGTACACACCAAAGAAACAGGAAATCTGCCCTGCTAGCTATCCTTCTCCTCCAGGGTTTATCTTTGAAAGTACAAATTCTCGAGGTCATAAATTCTTCCGCAAGGTCACGCCCACAGTGGAGGCCTTCTAATCATCAAATCATGTTTAAAATGAAGCTAACAGATATTGGTTTTCTAAGGGCAAAGCCAGGTTTTTTTGGGGGAGAGGGGAAGAGGGAAAGAGAGACTCTTAAAAAGGTTCCAAGTCCAGTACAGAGCCCAACGTGGGGCTTGATCTCACAATCCTGAGATCATGACCTGAGCTGAAATGGAGAATTGGACGCTTGACTGACTAGGCCACCCAGGCACCCCAAAGCCAATTTTTTATAATCAAAATAATTTATGGGAGAGCTGAAACAAATCATTTTTAAATTTTTAAAAATTAATTTGGAAAATTAATTATAGGAATAAGGACCTTAAAATCCATTTTGTATTGATCCTTTACCAAGAGTGTTCTTTAAGATGCTGTTCTGAACGTTGAATCATGGACATTCCCATCTGAACTACTTTAATTCCCAACCTACTGTTTGGTTGCTTCTCTCCAATCTATTATCATTTATACTTATGTTTTTAATTATGGCAACTACACAGTTACTTACCTACCAGTTGTCATGTATCAAGCGCATTAGGACTGTCTAGCATGCGTCTGAAAATGGTGCATGGATTCCTCATCCAAGACAATGGTCTTCACTTCCTCAGACTTCAGAGCATCTACGCAGTGCACTGTGGTTGGTGGTGCTGAGGGCAGTCGCGCTGCTCCTCACCACGTTCACGTTCACAAGAGGCACTATGGTGTGACAAGCAAAGGCTCTGTGGGCTGGGAATCAAAGCTCTGAGTTTGGGTTCCAATGACATCACCCTCGGCCAACGACTTGCGTCTTTGAGTCCCAGTGTCTCCATTTGTAAAAGGACATCTGCTAGGCTTAGTTCACAAATATTCTGTTGTGAGCATCAGATCATATGATTCATTGTAACCTGAAAACAAAAGTGCTAAACAAATGTTAGGGATTCTTAATAAGTCCCTTAATCCCATTTTGTACCTGTTTTCTCTTTTTTCAAATTAGGGTAATTAACCTACTCAATACTCACTTTCAAAATGGCCTGAGGCAAGAATTGTAAAATGACCAATTTTGCTTTGAGCTTATGAGTAGTAGTTCGATTCCTGAGAAGAGTCTTGTCCTCCACAGCCACGAGCACCTGAGAGCTCGTTACAGAGAATGGAGAACTTGAATTCGGAGAAGAACATGGTTGGAAAGACAGTACTTAAAGGAAGGAAAAGGGTATTGTTAGAGTAGTTTGAGGAATGATCGACACCTCTGAAGAATCTTCAGGGTAACCCTGGGTAAGGATGCACCTAATGGCCATGCCCGGAGTCAGGGTTCAGAAGCAGGGGCGGGCTCCTGGGGGGCATAATTGTGTCCTTCTTCTCTAGTGTGAGCTTAGTGCTAAGAAGGGGCGGGAAGATGGATGCCAGTAAGTGAAGTAGGAAGAACACGTTGCATTTATAAATGCTGAAAATGTCCCAATGAATCAAACTCCTATTGTTTCTTTTCCTTTGATAAATGATTGCATTATGGGGGAGCAAGGTTTATTTTAGTACAAATTCTGACCTTTTGTAGCTTTAGAATTGTTTCAAACAATATGCTTAATTGAGAATAAGGCCACCAACATTTGGCTAAAACATTTTTAATATTTGAAAGCAGCTTGTTTTTATTTACATTTGTATTTACTAGTGAAAATTATGATCTGTAGAATTTTATATCCATGCAACATTAATAAAGCATCGATAAAATGAATGAATTTTCATGAAATAATTTCTGTACCAAATTTTCTCTGGAAAAGGGAGCTTTTTAACTAAAGTCTTATCTAGGTTAACCTGTATATAACTAGATACTCTTACATTTTCGATAGAAAACATTATTGTATACTCAAAATGAAACAGTAGGGAGTATGGTAACGCTCTCAACCTGGCCCGTTTTCTGAGGCTGGACATTCAAATCCCTCTGCAATCTGATGGGGGTGGTCTCCTCCCTAGACAAAGGTTACCCATAGTAAGATGTATCCTGGGGTTTCCTGAGGCAATGTGACTTGAGCTGAAGACACAAAGATGAATAATGGTGTGTCCCTATAATCTAACACTCAATATAACAGGCGTGACTAAGACTGGAACAGGGTGTACATGGCCCACTTAGCCTGGGAGTTCAGGAAAAGCGTCCTTAAGGAGAGGACAGCTGAGCTGAATCTTGAGTGGTAAGTAGGAACTTGCCAGATCAAGGAAAGCAGGGAGGTGGGAACAACATGAACACAGGTACAGAGGGATCTGTAGCTCTGGGCAAGACTTAGAGAGTGCCAGATGTGGTGGTGGAAGGCCAGCACCCCCTGATTCATGGCCTTTTCAGGTCTCCTTGGAATATGGACTGTGCAGGAACACACACACACACACCCCCACTGTAACAGGCCTGGAAACCAGCACTGTTTTAACCTGCCAGATTCTAGAAGGAATTTTCACTAAGCCAAACTGGGCTGAATCCGATGAAGAAAGGAGGATCATTCAGAGAGAAAAGGGGTAGGAAATCCGCCCCCCCCCCCGCCCCATCCCATGTCCACCTGTCTCCCTGCATATCCTTGTCGTAGAAAATAAGCCCCACAGACTCAGAAACTAGAAAGAAAGGCTTTGTGGTTTATAAAAACTCCAAGGGCAATGCTAGGAGTGAACCCGGAGGCAAACTAGGGACTTTGGATGATTCTGCTGTGCCAGGCGTGCATTCACGGATTGTAACGGACTTGCCGCTCCAGTGGGGGCTGCGCCCGGTGCGTGGGGGGGGGGCTGCGCATGGTGGGGGGGCTGCGCCCGGTGCGTGGGGGGGGGCTGCGCATGGTTGGGGGGGCTGCGCCCAGTGCGTGGGTGGGGGGCCTGCGCATGGTTGGGGGGCTGCGCCCAGTGCGTGGGTGGGGGGGGCTGCGCATGGTGGGGGGGCTGCGCCCGGTGCGTGGGGGGGGGGCTGTGCATGGTTGGGGGGGCTGCGCCCGGTGCGTGGGGGGGGGGCTGCGCATGGTTGGGGGGGCTGCGCCCGGTGCGTGGGGGGGCGGGCTGCGCATGGTTGGGGGGGCTGCGCCCAGTGCGTGGGGGGGGGGCTGTGCATGGTTGGGGGGGCTGCGCCCAGTGCGTGGGTGGGGGGGCTGCGCATGGTGGGGGGGCTGCGCCCAGTGCGTGGGTGGGGGGGCTGCGCATGGTGGGGGGGCTGCGCCCAGTGCGTGGGGGGGGGCTGCGCATGGTGGGGGGGCTGCGCCCAGTGCGTGGGGGGGGGGCTGCGCATGGTGGGGGGGCTGCACTCGGTTGGGGGGGCTGCGCATGGTGGGGGGGCCTGGGCCCGGTTGGGGGGGCTGCGCCCGGTAGGGGCCCTGCGCGTGTGGGGAGGCGGAGGGCACAGGGCAGCTCCGTACCTGCAAGTCCATTTCGATGTGAACCTAAAACCGTTCTAAGAAGACTGTTAACAAACACTGGAGGGCAGGAAGAGAGGAGGGGCGCGTTCACCCGTCAGAGGTTGGGACCCCGTGCCCCAGCTTCGTTCATCAGATTTACAGACTCTATTTTGTATGAAACCACGACCTAAGGCGCTGCCTGAAGGGGGGAGCCTCCTAATACAGAGGCCAGAGGAGCCGCCTGCCCAGCCCTCCGGGAGGGGGAGGCGAACCTTGTAATCCTGAATTAGCAAACTTCAAGAAGGCTGTTTCCAAAGAGGGCTGATAATACGCTTCTGAAAGCGTCACCGTGGCCAACAAAACATGAGGAATCTTTCATTCTCTTAAGGCTGCAGCTGTTTTCCCTCTCCACTCAATGCTGTTTTATGGGGATGTGCAGGTTTTCACCCCGTGTCGCCCCTCCCCAAGCTACCCAGGAACACAGCACGCAGTTTGATCGCTGCTCTCGGGGGGCCAGGCCTGTCGCCACCGCTTCCAACATCCCCAGCGATGCTCCTTTATTTGCAGCCTTTACGGAACTATCACAGTTCACAAGGACAGGGGGCTGGCAGAGGCTTACTCCCAGCAAGCATTTAAAGATGCTGAGTCCATGATTAAATCACGGATAGGAAGTGCCCTCAGCAGTGATAACTGATGATGAACCTGGCTGATGGCAAAAGGAAGGAAGGACAGAAGGAAGGAGAAAAGGAAGGAAGGAAGGAAGGAAAGAAGGAAGGAGAAGAGGAAGGAAGGAAGGAAGGAAAGAAGGAAGGAGAAAAGGAAGGAAGGAAGGGAAAAGAAGGAAGGAAGGAAAAGAAGGAAGGAAGGAGGGAAGGAAGGAAGGAAGGAGGGAGAAAAGGAAGGAAGGAAAAGAAGGAAGGAAGGAGGGAGGGAAGGAAGGAGGGAGGGAGGGAAGGAAGGAAGGCAGGAAGGAAGAAAAGGAGGGAGGGAAGGGAGAGGGAGGGAAGAAAAGATGCTGAGTGTAGAAGAGCAGTGGGGACGACATCTTCTAAGACTAGCATATGTGACCTTGCACAGATTATTTCCCCTCTCAGAACCCGTTTCTTCATCTTCAAAGGATGTGTATCTGGAATATTTAAAGAATATTTAAAACTCAAGAACAGGAAAAAAAGTGGGTAAAAATCTAACCAGGTACTTCACCAAAGAATATATCTATAGATGGTGTATTAGTTTGCTAAGGTTCCAATGACAAAGTACCCCAGGCTGGGGGGCTTAGACAGCAGACAGGACGCTCTCCGGGCTCTGGAGGCTAGAAGTCTGAGATCGAGGTGTCGGCAGAGTCGGCTCCTTCTGAGGGCCGGGAGGGAGAACCTGCTCTCTTCCTCTCTTCCAGCTTCTGGAGTTTTGCCAGCAATCTCCTGTTGCCCGGCTCATACATTTCTGCCTTTGCCTTCACATGGGATGCCCCCCGTGTACAAGCATCTGTGTCCAAATCTCCCTTTTATACGCATGCCAGCTGTCCTGGAGTTCACAGACCTGGACTGTCCCTAATGTCAGCTACCCTAAGGGATCCCATCCTAACTGGATTATCTGCAAAGGCCCTATTTCCAAATAAGGTCATATTCTGGGATTTAGAAGCTTTTTGAAGGGGGGACATAATTCAACCCACAAGAGATGGCAAATAAGCACACAAAAGGTAATATCATTAGTCATTAGGGAAATTCAAATTAAAACTACAATGAGACATCACAACATACCTATCAGAATGGCTACAAAAGATAACACACACACACAGACCTGACAATCCAGGCAGTTTGGAAAATCGCTTGACAGTTTGTAAGGGTAAACACACACATACATCTCACAAGGCCACAGAGAAGCAGGACAAGGGAATTTTAGGGGGTGATGGAAGTGTTGTGTAGGAAACTGTGTTGGTAAGCAACTCTCTGGACTCGTCATAACTCTTAGAACTGGAAACCACAGAGTCAATTTTACTGCCCATAACATTACAGACACCATCCCCCAGGATGCGGGGAGAACCCGGGAAGGAATGCAGACCGTGACGGGTGAGTGTAAGCGTAACCACACAGAGGAGGGTGGGAGGAGAGGGATGACCTAAGTAATTTTGGGAAAGAGTGTTCTGACTGAACTCTCTAAAGCTATAGATTAAAAGCATCTGACACAAACACTGTAATCCAGCTGCTAAATTGTTTTTCTGTCACAGGGTTATGGGAAACCGAGAAAATGTATTGTAGATCATGAGAGCCAGGCTTCTCACTGTCACAGAAATAAGCTACAAATAAGAAAAAGGTATTGACTATAGTAATGACCCTACGGTGTGGATTGACGTGAGGTTTCAGGATGAATTCACAGATGCAGAAATAAATAGATGTGTGTGTGTGCGTGCATGCGTGTGCATGCATGGGTTAGTATACATGCAGTCAATCTAAGAACCTCCCAATGGGCAAAGCTGGAATGATCTGAGCAACAAAATAATGACAGTTTGGATTTTAACTCAAACTAAGTGTATATATATATATTTGGATTTTAACTCAAAGTCTATGTGTATACATATCTATATATCTATATCTATATGTATATATATAACCTGGAGTCCATACTGATATAAATAAATAAACGGGAGAGAAGACACAACTCTTCCTTACAGGATTCCAATTACCAAAAGTAAAAGGAATGAAGAAAACAGAAACTCACCATTGGAACATCATCATGATAATTATTGTAGGCACAACCCAGAGGATGCTATAAAACTAGGGGACAAAATTTTAAGGAGAAACAGAGTATTTGCACAGTCTCTAAGTATTGCCTCCAAAATACATATATATTAATTACTAAGAGGAAAATAGTAACTTAGTAGAGAAGAAACCTGGCAGAAACCACCTTAACCAAGGATCAAGGTAGACATCACCAGTAAGAGGACATACTGACACCATGTTCCCCCCGATACTGCACAGTCAGAAGGGCAACAATGCAGAACCTTACTCTAAACGTGAGAAAATATCAGATCATCTCAAATAGAGGGACACTCAAAAAAATCCCTGGCCAGTGTCGTCGTCAAAATTGCCACGGTCATGAAAGACAAGAAAACTGAAGCATCACAGTTTGGAGCCTTAAAGAGGCATGGCATTGTGGGATCCTGTGGGACCCAGGGCAGAACAAAGGACAATAGTGGGAAAATGGTGAAATCCCAATAAAGTCTGCAGTTAATAGGGTTATACCAATGTCGATTTCTTTTTTTTTTTAAGTTTTTATTTAAATTCCAGTTCACATACAGTGTAATATTAGTTTCAGGTGTACAATATGGTGATTCAACACTTCCATACATCACCCGGTGCTCATCAGAACAAGTGCCCTCCTGCATCCCCATCACCTCTTTCCCCCCTCCCCCACCCCCCTCCCCTCTGGTCACCAGCCGTGTGTTCTCTAGAGTTAAGAGTCTGTTTCTGGGCTTGCCTCCCTCTCTCCCTCTTTTTTTGTCCTTTGCTCATTTGTTTTGTTTCTTAAATTTCACATATGAGTGAGATCATATGGTATTTGTCTTTCTCTGATTGGCATTTCACTTAGCATAATACTCTCTAGCTCCATCCATGTTATTGCAAGTGACAGGATTTCATTCTTTCTTTATGGCTGAATAATATTTCATTATATATATATGATACACCCTCTTTATCCATTCATCAGTCCATGGACACTTGGGCTGTTTCCATAATTTGGCTATTGTAGATAATGATGCTATAAACATTGGGGTGCATGTGCCCCCTTTGAATCAGTATTTCTGTATTCTTTGGGTAAATAGCCAGTAGTACATTTGCTGGATCATAGGATAGTTCTAATTTTAACTTTCTGAGGAACCTTTGTACTATTTTCCACGGTGGCTGCCCCAGTTGCATTCCCACCAACAGTGCAAGAGGGTTCCCCTTTCTCCACATCCTCGCCAACATTTATTGTTTCTCGTGTTGCTATTTTAGCCATTCTGACCGGTGTGAAGTGTGATATCTCACTGTAGTTTTGATTTGCATTTCCCTGATGATGAGGGATGTTGAGCATATTTTCATGTGTCTGTTGGCCATCTGGATGTCTTCTTTGGAGAAATGTCTGTTCATTTTTTCTGACCATTTTGTAAATTGCATTATTCATTTTTGGGGTGTTGAGTTTTTGTAAGTTCTTTATATATTTTGGATACTAACCCTTTATCAGATATGTCATAGGCAAATATCTTCTCCTATTCCACAGGCTGCCTTTTAGTTTTGTTGATTATTTCCTTCGCTGTGCAAAAACGTTTTATTTTGATGAAGTCCCATTAATTTATTTTTGCTTTTGTTTCCCTTACCTCAGGAGACAGATCTAGAAAGAAGTTGCTATGGCCAACATCAAAGAAGTTACTGCCTATGTTCTCTTCTAGGATTTTAATAGTTTTAGTTGTCTTATTTAGGTCTTTAATCCATTTGAATTTATTTTTGTGTCTGGTGTAAGAAAGTGGTCCAGTTTCACTCTTTTGCATGTGGCTGTCCAGTTTTCCCAACACCATTTATTGAAGAGACTCTCTTTTTTCCATTGGACATTCTTTCCTACTTTGTCAAAGATGAGTTGGTCATAGAGTTGTGGGTCCATTTCTGGGTTTTCTATTCTGTTTCATTAATCTATGTGTCTATTCTTGTGCCAGCAGCAATTTCGGAGTTTTAATCACTGTATTTGGCTATGTAACATGTTAAGGTTAAGTTAGGTGAAGGGTATACCAGAATTCCCTGTGGTGCTTTTGTAACTCTTCCATATGTCTTAGCCATCTCAGTATAAGAAGCTTAAAAAAATAGTTTGACTTCTTCTGCCTGGCTCATTAGGTTTGTCTTTTCAAATCTAGCCATCCATCCGCCATCTATTGATAAATTTACTTATAATTTTTGAGGTCATTCTGCACAACTGACAATATGTTAGATGCCAGGGACTGGATGATGCTCCCGCCTTGGCAGAGCTCCGGGTTCAGTAAAGAGCCGTGGAATGTCGCCCAAAGCTTGACAAGGAGAACCACCCTGAATTGAGGAGCCGTGCTGGAATCCCTGCCTTGATGAAACCTTTCCTCTCTTTGCACTTGGGAATTAGGTCTTGTTGCAAACTTCTCCTATCCTTTGTTTATTACGAAGAAAAGCCTGGGGATTATCTCTCCTTATATTTTCCTAGAATGACTTTTTCACCTTTTTCCTAGTTGATATGTAAGAAATAGAGTATTTGGGTATTTACCCCATCACACTGTACCTGAGAGGACCCAAGCCTTACATTAGTGCCTAGAGAGGAGAATCTGGATTTTTCATTATTCTTGCATAGTTACTGAAGATCACAAAGTATTTCAGACTCCCAAGAAAATAGTGGGGAGTTCCTAGGGAAATTTCTCCAAGTTGGAAATGACATCTCTCATATTTCCTCTCTCTCGGTAATGCTCTCCACTCCTTGTAACCCATGTAGGCCTTAGTTGGAGAGAGGGAGGGAGAGAGAGAAAGAGAGAGAGAGAGAGGCGAGAGAACAAAAGGGAAGAAAAGAGAAAAGAAAAGAGGAAGGAGGGAGGGAAGGGAAAGAAAGAGAAAGAAAAAGGGGAGGAAGGAAGGAGGGAAGGAAGGAAAGAAGGAAGGAAGGGAGGGAGGGAAGGAGTGAAGAGAGGAGGGAGAGAGGAAGGGGAGGAGTGAAGAGAGGAGGGAGAGAGGAAGGGAAGGAGGGAAGGAAGAAAAGAAGAAGGAAGGGAGGGAGGAAGGGAAGATAAAACTACACTTTTAGACATCTGAGGTGTTCGATTGCTTATCTCCCCTGTGGCTCACCCTCATGAGGTTAACAGAGTCTCACAGGTAACTGTACAATGATTGATTTTTCTTCAACAAATGACCTTAGAAACTCCAAGGCCCAAGACAAATGGAGGGGAATCTCAAGTTCAATAACATGAATGTTGTCTGTAAAGACTCGCTGTCAATCTTGAAGCACTATACACATGGTTGGAACACAGAGGAAGGGCTTACTCACCAACGGCTGCCAAAACATCTTCAGGCGCAGACATCTCAAGTCAGTCCCTAAACTCCTCATAATGGCCCCAATTAGTACCTCCTGCTCTCCTACCATGACCTACTTCTACACCTGTCTCAGGCTGTCCATCTGGGACTTCTTTCCAGCCCCTCTGTCCTTGACAATAACTACAGTCCCCAGGGTGTAAATGATTGGGATAAGGGAGTCAGAGGGATTCTCTGTGTGATCCGCCCTGAATCTTGTCTCCCACACATCATAGGACAGCCAGCGAGCCCATCAGGTTTGCTCCTGGACTCCCAAGGAGGCAGCCAAGGTGACAACGGCCAAGTCTTCCAGAAACAACACAAATAACATCCACATTCATGAGGATGCCGCTAAATAATCAAAGTAAATTTATTTCGGAATTGCTTAAGGGTCATGAAAGAAACATTAACTCTTATAGAAACAGTAGTAAAATACAGTACACAGGAATGTCACTTGAACGATACCAAGACGAAAGTACAATAGCAAATGAAAGATGGCGACTTTACCTTTAAACACAAAGGTGAAGCAATTTAATAGGAAATTTTGTTGATAAGAAAAAAATATATGTCCCACGTCTTTATTACATACTGTACAAAATAAAATATTGCACCTTTAAGTCATATAATAAATATATACAGAGAATATTTTACAAATGATCTTTCTTTTAATTTCAAAACCCTCCACAATCAGGTGTGACTGATGATCAGCACCCCACGGGCTGTGTGAGCCCTTCCCGTCCCCCTCCGTCCCGGCCGCCGAACCCTCCGCGTACAGTAGTGCTCATTGAAAGTGTCAGTGAGGCTGAAGTTAGAACATGACAGCCGGTGCTCAGAACATATGGCAGAGAGACTCAGCAAGCTTGCCCACAGACAAATCCAAAGCCCAAACGCGCTGTTCGCTTCTTCGTGATCAGGGACTCGGTCCAGCACCACCTGCTCAGGTGCGGCCGTGGCCACCGGGCTGTCGGCAGCGTGTGCGCAGGCAGCTAGAATGCTGACGGAGGAAGGACGGCCGCACCCTCGGGTCGTGTGCCATCGAAAGCCATAACCGGTGGGATGTTAGGGGACGTGCTCCAGAACCGAATCAGCGTCAGAGCATCACAATTTCACGCAAGCCCCAGACTCCTTCAGCAGAAACAATTTACTCCCAATTTACCCTCCACCCGGACACGGTACCAACACCAGCACTGACCCCGGTCTGAATGCGACCCAACGCAACCCAACTTGGCCTTCTCGCTAACCGCCAACACCAACTCTCGCCTTAACCCTAACATACCTTCTACTCTCACCTCACCTGATCCTAAAACTAAAACGAGCCCTAAACTTACTCACCAAATCCTAACTCTGACCCCTAGCCCTCCTGTAACTTCTAGCCTAAGCCACATTCACTTTGGATTTACTGACAAATCGGTCTGAATTAAAACAATTATTCACGGTAAACAATTCTTTTCAACCACCAGGTTTCCTATTTAGATGCCTTTCTTGTAATCTTCAGGATTATAAGAAATACAAATCCTGAAACAAAAAATCCTCAGGAGTACTATTTTATGCATAAATTAGGTCTAACAAGGCTTCGGTTTTCTGCGTGTGTGCAAGAGAATAGTGCTTAGGAAAATTTCATTCACAGCTCTTAAAAGAAAGCTTTGAATACACTTCAAAATCAGTAGAAAAGGTGAACTTTCCCTCTCCTTTGATTTCCGAGACGCCTCATTTGGTCACAGATAGATCCCCATGGTTGTGAAAATGGCAGCAACATTTAGTTTGTGCTTTTTGTCCCCGGGTTCTGTGAGAGCAAGGACAAGATGCCACCACCGCCCTCCTCGCCCCCAGGGTCCTCGGATCAGTCAGTGCCATGAGCCCATCCAGAACGACGGCCTCTTCCTCACAGACCAGGCTTAAGGACCCATAAAAATGCACTAGCGCCCTTCACACCATCTTAACTACTACTGGCCAGAGCTTCTGAAGTGTAGCTGCCTTACAAACCTGTTGAAACCCCAAAACTCGAGAGAAGAGGAAGTCATCGGCAGCTGCGTGTCCCTCATGTCTTCAGGACGTCCCACCCTCCGCGGGTCTACATGTCACAGGACAGCCTGTGACAACGCACTGGGGATCTGGGCGGTTTCCTGATCAGAAGGACATGGGGAGGGTGCCAAGGGCAAGGGCACACCTGCTACGGTGTTTCTGATGGTCCCGGAAGAGGTCACCTCAAAGAGCTGGGATTGAAAACCGGCCACAAGGAAAGCAACAGGACGACGTCCCACCAGTGGTGAGTTTGCACCGACCCCTGAACGCGGAATCTAGAGTTCTGAAAGAAATCACATGTTTCTGAACCAGCTACATGGGGGAAAGAGCTTTGACGTTTGGTTCTGTCTTCACAGCAGCATTAGGACCCCCGCCACAGGTTTACCCTTCCCGACAAGACTGGCAGCACCTCTGTTTGTAGAGATCCAGCGAACACAAACTGAGATGCTTTACAAACATACAGTAGTGAGCTGTGTCCGAGCAGCCTCCTGCAAAAAAGAAAAAAAAACCAGACATCCATCGAACACACAGCTCATTAGAGACGGAGTTAAAAAAAAATTAAAAAGTAAAAAAAAACCTTTGAGTTTATGACAAGCCTACACTGCGATCCCAGAGTGAGGGGCAGAAACCGGGCTTGGATTTGCGGCCCAGGGAATACAGTCGGGGGGGCACTGTGACAGCGCCGGGTGAGGATGGGTGGGGACAGGTGGGGATGAGTGGGGATGGGTGGAGACGGGTGGGGATGGATGGGGACGGGTGGGGATGGATGGGGACAGGTGGGGATGAGTGGGGATGGGTGGGGACAGGTGGGGACGGGTGGGGATGGGTGGAGACAGGTGGGGACTTGTGGGGATGGATAGGGACGGTTGGGGGTGGGTGGGGACTTGTGGGGACGGATGGGGACGGGTAGAGACGGGTGGGGACTTGTGGGGATGGTTGGGGATGGGTGGGGACGGATGGGGATGGGTGGGGACGGGTGGGGATGGGTGGGGACAGATGGGGACGGATGGGGATGGGTGGGGACAGGTGGAGACAGGTGGGGACGGGTGGGGACTTGTGGGGATGGGTGGGGACGGGTGGGGAAAGGTGGGGACTGTTGGGGATGGATGAGGACGGGTGGGGATGGTTGGGGACAGTTGGGGATGGGTGGGGACTTGGGATGGATGGGGACGGTTGGGGACGGGTGGGGACTTGTGGGGACTTGTGGGGACAGGTGGGGATGGGTGGAGATGCTTGGGGATGGGTGGGGACTTGTGGGAATGGTTGGGGATGGGTGGGGACGGGTGGGGACGGATGGGGACAGGTGTGGATGGGTGGGGATGGGTGGGGACTTGTGGGGATGGTTGGGGACGGGTGGGGACAGATGGGGACGGGTGGGGACGGGTGGGGACGGGTCGCAGCTGTACTTGTGGGCAGCCCAGCATCATGGAGAGAGCTGTCCAATCACTACGTCTTACACCTGAAACTGTTGCAACGTCGTGCGTCAGCCGGGCTCAAATAAAAAAACATTGACAAGCAACCCCACTAGGCTTGGGTTAGGGGCACGGCCTGCACGAGAGCCAGAAGCACACGGGGCTCACTCCTCAGCCAGGCCCAGTGGCCCCCCCTGCTCTCCGGGCCTCCCGGCCCTTCTGGCCCACACTCGTCCTCTCAGTGCTGAGAACAGCGGGGGCGAGGAGCCCTTGGAAAACTGATAAAAGCGATGGACCTGCTCCCTAGCAAAATATATTTATGATGAAGTTTTGTAAAAATAAGATAATGATTGTAATATACATAATAATATAAAATATATGTGTATATGAACATATATAATATTATAAATAATATATATAATATCATATTATAATAATAATATAAACACCTATGTCAAATTTTGATTAAGGGGGGCACGTGTGGTGATGAGCCCGGGGTGTTTTACACAAGTCGTGGATCGTTGAACACGACATCAAAAACTAATGATGGACTATATGCTGGCTAATTGGACATAATAATAAATTTTAAAAAATAGTAACAGGAAAAAAAGAAAAGAATCCCCATGGTAGCAGACGAGACCTCCCTCTGGGCAGAAGGGGAGTCCGTCAGGGCCAGGGCCACCGACACCCAGCCGGTTCTACCGAGAACGCCGAGGCCCACCCACAGCGAAGCTGCTCGTCTCCTAACGTCCCAGGATGTCCCCTGCGTCCCGAATGGCCGGTCAGCCGCGACGCCAGCGAGGTGAGCGCCCCCGGGGCCTGGCTGGGGCAGGGCTGCCGCCGTGGGGGCACCTGAGAGGGCTACGTACTGTCACAGAGGGGCCCCAGGCAGTGCCGCTGGGAAGCTGGTTTCTTCCTCTGCACACAGTGTGTCTCCGCCACAGGTCTGCAGCTCCTCGTGCGGACACACTCGACTCTCCGCGACTGGACGCCCCGGCCGCAGGCCGCCGTGCACGGCCTCCAGGGGCCTGCGCTCCAACACGCGTCACAAGCCCCCGACGAGCAGTTCCTCCTCAAGGTGGGTCTGAAGGAGAAAAAAAGGAAAAAACAAGGGAAAAAAACAAACAGTGGAAAACGGGAGAAGCAGGGCGTCACTTCTTGCGGGGATGAGCCTTCCAGCGAACTCTGTTTTCAGTACACTAAAGGCTTCCGGATTAGGACCCTATTCAGCAGGTGTATGATTTGCACGGCGCGTGGTTGGGGACGCAGTCGTGACAAGGACAGGCAAGCAAACCACATGTTTCCACTCACTTTCCACACCGAGTCAAGACACGCACCCCAAAGGATGCACTGTCCTGATAAGCCGGAGCAGGTCAGTTTAGGCAAGGAAGAGAGGAATGGCTCACAATCAGCTGCTTCAGATTTGCTAACAAACGTTCGGTTGTGTTTATCGAAGCACCTGGGGTAGATTTGGGTGTGAGAGTAAACGTGTGTGCGAGCGAGCTCGTCTGCGAAGGGACGGCGCTCTAACAGAGTTAGGCCACACCATGACTCACAGTCAGAGTCAATGAAGACTGTTTGGGGGCAGGGATCTATCTCTGGTTCCTCACCCTTTCAGACAGAACAGAGTTCTGACTTTGTGCCCTCTGACTTTGGAAGATACTTAGCCTAGAAGAGAGAGCCAGCTTGGTGGACCCACTTTGGGGAAAATGCCCTTGTTCCCTGTGGCAGGGGTCCTGGGAGATTTCTCTGTACTACCCGGGACTGTCTCCCACCCCACAGGCGACTGAAAGACAGCCCTAGCTTCACCAAGCTGGTTCAATAACTGTTTTTCTTCCAGGAATTTGGAAGTTGCTGGAACAAGACCTGTAAACATGAAGGCTGGAGCAGTGCTGGCCATATTCTGCCACACGGGCCAGAGAACTAGAAAAAAAAAATTCAGGAAAATAACAAAGAAGGAAGCAAAACACAGAGAGCTGCAGAGACCAGGGGGGCGGAAAAAAACCCCCAATGACTTCTCATTTCTTGCTCACAGTCCTTCCTGCGGTCTGATGGCATTCTCCCTTTGGATTCTTGGGGGCATTTTTGTGTTCCTGTAAGAGGCTCCTTACCAGCACACATGATCTATAAGGAGTGTAGGAATGCCACTGGAAATACAGTAAGATGGAGAAAACGTCATAACTTGAGCTGCTCCAGGGAGAAGTTATTACAAACAGCTGGAAGCAGTACTCTGAGTAGCCAGTAGGGGGAGACGCCATCAAAAGGTTTATTTGAACAACAGGGTCACACCAAACTATAGGATTTTACAAAGAAGAGGAGGGTAGCTTATTAATTACAGGGCTTTCGTTTTCCCCAGTGCGTATGAATCCTAGCGGCCAAAAGTGGAGTTGCTTTGGACAACCGAGCATAGACCCAGTACTCCTCAGCCATGCCCCCCATGCAGAGATGAGCTTTTTCTACTGAAAAAATTGAATATTCACAGAATACACAAAAAATGTATTTTAAAAGGATACCAAATTGTTGTGCACAAGTGTTGGGTGGTCCCGTCTTAATAAGAAATCGCCCACCTTTTATGCATGTCATTCCGAGTCAACTCTGTTGTTTCCAGCCCAAAGGACCCTAACTAACACGGCTACCTTCTGTTCTGATGGAAGGTAGGGCCACTGGGAAGTCAGAAGGAGCGACAGAGCTTATGAAAGAGGAGAGGACACAGGGGGCTAGAGACCAATGCTGCAGCTGCAGATCCAGAGGCTGGTCATTGAGGACCTAGTGAAAGAAAGGTCGGTCGGTCCAGCAAAGAGCATCTCACTTCCTCCTGGCCAGGGACAGGACTGGGGACGGGGACGCCCCAGCTAGGGGGACACACTCTGGGCACCAGCACTGTGCACACGTGTGCATGCGCGGCTCACATGCTCTCCTGTCTAAAACATGAAAGCGGACACGGCACCAAAAAGCACAAAGTCCCCGTTTCTCCTAGTCTCCCCAATGTCTCATCGCTGTTCAGTCGAACTCCTCTCCTACCTCAGACCACCCCTTTCCCCATCAGCCAGATGCAACCACAGACTCCAGCGGACAGATTCCGAGCCTGACCATCATCCCAAGGGCCCGGCAGCTTTAAAGAGATGCAGATGGCCAGGCTCCACTCCCAAAGATTCCCATTCATGCAGTCCCAGGCAAGGACCGACCATCCTTACTGTAAAGAAACGTCCCAGATAATTCTGAGGAATCACCGCTTTGGAAGCAAACTCCCTGTGTCTGGAAGCGCTGCCTCGGGGCCCCGAGTTGTATGTGTGCTGCGCTCCCCGGCTAATTCGCACCCTCTCTGGCACACTTCCACGCCCCCCAGGCCCCTCCCAGGGAATCTTTCTTCTTCTATTTCTTTTAAACATTTTGATGTTTTCAGTTCATCTCTTTTTCTTTTTCTTTTTTTTAAAGATTTTATTTATTTATTTGAGCGAGAGCTCGAACACAAGCAGGGGGGAGGGGCAGAGGGAGAGGGAGAAGCAGGCTCTCCGTGGAGCAGGGAGCCCGATGTGGGGCTCGATCCCAGGACCCTGGGATCATGACCTGAGCCGAAGGCAGACGCTTAACTGACTGAGCCACCCAGGAGCCCCCACATCTCTTTCTCTAAAGCCCCATTTGGCCATGTATTGAGCCTCCTGATAGATCCTTCCATGCTTCTATCCTCTCCACTATATTTCTGCTTCTTGTTTTCGCTGCCAGTGGTTAGAAAGCATGTGGCACGTCCAGTGTGGGTCCTGAAGGAAGGACACCGTGGCTGGAGCGCCAAGAGTGAGCGGGTGTGAGGTTTGGGATGCGGCTGTGAAGGGAGGGAAGAGGGGTGCCTGGGGGGCTCAGTTGGTTGAGTGTGTGAATCTTGATTTCAGCTCAGGTGGTGGTCTTGGGGTCGTGGGATCGAGCCCCATGTCTGACTCCTCGCTCAACAGGGAGTCTGTTTGGTGGCGCCTGGGTGGCTCAGTCGTTAAGCGTCTGCCTTCGGCTCAGGTCATGATCCCAGAGTCCTGGGATCGAGCCCCGCATCGGGCTCCCTGCTCTGTGGGAAGCCTGCTTCTCCCTCTCCCACTCCCCCTGCTTGTGTTCTCTCTCTCGCTGTGTATCTCTCTCTGTCAAATAAATAAACAAAATCTTTAAAAAAAATAAAATAAAAAAAAAAAAAAAAAAAAAACAGGGAGTCTGTTTGAGATTCTCTCTCTCTCTCCCTCTGCCTCTCCCCCATGGTTTCCCTCTCTCTCTAATCTCTCTTCTCTAAAAATAAATAAATAAATTCTTTAAAAAATAAATAAATAAAGGGAGGGAAGTGTTTACCGTGTGGCATTTTCTAGGTCACATTACAGACTTTGGTCACCCTTCTTCCAAAGAGCAAGTGAGGTCTCTAAAGTGGTGGTGGTGGTATGATCAGATTTGATTTTGGAAAGGACCGCTCAGGCTGGGATGGCTTGGCTACAGGTAATTGTGGTAGAGATGGAAAAAATGTAGATGGGTTTGAGAAAATATTACAAGGAGCCAAAAGGTATATAAAAAGTTATCAGAGGGGCACCTGGGTGGCTCAGTCGGTTGAGCGTCTGACTCTTGATTTGGGCTCAGGTCATGATCTCAGGGCCGTGAGACTGAACCCTGTGTTGGGCTCCACGCTGAGGGGGAATCTGCTTAATATTCTCTCTCACCCTCTGTCTCTGCCCCTCCCCTCTGCTTGCGAGCATGTGCATGTGCTGTCCCTCCCTCGCTCACTCTCTCTAAAAAAAAAAAGTAATCAGAAAAGTACAAATTACAATAGGATGTAATTTTTCACCCTGCAGATGGGCAAAATTTTTAAAGACTGAAAACCCATATAATGTTCATGAAAAGGTTAAATGTCCATGAGCAGTGGAATGAGGTAATAATGTTAAATCCAACAATGAAAAAGAGCAAAGTGAATCTTAGGTACTAAGATGGGGAAAAAGTCTATAATGTATTGATAAGGAGAAAAAGCAAGTTTCGGAAAAGTACATCAAGTATGTTAAAAAAGAAAGCTCAGTCCACATACGCGTTTGTGTCGGAAGTCTATCTTTGAGAATGCAAAGTGAAACATCTGGGGTGATCCATGTCAGTCTGTGTGTGGTCTCTATCTCCTCAGCAAAAGACAAAACTAGGTTGTCTATTGAGAAGGAGGGCAGCAGTTCCATTTTCCACTTGAGGAAAATAGTTCTGGCTTGAGTTGTGTTGTGGGGAATAGGAAACACAGAAGATTCTACATTGCCAAACCCTACTGAAGGCTCAAAATGGAAACTGAGCCAACTGTCAAGGTCATCTCATTTTCTCTGGCAACACTCCGGGTAGGGAGGAGGGAAAGGGAGCCATATCTCGAGCATCTTCTATGACCCAGGCTGCTTAGGTGCTTTCACACTAAGCCAACTACTCGAAACCTCCCAACCATAATTTTACGTGGACAGTAATACCCCGTTTTGCAGATCAGAAGGCTGGGTAGCCCGGGTCACACAGGAAGAGAGTGGGAGAATTCCACATTCCCTCATTAGTGTGCTTTCTGGCTCTCTCCCCACGTCCTGCTGGCTGGGGCGCGCTCCTCTGGGACGGCGGAGTCGCCAGGCAGAAGGAGCCCGGGTCTCAGGGTGACCTCATGGAACAACGCCCTCTACCCCAAACCGAGCACCAGCTTTGACTCCTACACAAGAGAAAAGCAAACTCTTTTCGAGTTTAAGCCCCTTTGCGAGGTAAAAGCTTGTTTCATTCTCTGCTACACCGCTGTGGGAAGATCTTCATCAAAACAGTTTCTAGGGGTGCCTGGGTGGCTCAGTTGGTTAAGCGTCTGCCTTCAGCTCTGGTCATGATCCCAGGGTCCTGGGATCGAGCCCCGCATCGGGCTCCCTGCTCAGCAGCGAGTTTGCTTCTCCCTCTCCTTCTATGCTCTCTCTCTCTCATGCTCTCTCTCAAGTAAATAAATAAAATCTTAAAAAAAAAAAAAAACAGTTTCTAGACAGAGGAATATAGCAATCCACTGAAAACATTAGGAAGACTTAATCTGTAAACTTAAATATCATTAGGCTTGACCAGCTTTGTATATAGAGGGAAAAATATCTGTCCTCAATGCTACTTTTTTTCTCTTTGGGGTGTCCCTCTCTAAATATGTTTAATGCCCAAATAACTTGTAATTATAGTAGTGCATATTAATTAATATTTCAGTATAATGTATACTGTCGAGGATGGTACTATAAGAAATCATCATTGGATAGGAACTGTCAGTTGTGAAAGGCAGGGGACAGGAGAAGTCATCCCATTTTCAGGCAGTCACAACGACGGACTGAGGCAAGAGAGGGCTCTGGGCCGAGTGAGTACCTCCTTCTGTCATCACAGCGGGGGTCAGAGCTGTTGTGATGTTGACAAACTGCATGCTGCCGCTGCATCCTCCCAGTGCGACCCAGGCAACGTGCTGGACACTGGAACAGAAGCACAGCGCAGCATAAACAACCTGTGAGCTCACGCATGCCCTGGTACCAAGGTCATGCACTGAGGGGGGGCTGGTGGTCCCCAGGGGAAGTCAGGGAGGATGGGAGTGCAGCTCTCAGGACCACACAGCCCTCCCTCAGAGCCAGGAAGATACCTGAGCATCTTCCTCCTCCTCTTCCCCCTCCAGCCCCCCGAAACTTAGACCATCTCTGGGGAGAAGGGAAAAGGACGGGGCCAGTCTGTAATTGACAGGGCTTCGGTCCAGAAATGACATTGCTTAAAACCATAAGCAACTGCCAACTTTGGGTTTTCCTGCTCTGAGCATAAGTGGAGGCCTGTGAGTTAAGGTGAGTTCAATTAAAGAAAAAAATTTTTTTCTGACATGGGGTTCTTACATTTTCATGTAGTCATAATACATATTAATTTTTCCTTATACTCTGTTTAATGCTTGAAAAGGCCTTTCCCATCACACTGGTTCTATTTTCATTCACCTTCCCAGTCACGTCCTTTGTAGCACAAAAGCTTTTAATTTTTACATTGCCCAATGTATCTGTTTTTGTTGTTGTAGCTTGTGTTTTTGGTGTCATATCTAAAAAACCATTTCCTAATCCAAGGCATGACGATTTATGTCTACATTTCTTCCAAGAGCTTTATAGTTTTAGCTCTTAAATTTAGGTCTTTGATCCACTTTGAGTTAATTTTTTGCATATGGCATAAGCTAGGGTCCAACTTCATTTTTCTGTGTGTGTGGATATCCAGTTGTCCGGCACCATTTGTCAAAGAGATTATTCTTTCTCCAATGAATGGTCTTGTCACCCTTGTATGAAACCAACTGACACAGATCTAGAAATTTCTCTCTCGACCTTAAATTCTATTCCAGCAACCTATATGTCTGTCCCCTGTCAGCACCACGCTGTCTTGATTACTACAGCTCTGTAGTAAGTTTGGAAACCAACAAGTTGGAGCCCTCCAACCTTGTTCTTTTTTCAAGATTGATTTGGTTATTCTGGGTCCTTTATATTTCCATATGAATTTTAGGATCAGCTTGTCAATTTCTGCAGAGAATCCAGCTGGGATTTTTACGGGGATTGTGTTAAATCTGTAGATCAATTAGGAAAGCATGGTCAGCTTAACATTAAGTGATCTGATCCATAAATATGGGATGTCTTTCCATTCATTTAGATCTTCTCTAATTTCTTTAAAAAACCTATTGTAGTTTAACACTATTTTCTTAAACGATTCTTCCGTTTTGGTTAATTACCATTGAACTTTAAACCCACTTAACACGGGTCTGTCCTCTCATTTCACTGCATGACTCAGGGTTACTCCTGCACCAACATTACATTATTTTACTTACATCAGATAACACCAGCTAAAGAAGGTCTGTCCACCCCTCTAAAAGTTGTCTTTCCTAAAAATTTCCTGTGCTCATTTGTTCTCCCACATGAATGTCAGAATTACCTTAAGTTCCAAAAAAAGAATTCTACTGTAGCCTTTGTTGGAATTCTATTACATGTTTCAGTTCATTTAAGGGAGCAGACATCTTTACAGTACGGAGAATACCTTTATTTGTCCTACTTTTTCTTTACGTGTTTCAACAGTGTGTTCTATTTCTCTTTACGGGTTCTGTTTTGGTTAATTTTATGTGTCAGCTTGGCTAGGCCATGGTGTGCCCAGATATGTGGCCAAGCAGTATTCCAAGCGCTTCTGGGAGGATGTTTCTGGAGGAGATTAACATTTAAATCAGTACTCGAGGGAAAGCAGATTGTTCTCTCTAATGTGGGTGGGCCTCACCCAATCAGTTGATGGGCTGAATAGGCCCCAAAAAAGGAAGAGGGAATTCCTCCCCAAGTAAAAGGGAATTCCTCCTGACTGACTGTCTTTGAACTGGGATATTGGCTTTTTCCTGCTTTTGGACTTGAACTGAAACACTGGCTCTTCCTGGGTCTGTAGCCTGTTGGCTTCTGAGCTGGAATGACACACTCAGCCGTCCTGGATCTTCCAGCTTCCTGACTCACCCTGCGGCTCTTGAGACTTGTCAGCCTCCATAACTGCATTAACTCATTAACTCATGCACACACACAGACACACACACACCCCAACACCCTATTGGTTCTGTTGCCCTGGAGGACCCTGGCTAATACAGATATATAGATTTTGGTCCTAATCTTAGAACAAATATCTAAAACTGTGTTAGTGGCTCTGGAACTGGGTGATGGGTAGAGGTTGGAAGAGTTTTGAGGTACATGCCAGAAAAAGCTAGACTACCTTGAAGGGCACGTTGTTAGTAATGCGAACATTTAAGAGGACTCTGATGAGGTTTCAGGTAGAAGTAAGGAACATGCTTACTGGGAACTGAAGGAAAGGCAATCGTCCTTCTCAAATGGCAAAAACTTGGGGCACTTGGGTGGCTCAGTTGGTTGAGCTTCCAACTCTTGGTTTCAGCTCAGATCATGATCTCAGGGTCATGAGATCGAGCCCCGAGTTGGGCTCTGTGCTCACTGGGGAGTCTGCTTGAGATTCTCTCTCTCCCTCTCCCCCCCTTCCCCCACTCACACTCTTTCTCTCTCTCTAATAAATAAATAAATCTTAAAAAAAAAATAAATAAAATGGCAAAAACTTGGCCGAATTGTGTTCTAGTGTTTTGTGGATGATAGAACTTGCAAGTGATGAAACTGGATATTTCACCGGGGAGATTTCTAAGCAAAGTGTTCAGGGTGCCACCTGGCTTCCCCTTAGTGCTTACAGCAGAACATGAGTGGACAGATAAACTGAAGGAATCATTAAACAAAAAGGAATCATAACTGGAGGATTCGGAAAATTCTCAGTCCATCCATATTTCAAAGAATGAGAAAGTATGTTCTGGAAGGAACACGAATGGTGTGGCTGGACAATCACTCCATAAGGAGATTCCCCATGGAGTTAATCAGCCATCCCAGCAGAAGCCAGGAATAGAGATAGGATTGTACCAGGAGAGACACTGAAGGGACCCAGTTAAGGAAGGCTTTAGAAACTGTGGATTCTACAGGATGGGATAAAGCCATTCAGCTGCAAACATGCTTTATCCTTCAGGAAGAGGGAAGAACGACCCCAGATTCAGAGCTCACCAGGGATGCTGCTCCTAGGACAGGCCCCAGGGGAGGGGAGGCTGTTCCCTCGATTTCCGCGGGCCCCGCTGGCCCTGCCTAGTGCTTCAGGAGCAGGGCCCCTCCAAAGAGCCACGTGGGAAAGGCTGCTCTCTAGGGCCATGGGGCAATGCCGCTGCCCTGGTGGGTCTGGAGGGCAGAGCGTCAAGCCAAAGAGGATTATTCTCCAAGTGTTAGGATCTAATGGAATTAGTCCTGCTAAATTTTGGACTTGACTGGGACCCACCGCACGTTTCCTCTTCTGATTTCTCTGGTTTGGAAAGGGAACGTCTGTCCTCTGCTTGTTGCATCACTGTATTTTGGAAGTATGTAACTTGTCTGCCTTCACAGGTTCACAGGGAGAGAGGAATTCTGCGTCAGGACGGCTCACTTCTTACCCATTCCTAATTTAGATGACATTTGGTGAGACTTTGGATTTGAATTGAGGACAGAATGGGTCAAGACTTCTAAGGATATTGGGATGGGATGAATGTACTTTGTATACAAGAAGGACATGAATTTAGGGGAGGGGGGCAGAGGGCGGAATGTTATGGACCAAACTGTGTCCCCTCAAAATTTGTATGTGGTAGCCCTAACCCCCATTGTGACTGTATTTGGGGACAGGTTCTATAAGGAGGTATTAACAGTGAAATGCTGTCATAAAGGTGGGGCCTTAAGCTGCCAGGAATAGTGTCCTTACAAGAAGAGGAAGAGACACCAGAAGTCTCTCTCTCTCTCTCTCTCAGTCTCTCTCTGCACAGAGAAGAGCCCATGTGAGGACCCAGTGAGAAGGCAGCTGTCTTTAAGAGGGAAAGTGAGGTCTTACAAAACCAACCCTGACAGAACCTTGACCTTGGACTTCCAGCCTCCAGAACTGTGAGAAAATAAATTTTTGCTCTCCGCGGCACCCAGTCTGTGGTATTTTGTTACAGGGCAGCCCTAGTAGACTAATTAGGTTCCTAGACATTTCTTTAAACTTTTTTTTCCCAAATATTTTTTATTTATAATGTTGTTCAAGGTGGCGTTTGGGATACGGGCTATGAGACTTCTGTGCCCATATTACTAATGATCCTCTGCTCCCTTCTCGAAGCCTGCTCTTACTCCTTCTGCCCCAGACCAGCCAATCGTGGAACTTCTGTCACTGAGCTACTCTATTCAAAGAATCCAACTTTGGTTCACCTTTATATTGGGAGACAGAGACACCGTGATTTCCAGATCTAATCCTTGAGGTCAGACACATCCATTCGCTTCAGAGATCAATCAGATGTTTCCCCCCAAATTAAAAAAAAAAAAGAAAAACATATGATTACATTACTGTCAAAGCACTAGATTTGTCCGCTGTACCTGGCCCCCTGGCTCAACGACCCCCTGGCCACAAGGATGAGCGGAACACGGCCTTCTTCCCGGAGGCCGCTCCCTGGGAGCACACGCTCTCGGAGACATCACCTGCCTGGCGCCGCTGGCTGTCGTGCGTTTGCAGGTCACTTGCCGACTGTGGGACCCTTCACCGCAAGACACAGAGCACGCGGACCACGCACTCGTGAACCACCTGGGAATAAAAACGACAGCAGCTCAGTGAGGACCGGAATGTCAGCCCCTGCAGGGAGTGTCTTGAACATCGATCCTAACATTGTGACCGTCTGGGGGCTGTCACATGTCTCGAGGGGAATGAACCGCAGCGCCGATAACTCCTGGCTCTCTTCTCAGATTTCCTTTTTGTTCAGGGGAGCGACAGAATTACCAGGGAGAGACAAGGAACACAGGGGTGGGGTCGGGCCGTCTGCAAGGATATGAGAGCTGGCACTTGCGGGGCCCCAGAGAGCACAGCTAGGGGAAAATTAGGTGGAAATCTCAAAAAGGTGGATTGCAGCTCACTGAAACCAAAGGAAAGAAAATATTTTTAAAGCACCTATGTGCTATTTGCTCTGGGAGATATTTACATGTTATTCCCATTCTTTGTAGGGAAGAAACCGATGTCCAAAGGGGTAGATAAGTCGGTTACGGTCACATAACCACAAGCCAACAGAGCTGGGGTTGGATTCTGGGTTTATCTGACCCTAAGTTCCCACTTTCATGACAGAGAACGCTCGGAGCTGGACACCTTTGGGATACTGAGTGCTCTATCACGGAGGATGTTCAAGCTCTGCTGGGATCCTACCGAGCAGGGGCTCCTAACCTGAGCTCTAGGGTGCTCCAAGAGACCGCGGACCTGGGCGGGCAAAGAATTACCTCTTCGTTGTCATTGAGCTACAAGTGAAATGTAGCGTTCCTTTAGTTATAAAAATGTCAGCCAGAAAATACAGTAGTATTAGCCCTGTCTGTGATTTTGTTACCAATGGAGACCATAGATATTTTTACATGACCTTACAATTGTGGAAGGCATCTCAAAAAGTTATTTATCACCACTTCAAAATTAACATACTGCTCGATATTAGTGTATCAACAGAGAGGCAAATCTATTACCGTATCATCATTTTTCAACATGATGATGCTGTACTTCAATGTTGCTGGTTTCGTGATCGAATGTATTCTATTTTACAGATTTAAAACCCTCATCCTGGGAAGGGATCCCCAGGCTTCTCCAGACAACCAGAGGCGTCCACAGCATAGAGAGATGAAGGACCCTCAGTGCGAGAGCCCTAGGGTTACAAGACCTCAAGGTGTCTCTCGTAGGTGTGAAAGTAGATGGCCGCTCATCCTAGGCACGTGCACAGCTGGAGAATATGTAATAAACACGGCAGCCGATACATTTGTTTCCACTTTGTAAGAATCAAGAATTGGCATAACCAGCTCCCCCGAGTTACTGTAGCATCAGTTCGCTGCTTCTCCAGGGACAGATGACTCAGCGCAGACCTTCCTCTGAAGCACAGGACGGGTACCGAGAGACGTGTCAGCCACCAACAGCCACAGCCTTGCGAGAACATGCTCCCAGGTATCTGCTTTGTTTGCCAGGGTGACCCTGTCTCCTACTCCTCTCCAAGGCCCAGTCAGCAGATTAGTGTGGGCATTTGAGCGAGGGCAGCGAACTCTCTAACGAAGTATCCATCTCACAGTCGTGCTCCAGAAATGCTACTGTTATTATTATTTTTATTTTATTTTATTTTACTGGGGATTATGGTGCCATTTGGTCAGTTACCTGCTAGGGACTCTGTGATTCAATCATTCATTCGTTCACTCCACACATATCTGTGGAGGGTGCATAATGGGGGCAGAGATTGTGCTAAGTGCTGGGAATAAAGTGTTCTGCAAACAGCTGTGGATTTACCCTCTTGGGCTGGACAGTCTAGCGTGAGACAGACCATGGTAAGAGCTATGAACATGAATGATAACAAATTATGAAACACATACAGCACAGGGGCCTGGCTGAGCTTGGAGGGGAAGGTTAGGGATAGTTTCCCTGAAAAGAAATGAACAGAAATAACTAAGTGGAAAGAGAGGGAACAGTGTTCTAGGCAGAGGGAACAGCATGTGCAAAGGCTCTGAGTTGGGAGAAAGACACATCTCAGAGACAAAAAGACAGCATGGAGTGGAGATCAGATAACCAGGCTGGGACAGAATGGCAGCCTGAGGCACAAGCCCGGAGGGACTTCTGTTCTCTCGCTCCAGAATTCAGTCAGGCAGCAAATACTCACTGAGCACTAGTGTGTGTGAGGCCCTGGTTTAGACACCGGGGTGAACAAAATGAGCGAGACAGATGTGCTCCCAGTGCTAGGGATTTTTGGCCTTTGTCAAAGTGTTTGAAAGGTTTTAAACAAAGAGGCATCTCAGTGAATTTGTGTTTCAAAGACGACTCTGTTTACACATGGGATGAGCACTCTAGGGAGGGAGACAGGAATCAGGAGGATCCTGGAGCCGTCCACATGAGGAACCTGATGGTGTGAGCTCCCAGGGGAACGGAGGAACTAGACAAGAATGGATGGAAGTGAGAGAAACAGGGGCGTCTGGGATGCAGTCACTGGATCTGGAGGCCTGGGGACAGACCAGGTTTGGTGGAGATCATGAGTTTGATTTTGGACATTTTTAAATTATTGATTTCTATCTATTACCTAGAAAGGTTATGAATGGTTTTGACCTCTGGGGTGGAATCTAAGGAATGGCATTTTGAACGGGACCTCCAGTGATGCTGGCCCTCTGCGCCATCTCGAGGCAAACCCATGGGACCAGCTCTACTAAGGACCAGATAGCCCTGTGAGTGTAGGAAACAGATGTGGGTAGGGGTCAAGAGCAGAGGCTCTGAACACAGATGATCTCGATTTGAATTCTGGCCCTTGTAACTGGGCAGCTTCAGGGTGCTTTCCCACCTGTGAAATAGGAAGCTAACAACATGTACCTCCAAGGTGATGGTGAAGTGGTCCACGTAAGCACTTAGCAGAATGCCCGATGCAGAGTGCACACTGTACATACCACAGTGATTGCATTGGGAAATCCAAATTACCTTCCAAATTGCCTTCTAACCCGAGCAAAAACCTGGTACTGATACGAAGAGTGACCACACGTACCTTGAGGGGCAGTCCCGGATGTTACAGGGCTGAAACCCAGCCAGCGGCTTCGGGAGGTGTTGGCAAAAGGCCTCACTCACTTCCTGCCCGTTGGCCATCACACACTGGGGTCTCTGGACTCGGGCTCCCAAGTGGCCGCAGGTGGCAGAACAATGTGTCCAGTTACCGAGCTCCCAAAAAGGCTCTGCAGAAAGGAAATGAAATGTCATGACAGCCCTGAATGAGATATGATGATGGGGCTGGAAGGGACATGGCCACAGACCACCAGGAGCTGTTTTCTGGTTGGCTGCCCATCTGCTTCTTTGAGAAGCACTCGGAGAGTACGCCGTCACCTAGTGGAAGGCCTCCTTTACATTTCATGTTTCCTCCACTGACTTATTGTCCTCACTGGTGGGAATGGTGGCCAGCTTGGGGCCCTTGGACCACAGTCTGGGAGAGGTGCTATTGGAGGCCAGCTGGACTTGCCAGAAAAATCCCAGAAAGAGGGAGGAGGTGCTCCGTGCAGTGGGCTGGCTCCTCAGCATTCTCCGAGCAGAGCCAAGAGGACGAGAGAGGAGGGTGTCTCCAGGGGATGCTCTCACAGGTTCTATTTCTCAAATGTGGGCCAGGCGGAGAAATGAAAGGCCGTTTAGCAGGGACCAGGGATTAAGCAGTGAGGTTAAAAATGCATTTCATTCCATTCTTACTTTTCCATTAATTCTTATCTAAACTTCAGCTTACTCCTGGAACTGCATAAATAATTTGTCATGGAGACATCTGGGAAGGTAAAAATGAGAGTTTCCTTTAGCAAAGTTGAAGCTGACCACCTCCAGTAATTATGGCTTTTTAATTTCAGTCTTCATTCCAAACAGCCTTTCCCTTCCTTTTTGACACTTGGTAAAAAGATGAGGTACAACACGATGATGACAGATTTGTGTGACCACAGAAGGTGCCAGATTTTCCCGTCACAATCACAAGTAATTGACAGCTACCAGCTGTGTCCACAGACGCCCTCACAGAGCAGGCGATTTCTTTAACTTACTGTTTTCCAGATTTTCCTTCTGATCTCTGAATTTTTGTCTTAAGTTGCATATGGCATCCTCTGCAATGCAGAACTGTACATATTTTTAGTTGGGCCCCCAGGATTACAGTTTATTTGAAACCATTTTTTTTTTTAAATAGCTGGGTTTATGGAGAACTTCCCAGGTGAAGGGTACTGAATTTTAGATACTTGGCCATCAGTTTTTCACCTAATCCTTATGGCCATCCTGTGAATTAGACCAGTCTTATTTGCAGAAGTGGGAAAAAGCTAAGTGACTTGCTCAAGGTCCTTCATCTAGAACCCAAGACCGTCAAACTCCACATCTAACTCTTTCTACTATGCCACACTTCAAGGCAGAAAACACATATATTTCTTTAAAAACATGTGTGGTTTTTGTTTTAATTGAGGTGTCATTCACATACAATAAAATGCTCAGAAATCCGGTGTGCAGTTTTATGAGTTTTCACACTTGTATCTACTTTTGTAACCATGAACCACAGCAAGATATAAAACACTTCATCTCCCAGAAAGTTTCCTCCTAATTTGATCAACTTTAATCTTTAATTATTTTAATCCATTATTTTCATCTGAATTATTTTAATCAGTTCCCCTCCCCCACCCAGGCAATTCCTTGTTCATTTCCATCAGTACCCATTATTAGTGTCACCTGCTCTTGGCTTTCATTCATGTACTCTTTTGCACTTGCTTCACATAACATTTTTGAGATTCACCTGTATTACTGTGCATAGCCCATTCTCTTTTATTGAATAATATTCCATCATATGAATATACCATAGTTCATCTATTCTCCTTTGGGTGGCCATTAGGAAGTGAAGGCTGCTGTGAACATTCTTGTACAAATTTTTTTGTGAACAAGTTTTCACTTTTCTTGGGTAAATACCTGTGAGTGGAATTGCTGGATCAAAGGTAGGTGCATGCTTAGCCTTCTTAGAAACTACCACACAGTTTTCCAGAGTGGTTGTACCAGATTACACTCTTACCACCAATGCATACGAGTTTCAGTAGCTTCACGTCCTTAACCAAATCTGGCGTTGTCAGTCTTAGTTTTCACCATTCTAGTAAGCATGGAATCGTATCTCTTTGTGGGTTTAATTGTCATTTCCCTGATGCCATCTGTATATCTTCTTTTGTGAACTGTCTGTGCAAGTGTTTTGCCTGTTGTTTTGTGGGGGGGAGGGGAGAGTTCATTGTTGACTTGTAGAAGTTCTTTATATATTCTAGATATAAGTTCCTCAACAGACATATGTTTGGCCAATCTTCTTCTCAGCCTATGGGTAACCATCCATTTGCTCTCTGTTTTTAAAAGTGTGTTTTTTTATTTTTATTTTTTCTTTTTTTGTTAATTTGTTCCTTGAATTACATATGTGAGTGAGATCATATGGTATCTGTCTTTCTCTGTCTGACTTATTTCACTTAGTATTATACCCTCTAGGTCCATCCACATTGTGCAAATGGCGAGATTTCATTCTTTTTTATGGCTGAGTAATATTCCATTGTGTGTGTGTGTGTGTGTGTGTGTGTGTGTGTGTGTATCACATCTTCTTTATCCATTCATCTATTGATGGACACTTGGGTTGCTTCCATATCCTGGCTATTGTAAATAATGTTGGTATAAACATAGAGGTGCATATTTCTTTTCAAATTCCTATTTTTATTTTCTTTGGATGAATACCCAATAATGGAATTACTGGACCATATGGTAGTTCTATTTTTAAATTTTTGAGGAACCTCCATAGTGTTTTCCATAGTGGCTGTACCAATTTACCAATATTCCCACCAACAGTACACAAAAGTTTCTTTTTCCCCACATCCTCGCCAATACTTGCTATTTCTTGTCTTTTTGATTCTAGCCATTCTGACAGGTGGGCAGTGATACCTCACTGTGGTTTCCATTTCCCTAATGAGGAGTGATGTTGAGAATCTTTTCATGTGTCTGTTGGCCATCTGTATGTCTTCCTTGGAAAAATGTCTGCTCAAGTCCTCTGCCCATTTTAATCAGGTTATTTGTTATTTTGGTGCTGAGTTGTATAAGTTCTTTATATATTTTGCATATTAACCCCTTATCAGATATGTCATCTGCGACTATCTTCTCCCATTCGGTAGGTTGTCTTTTTGTCTTGTTGATTGTTTCCTTCACTGTGCAGAAGCTTTGTATTTTGATGTAGTCCTAATAGTTTATTTTAGCTTTTGTTTCCCTTGCCCGAGGATCCATATCTAGAAAAATGTTTCTACAGACAATGTCAGAGAGACAACTGCCTGTGCTCTCTTCCAGGATTTTTATGGTTTCAGGTTTCACAATTAGGTCTTTAATACATTTTGAGTTCATTTTTGTGTATAGTGTAAGAACGTGGTCGAGTTGCATTCTTTGCATTGTATGATCCTGGCACAAAAACAGACAGCTGGATCAATAGAATGGAACAGAAAACCCAGAAATAAACCCATGCTTATATGGTCAATTATCTTATGACAAAGGAAACCAGAATATACAATGGGGAAAAGACAGTCTCTTCAACCAATGGTGCTGGGGAAACAGGAATAAACTCTAGTCTTTACCTTGACCTTCAAAGCTCTGAATGATAGGGTCCTCAGCCACCTTCCAACTTCATTTCATACCCCCGCCCCACCTCTCCCCCACGGTGCCCCCATCACATGAATTTTCTTTGTGTTTCTTGACCACATTAAGCTTGTTCCCACTTTATGGTCCTTGCACACACTATTCCCTCTGCCATAAATGCTCCTTCTTCATCTTTGTGCATGGATGGCTCTATCTCATTGTTAAGGTCTGGGCTCAACTATCACCTCCTTAGAAGGCTTGTCCTGACTTTCTTCTCCAAAGTGGCTGCATGCAATCACTATGCTATCACCCTATTTTGTTTCCTTCATAGCACTTACCACAGGGAAATATATGTTTGTTTCCTTGTTTACTGTCCATCTCTCCTACTGGAATGCCAAGTCCATGAGGGTGAGGAGCTCTTCTGTCCTGCCCACTGCTGGGACAGGGCATGTTATAGATTAGGTACTCAAGAAGTATTTGGTCAATTAATAAAGGAGTGTCTTTGAAATGCTAAGGTAGGGATCCATTGAAGGTCTGGCATATTCCAGAATGTGTACACGTGTATGTGCAGGTGTGTGTGTGTGTGTGTGTGTGTGTGTGTGTGTGTGTGTAGGAGGTGGTCAAACAAGAAAGGCAGTGTTGATAAACCAAATGTTTAAATATTCCAAAGGCTTCAACTTTCCCAGCAGTTTCAGCCTCATGAATATCCAATTTTTAAATTAATTGATTTGAGGGAGTTCCTTGATTTCATGTTCCCTTCCACATGGAATTCCTATCTGCCTTTGCACATCTGTTTCTCTGCCTGGAATGTTCTTCTTCCTCTTCCCAGAACAAACATCATGGCCCACGTGAAAACGGGGTTGTCTTCTCCAGAGAGAGGTGGGCCCTTTCCTTAGTGCTGCCAGTGGACTTGGTCATCCTTCTATTCCAGCACTTGTCATCCGGCTTCAAAATACCTGTTTACATGACTGCCTCCCTGTAGAGACCATGAGCTTCCCAAGGGCTAGCTCACCTCTGACCCCCAGCCTGGCAAGAGTAAGCACTGGGCAAACACTTGTTGGATGTTGCCATAGACTGAATGTTTGTGTCTCTCCAAAATTCATATGTCAAATCCTAACATCCAATGAAATGGTCTTAGGAGGTGGGGCCCTCAGGGGGTGAGGAGGTCATGAGGGTGGAGCCCCCAGGAATGGGGTTAGTGTCCTTACAGAAGAGAACCCAGGGATCTTCTTCACTCCTTCTGCCACGTGAGGACACAGCAAGTGGGCCCTCACCAGACGCCTGATCTGCTGGTGCCTTGACCTTGGGCTTCACAGCCTCCAGAACTGAGAGCAATAAATGTATGTTGTTGCTAAGCCACCCAGTCTATGGTTTTTGTTATAGTAGCCCAAACAGACTAAGACAAAGGCTGAATGAATGGATAATAGTGCATTTTATAATGGTAGTTTTATGTCTGGCAGAGGAGAAGAAATACATAAATACTCCTGGAGAATGAAGTCATAAATAACATGAGCTGGACTGTTTGATTGGTGGCCCAACACTGTTTTCCTCTTCTATGCTCTCCCTGCATCTGAGAAGGTGGGAGCCTAGGAACCACATTTCTAGAATCCCTACCTGCAGAGTTATCCTTTGGGATATGTTCTGCAAAGGAGAGGTATTTGCTCAAGATTTAAAAGGTCAAAATGATGTAGCCAGTATTGTTCCTGTATAGGAGGTATAATAAAGCATGAAATCTAATAGGAGCTTCTCTGCATCCTTCTGTGACTTTCTCACTTCTGAGCTACAAGAATCTGAGATCATCAGTACCTTTTCCCTGTGATTCCAGCATTTCTGATTTTCTTAACTCTACCTCTCTCCCTTGGCCTCCTAAAGAGTTTTGCCAGCTTGAAATACTTAGATTAGGTTCTCCTGACCAAACAGCAATGCATAACAAAGTTAATAAGTATAGGGGAAAAAACTTATGAAAAGAGAAAAATGAAAGAATTGGTTCCAGAACTCAGCAAATCTTCCCTCTGTGAATATTGGCCAAGTTGGCAATAGTTTTAAAACTGGAAAGCCAATCCCTGTTTTATCACAAATAATGATGCACATTTAGGATATGGGGCTCTGTGGGCTTCCTCAGGAGTGATTTCTTTTTCAAAAATGTTTCAATATGGAAGGAACAAGTTGAACCACAGAAGACCGAGGGCAAGGGAAAAGCTGGCCAAATGTCTAGGAATAATTTTAATTATTGAGAAGTGCAAAACATGGAGTCTTGTAGCTAAATCCTTTTCCCTGCACATGCCTCACAAATGGCAAATCCCTAAAAAGTCAGAATCTCTGACCTGGAGGTCGGGGTTCTCCTGTTGGGTCATTGCTGTTGGTTCCGGCGTTGGATGCCTGGAGCATATGCTTTTTATAGTCCTTGGGAAATATGCTTTTACTGTCCAAACGTCTTTGTTCTGAGAAAAAAAAGAAAAAAGAAAGAAGGAGCCCTTGTTTTCCAGTTAAACAATATCTAATTCTTGTCCCAGCTTGGGTGTTCTTAAAGAAGACAACTACTAGGAAGTCAGCTCTTTCCAAAGAAATGCTCTGTCCTGGATGCTCAGGCTCACACAGATCTGGGAGTTACATGTGGGTCTGGGTGTGTGGGTGCTATCGGGGTCTAGTTAGAGCAACTCTGCTAACACGTGGTATCTGTGCATGTTTTCAGAGTTTATAGCTTAATAAGATGGGAAAAAACAGATTCACCAAAATTCCAGAAGGGATTAGAGGAGTCCTCTGAGAACAGTAGAGCTCTTCCACTCAACAGGAGCCTTGGCAGCAGGAGAATGAGTGAGGTTTCACAGAGCACCTCACATGGTGGGGAGTGTGGGCTTTCAGGAAGACTGTGAAGCTCTAAGCGCAGGGCGGTGGAAGAATGCCATGCATTGTGTCATGTAAGACATTCTTGATTCCTCAGTCAGTTTAAGTAAAGTCATGAGCTGCTTAGTGGGAGGTACTCCTGAGAGAAGAGGTATGCGGGGCGAGGCTGAGATGGCCATGCAGCTTCCTGAGTGGAGACGAGCAGAAGCAAGGAATAAGGCTGGCACTTCTCAGAGCATGGGGAAGGCATTCAAGAATCAGACAGGCTTGGCCAAGCCCATCAGTTGAAAATCTTCCATTCCAAGATCCTAGAAGACCATGGGGACTCTTTGGGAAGGGCCACACAGAGGTACACCAGAGCCTTCCTGATCAGCACTGATGGTCCAGGAGGGGCAGCATGAAGAACGCTCAAAGAGAAGGCTATATATTTGGGCTCCAGGAAAACTTTCTGTGAGTTTTAGTTCTCCTCATTCATGCAGTGGGATTAAAAATGACTGCCCCAACCCTGTGCTCTTGTAAATATCGGAGGAGTTAATGAACACCAAAGTGTTTTGTGCATGACAACTGTTCTAACTCCCCACATTGGCATCTCCCACCTGTGCATGTCCCCGGGCACCTCTAACTGCCAACAAGAAAAGCCATGGAGAAGGCTCTTTTCCATCATCCTCTTGATTCCGCAGTGGATTCTATAATAATCTCATACCAGGTCTGCCAACAACTCAATTTCATTCATTTGTGAAACACTTATTTAACACTGATTACACCTGTGTTAGGTGCCGGAGATACAAAGAAGAATAACAAATGATCCCTAATGTCCATCTGATTGACTTCTGTCATCAACTCTCAACTGGTTCCAAACCCTGATGGGAAAGAGGAGTATCATTTACCGAGCCCTAAAACCTCAACAATTTAAAGCCCATTTTGGTGACAAAAATTTGTTGAACTCCAGAAATTATCCCTACAGATAGCAGAAGCAGCAGAAGCAGCTTGTCATCCTGGGCCAAGGGGCACATTGTAATGAGCTTCTCCAAATGACATCACTGACCCAACTGTAAGGTGTCCTAAGACTCAACTGATTAGTATTTATCGAGTACCTACTGTGTGCCTTATACTATATTATATCCTCAGGACTGCAAAAAAAAAAAAAAAAAATCACACATGATCTCTATAATTAAAGGACCTACAATTTAGCTGAGGAAACAGAAGTAAAAGAGGAAACAATTGGAGAACAATGTGTGTTTGGACTTAATCAGATACCAGGTGGTTCGACCAGAGAAAAGAGGTCAAACGAAATCCAGGGGGTTCCCACAGGAGATAGGAATTCTTCTGTAAGAGACAGAAGTTGGCCCTCCATTTCTCTTCTTTGGAGAGCAGTGTGCCTGGAGGTGATACTTCCACGGAAACAGCACATGGGTGGGAGAGTCTGTCAGATCACAGGGCAGGAAACCATGTTCACTAGAACAGAGCTCACTGCTAGCTTGGGCTGGGGGTTGGGGTCAGCAGATACGCAAATATAGAGGCAGAACATGAAGGGTCTTGATTCTGGGCAGAAGACCATATGCCAGTGTAGGTTCTTGGGAAGAGAAGTATTAGCAAGAAAATCACAGCCTTCTCAGAGAAGACCTGGGTAGGATGAAATGCCAGCTTCAGTGCTCGTTTGTAGTGGCAAGGCACGGTTAAAACCATCTAACGTCCATCTTGTTTACTCCTCGGCTCCAGGATCAACCAAACGGGGGGCTGCTTGTACGTGTTACAGGAAGCACTTGAACCCGAAGAATGTGACACTTACCCAGCAGGTGCAGTACAGACATGGCCACTGCCTTTCCAAGAGCATTGGTAGCTGTGCAGACATAGGTTCCTTCATGTTCAAGGGAAACATTCTGCAACAACAGGGATCCATTGAAAAGCAAGGAAACATTGTCACTCAGAGATCCTCCTCTCTTCAACCAAGTTATATTAGGCTGAGGGACACCTTTGGAATAAAAACAAATATGACAAAGGCAAATTCCTTTAAGAATAGGGCCACAGAACCATATGACAAATACCATTTAGCATTCTGACCACAAGTTAGCGAATGGGCTTAATTACATATAATAGGACAGATGGCTACTTCTGTTTCTACAGATCCTTGACGGCAGGGAGGAGATTCCATCAAAGCAAAGGGCTTTGGTCTATGATGCACCTGACTGGGGTATGTATGTAAGTCAAGAGGAGCCGAAGAGGGTGGGGTAGCTCCATATCAGAAAAAAGAACAAATACAAAGCTGAGTGGGGGGAGCAGGAGAGTGGTTGGAAAAGAGGAGCTAGAAGCAGAGACAGAGAGAAATGCCCAGTGCTGAGTTATCACAAAGAAGTCTCCAGAAAGCAAAACTATCTAAGGCGAATCTTTAAGTTACTTGCTGTGCATCGGCAACAAAATGTCCCTCCTTCAGAAAAAAATATTAAATCTTTAGGGAAAAACAAAACAAAACTTGTTCATTGCTACTTTAGTACAAGAATATAATTTCAGGGAACACAAAGCGTTGAGTTTCAAGTCTGGTGGATGTAGCGAAGTGCAGGGACTGTAAGCAACACCTCTGGACACAGAGAGGAGCATGAGAAATAGAAAGAATTGCTCCCCCCGCCCCAATCTTGAGAAGTCTTAGCATCTTGCTGGGATATGAAATGCAAAACTCAGAGGAACCTCTCTTGGTTCTGAAGGGCTGGGGCAGCCTCAGATGATCCTGAGATCCAGCTATAGTAAGTGGTTTTGGCGATGTGCTCTCCCCCTCAGTGCTCTGCTTGGAGAGAATGTGCAGGCGTGGTGAGGCTTTCTGCCAAAAACAGGTGTCACCGCTATCATCACGACATTTTCAACGCTCCTTATAGTAGGCAAAACGCCTGCCCCGCGAAGGTCTGGTTAGCTCCAGCTTACACCAGGGAAGATGGCCAAGTCAACACTAGGCTGGAACCTAAATACCCAGACAAGTGCTAATCACATGTACATATGCCTTTCTAGTCACTTCTACAAACACATACACACAGAGGGGTCGAACTTCCCTAAGGTCGCCAGCTAGTAAACATCGGAGCCAAGATTCACACCCACGGTTTATTCCAGAACTGATCTCCTAACCACAATGTAGGTAGGTCTTGCATATTTCTTGATAAACTTATTCCTGCATACCTTACAGTGTTTACTGCCAAAGTTAGCAGACTTTAAAAAAATATATTTTATGGTTGTTTATTGCTAACAATAAAGCTATTGGGAAGGTGTGAACCCTTGTATATTTCTCTTGGATTGCCATCTCACTGAACTTTATTACAGCTGACCCTTGAACGATGTGGGGGCTAAGGATGCCGACTCCCCTCCCCCACACAGTCAAAATTCCATATGTAAGTTTTGACTCCCCCAAAACTTAACTACTAACAGCCTGCTGTTGAACAGAAGTCTTACCAATAGCACAAATAGTCACCGACATGTATTTTGTGTATTATATGTATTATAGGCTGTATTCTTACACTAAAGTCAGCTAAAGAAAAAATGTTATTAAGAAAACCATAAGGAAGAGAAAATGCATTTACAGGACTGTATTTATAAAACAAATCCACTTAGGGGCACCTGGGTGGCTCAGTGGTTAAGCGTCTGCCTTCGGCTCAGGTCGTGATCCCAGGGTCCTGGGATCGAGCCCCGCATCAGGATCCCTGCTCAGCAGGAAGCCTGCTTCTCCCTCTCCCACTCCCCCGCTTGTGTTCCCTCTACCGCTGTGTCTTTCTCTGTCAAATACATAAAGAAAATCTTTAAAAAAAATAAATAAATAAATAAATAAATAAATAAATAAATAAATAAAAAATAAAACAAATCCACTTAAAGGTGAGCCTAGACAGTTCAAACTTGTGTCATTCAAGGTCAACTGTATTTAATAGTTTTCAATTGATTTTTTTTTTTAAAGTAAAAAACCAGATGTGCCTGGGTAGCTCAGTCGGTTAAGTGTCTAACTCTTCATTTTGGCTCACGTCATGATCTCAGGGTCGTGAGATCGAGCCCTGTGTTGGGCTCCGCACTGGGCATGGAGCCTGCTTAAGGTTTTCACTCTCTCCCTCTCCCTCTGCACTTTCCCTGATGCTCACGTTCTCTCTCTAAAAAAAATAATGAATAAATACACACACACATAAAAATTTAAAAAATAAAAGGCAAACAATCATATTTACACATAGTGATAATTTTATCTCTTCTTTTCAAATATGTATACCTATTATTTCTAACTATTGCATTGCATTGACTAATGTCTCTAAATGCTGAATAAGGACAGTTACAACAAACATATCTGTCTTATTTCCAACTTTAAAGGGAATATTACTAAAGCTCCCTCCTGAAGCATGATATTTGCTTTTGGTTTCTGATAGTTGTTGTCAAATCAAAGAAATTTCCTTTTATTTCTAGTTTACATGGAAATTTCTAAGTCTCTGAGTTGATAGTGTATTTTAATTTTCTTATTTTAAAATTAAAATATTTAAAGCTATTAATTTTCTTTTGAATACAGCTTTGACTATATATCTTGTATTTTGAAATGCAATACAATTATCGCCATTAATTCATTCATTCAAAAAATGTTTCTGAAGTGCCTACTCTATGTGATGCTCAGTGCTGGGGCTAAGGATATGATGGTGAACTAAGTTCCTCAAGAAACTTAATTTAAAAAAAAAAGGAAAAAGAAACTTAATTTTAAGGTAGGGCTTTGAGGGAAACAGGTGATTGCAATAAAAGGAGATAAGGGCCTATGATAAAGGTGAACACTGGATGCCATCACATAGAAGCTGCACTTAATGCAGACTGAAGAGATGGAAGATCCCCACATGAAGGAACACCTCAGCTTATACCTTAGGACAAGGAGGAACATGTCAAGGGAAGGGGATAGCAGTGGTGGAGAGGCTGTTTTAGGCCCAAGGAAGAGTGGGCATTAAGTCTTAGACACAAAGTAAAATAGAGTAAAATTCCCCTTTGGGTAATCATGGAAGTTTATTATGACGAGCTTAAAGTACATGGAGGAGGAGTGAGGAAAGATGAGATAAGAGGTGAGAAGGTGTCTATCAAATGCAAATTTATTATCCATAGTAAGGAATTTGGTTGAATTTATTTTAAGGAAAATGGGAAACGAAACAATGTAATTATTTTAAACAATAATTATTTTAAACGATCTGAAAATATCAGATTGGTGTTTTAGAAGTATCAGCCTGAGTGACTCAGTCGGTTAAGCATCCAACTCTTGATTTTTGGCTCAGGTCATGATCTCAGCATCATGAGATCAAGCCCCGCACTGGGCTCCATGCTGGGTGTGGAGCCTGCTTAAGATTCTCTCTCTCCCTCTTCTCTTGCCCCTCCTCCCTGCTTGCACTCTCACTCCCTCTTTTAAGAAAGAAAGAAAGAGAGAGAGAGAGAGAGGGAGGGAGGGAGGGAGGATGGAAGGAAGGAAGGAAGGAAGAGGGAGGGAGGATGGAAGGAAGGAAGGAAAATTAATTAATTAATTAATTAATTTCGGCCTGGATGTGATGTAAAACAAGGAAGACAGGGGCATGGGTCAGGAGGACCAGTTGGAGGGTTACAAAAGCAACTGAGGTGAGAGACAAAGATGGGACAGTGGAGGCAGGAGCAGTGGGTCTAGAGAGACACAGGAGGAAAAAACCAATAGGACACAGTGATTGACTTTACATGGGGAAGTAAAGGAGAGAAGGATTTAAGGATGACATGCAGATAGATGGTGGTGCCATTAACTGAAACAGGGAAAAACCAGAGGAAGAGCAGATCTGCATGGAGTACGTGAGAAATTATTGTAAGTGTGTTGAGACTGAGGTAGCTAAATGACATCCAAAATCAACTGACTGGATTCGGAACCCAGGAGAAATGTCTAAACTGGAGACACAAGTATTAACAGAAATGATGATTGAAATCATGAAATTAAATGAGATGATTAAAGGGGAATGCATGAAATGAGCATAGGGGAGGGTTCAGGATAAAATCTGTGGGACAGAAGGATTTTCAGCATAGTTGGTAACTGCATCTGATTTCCTCTTTGATTCACATCCTACCTGGGAAGGAATTTTAAAATTTCCAACTTGGTATTTTAATCACCTGACCTTTTGCAAGGGAGTTGTAACTTTAGTGCATTATAATCAGAAAATGCAGTCCAAACAACTGCTGTTTCTTGAAATTTCTAAGGTATATTTGTGGCCTAATATGCAATCACCTTTTTTGGTAAATGTTCTATGCATACTTGAAAAGAAGGTATATTATTTCTTTTTGGGGTATAAAGTTCAAATATTTACAATAATTAAGTCTTATTATATTCTTTTAGTATGTGTCCTTATTAACTTGCTTCTCCTTGAGCTCTTCTGTCCAGAAAAAAGTGCTCCAGTCTACTATGTTTATCAATTTTTCCTTGTGTTTTTCCTATTTTTGTTTTTATGTATTATATCTTATCTAGCAATGACAGTTCATGTTGATGATACTTTACTGTGGATTTTTTTTAATAGGTGTCTTTTTATCTTTTTTTAGGGTCTTAAATCCTGTCTTGCCTGATTTTACTTTTGTGACTGCTAGTTATTCTGTTTTCTTCTGCTTAATATACTTTTGTATAATTTTTACAATTTTCTGTATAACTCTATTTTGGAAGTGTCTCTTGTAATAGTGTATCATTAGGTTTTATTTGGAAACCCAATCTAAGGGCCTTTGCTTTTAATAGCAATGTTAACCCTATTAATATTTAGTGTGATTACAGATATGTCTGGGTTTACCTTGTCATTGTTCTATACCTTCTGATTTTATGGGCCTTTGACTTTTGGTTATCCTTTCTTTGTTCCCTTTTGTCTTGTAAAGTAGAAATTAAATGCTGTATTTTAAGTTCTAATAATGTTACAATTTACTTAAAAAAATAAACTAGTTGACAGCAATTTAGCAAAATCTTCCAAAATTATAATTGTATTTATCCTCTAAAGAGTAATCCCCTTTCCTAGGAATTAATGCTATCAATACACCTGCATACAAAATGTTCTATTTATGCAGTTATATAAAAGCAAAAGATTGAAAACAAGTCACATATCCAACAATATTAACTTACAGTATATCAATGCAATGAAATATTGATGATGTACTCACATTACTGAAAGAAAAAAGTGGCCAACCAATAATATACCTAGCAAAACTGTCCTTTAGAAATGAAAGAGGAATAAAGACTTTCCCAGACAAACAAAAGCTGAGTGAGTTCATCATCACTAGACCAGCCTCATAAGAAATGCTAGAGAGTTCTGCAAGTTGAAATGAAAGAACAGAAAACAATAACACAAAAGCATATGAAAGTATAAAATTCACCAGAAAAGGTAAATATGGGCCTTTGACTTTTTATGGGCCTTTTATGGGCCTTTGACTTTGGTTATCCTTTCTTTGTTCCCTTTTGTCTTGTAAAGTAGAAATTAAATGCTGTATTTTAAGTTCCCATAATGTTACAATTTACTTAAAAAAATAAACTAGTTTACAGCAATTTAGCAAAATCAAAATAAGTACAGAATACTATAATACTGTAATGGAGCTGTATAAATCACTTTTAACTCTAGTATAAAAGTTAAAAGACAAAGGAGTAAGATATAAATATGAAAATTTGTTAATGGATACTCAATGTAAAAACATGTAAAGTGTGACATAGTAACATAAAGCAGGAAGATAGAGAGGTACAGAGTGTAGAGTTTTTGTATTAGATTGAAGTTATGTTGTTATCACCTGAAAATAGTCAATTATAAATATTAGATGATTTATGTAACCCCACAGTAACCACACAAAAAATACCTATAGTAGCTATGCAAAAGAAAAGAAAAAAAAAAAAAACCCAAAGCATGTCGTTGTTAAAAAAATCAACAAATCGGGCGCCTGGGTGGCTCAGTTGGTTAAGCGACTGCCTTCGGCTCAGGTCATGATCCTGGAGTCCCTGGATCGAGTCCCACATCGGGCTCCCTGCTCAGCGGGGAGTCTGCTTCTCCCTCTGACCCTCCCCCCCTCATGTTCTCTCTCTATCTCATTCTCTCTTTCAAATAAATAATAAATAAAATCTTTAAAAAAAAAAAAATCAACAAATCACAAAGGAAGATGGAAATAGAGGAAAAGAGACAAAAGGACCACAAATAAGATAGAAAAAAAATTAACAAAGTGGCAATACTAAATCCTTACCTATCAATAATTACTTTAAACATAAATGGATTAAGCTCTTCAATCAAAAAGCACAGAGTGGCTGAATTGATTTAAAGAAAAGCTCCAACTATATGCTGCCTACAAAGACTCTCTTTAGAATTACAGACATACACAGACTGAGAGTGAAGGGATGGGAAAATAGATTCCATGCAAATGGTAACCAAATGAGAGCAGGGGTATCTGTACTTACATTAGACAAAATAATGTCAAGTCAAAAACTGTTACAAGATATAAAGATGGTATATATTGATAACAGAGTCAATTCTTCAGGAAGATATAACAATCATAAATATATATGCACTTAATATCAGAGCACCTAAATATATAAAGCAAACATTGATAGATCTATAAAGAGAAACAGATAGCAATACAGTAATAGCAGGGGACTTCAATATCCCACTTTCAACAATGGATAGTATGTCCACACAGAAAATTAATAAGGAAACAGTGGACTTGAACTACACTATTAACCAAATAGACCCAACAGACAGACATAGTGTATTCCACCCACCTGTACCATAATATACATTCTTCTCAAGCCCAGATGAAACATTCTCCAAGACAAATCACATATTAGGCCACAAAACAAGTCTTAATAAATTTAGAAGGCTGAAACCACACCAAGTATCTTTTCTAACCACAATGGAATAAAAGTAGAAATCTGTACCAGAAGGAAAATTAGAAAATTCAGATATGTGGAAATTAACCAAGACACCCTTGAGCAACCATTGAGTCAAAGAAGAAATCAGAAGGGAAATTAGAAAATACCTAATACAAATGAAAATAAACATACAACATAGCAAAACCTGTGGGATACAACAAAAGCAGTACTAGAAAGGAAGTTTATAGCAATAAATGCCAATGTTACAAAAGAAGGAAGATCTCAAACAACCTAACTTTAGCCTTCAAGGAACTAGAAAGAGATGAACAAACTAAACCCCGAATTAGAAGGAAGGGGGAAAAAAAACAAAGATTAGAATACAAATAAGCAAAATAAGGAAGAGAAAACCAATAGAAAATATTAACATAAATAAGAGCTGGGTTTTTTTTGAAAAGATAAACTAAACTGAAAACCTTTATCTAAGCTTACAAAGAAATCATTAAGAGTATTCAAATAAATAAAAAGGAGACATTCAGTCTGATAACACAGAGGCTCAGTCAGTTAAGCATATGCCTTTCAGCTCAGGTCATGATCTCAGGATCCTGGGATCGAGTCCTGCATCAGGCTCCCTGCCCAGCAAGGAGTCTTCTTCTCCCTTACCAAACTCTGCCCCTCCCCCCTGCTTGTGCTCTTTCTCTCTCTCTCTCTCTCTCTCAAATAAATAAATAAATTTTTTTTAAAAGAATACTGATGACACAGAAACCAAATGGATCACAAGAGACTATTCTGGATAATTATACACCAAATCTAGAAGAAATGGATGTATTTACAGAAACATACAAACTACCAAGACTGAATCATAAAGAAACAGAAAAGTTCAACAGACGTGAATAATGTACAAGAAAATTGAATCAGTAATCCAAAACCTTCCAACAAACCAAAGTCCTGGACCAGATGACTTCACTGGTGAATTATACCAAACTTTTAAAGAAGAATTAATACAATCCTTCCTAAATTCTTCCAAAACATTTAAGAGGAAGAAATACTTCTAAGCTCATTTTATGAGGTCAGCATTGCTCTGATACCAAAGCTGGGAAAAAAACACTATAAGAAAAGAGAACTACGGGTCAACATCTCTAACGAACACAAATGCAAAAATACTCGAAAAAATACTAGCAAACTGAATTCAACAACACATGAAAAGGATCATCTAACATCACCAACTGGGATTTATCCCTGGGACACATGCAAATTAATTAATGTGACAGACCACATTAACAGAATGAAGGATAAAAACCACACGATCATTTCAAAATATTATATATATAAAATGGATTAAAGACAAACGTAAGACTTGAAACTGTAGAATTCTTAGAAGAAAACACAGGAGAAAAGCTCCTTGACATTGAATGATTTCCTGGATCACCAAACGCATAATCAACAGAAACAAAAACAGACAAGTGGGACTACATCAAACTAAAAAGTTTCTGCACAGCAAAGGAAACAAAATATAAAGGCAACCTACAGAATCTGAGAAAATATTTGTAACCTATTTATCTAATAAGAGGTCAATATCCAGAATATATAAGGAACTCCTACAACTCAATGGCAAATACACAAATAACCCAATTTAAAAA